>NC_052088.1:34492241-34826852 GCF_015852505.1 Tachyglossus aculeatus | reverse complement strand
GCACTTACTGTGTTTAGAGTACTGTACGAAGCACTTGGGAGAGTACGATGCAACAATAAACGATGAACATTCCCTACCCGCAATGAGTTTACAGTCTAGAGGAGGGAACACAGACATGAATAGAAATACATAAATGACAGGAATGTACCTAAGTGCTGCAGGGCTGGGAGGTGGGGGTGATGCAGATGGAGTGGGAAAAGAGGAAAGGGGGGCTTAGCCAGGGAAGGTCTCTTGGAGGAGATGGGCCTTTAAATTTAAATGATAGTCCTCTAGAATATAAATTCATTGTGGGCAGGAATCATGTCTGCCAACTCTGTTCTACTATACTCCCCCAAGCGCTTAGTACAGTACTCTGCACACAGCAAATGCTCAATAAATATCGCTGATTGATGATCCAAAAACAAATATTGCTACTTTTGCTTTTTCACCATTACCAATTCAGCCCGTTTCGTTTCACTGCTCACTTTACCTGGCAAACTGAATCGCCGCAAACGTATTTGTCAGACTTCCACCTTTCTGGGTCGTCCTGGAGGTTTCTCGGACCATTTCGTCTTTTGTTTTGAACGTGTTCATGTTGAACACGACTCTTGGGTCGTTGCCGTACTGAATTAAGCCCACCTGGAAAAAAGCGTGTTTATCAATTTAATTAATTCCATGTAAATTGAAGCCTGTCCTAAGGTCCCTTATTATTACTGGACCATTAGATTAAAAAGTCCCAAAAGCATTAGTATAAAAAGAATTGCAAACGTTAGAGGAAAATTTCTTTCCATTTATCCCTTCCTTTCCTAAGGCAGTCTTCGGAGTATAAATATTCTTGTTCTCTACTATTCATTCAATCGTATTTATTGAGCGCTTACTCTGTGCAGACCACTGTACTAAGCGCTTACTACTACTACTACTACTAATAATAATAATTACGGTATTTGTTAAGTGCTTACTATGTGCCGAGCACTGTTCTAAGCGCTGGGATAGATACAAGGTAATCAGGTTGTCTCACATGGGGCGCTCAGTCTTAATCCCCATTTTAAAAATGAGGTAAGTAAGGACAGAAGTGAAGTGAATTGCCTAAGGTCACATGGCAGGCAAGTTGCGGAGCAGGGATTAGAACCCACATCCTCTGACTCCCAATCCCGGGCTCTTTCCACTAAACTGTGCTACTATTTCCCTTATCCCTAATCTATTTCAGCTCCCTCCTTCCTCTCCACCTCCCCATCCCCCCCGCCCTACCTCCTTCCCCTCCCCACAGCACCTGTATGTATGTTTGTACAGATTTATTACTCTATTTTACTTGTACATATTTACTATTCTATTTATTTTATTTTGTTAATATGTTTTGTTTTGTTCTCTGTCTCCCCCTTCTAGACTGTGAGCCCATTGTTGGGACCGTCTCTATATGTTGCCAACTTGTACTTCCCAAGCAGTTAGTACAGTGCTCTGCACACAGTAAGCACTCAATAAATATGATTGAATGAATGAATGAATGAATCTCTGCCTCCCCTGTAATAATAATAATAATGATTGTGGTATTTATTAAGCGCTTACTGTGTGCCAGGCACTGTACTAAGTGCTGGTGTGGATACAAGCAAATCAGGTTGAACACAATCCCTTTCCTGTATGGGGGTCTCAGTCTCAATCCCCATTCTTCAGATGAGGCAAGTGAGGCCCAGAGAAGTGAAGTGACTTTCCCAAGGTCACACAAAGGACAAGTGGTGGAGCCGGAATTAGAATCCATGACCTTCTTAATCCCAGGCCTATGTTCTTTCCATGTCATACTGCTTCTCTGTAGACTGGAAACTCCTTGTGAGCTGGGATTGAATCTCCCAACACTGAGGTATTACACTTTTCCAAACGCTCAGTACAGTGTTCTGCAAACAGTAAGCGCTCAATAAATACGACTGACTGATTAAATATACCATTTTTCAGTTCACTGACTGACTGATCGATTGGTGGTAAGTGATAGATTTAGGAGAATCCAACTACTGTCTCAGATGAGAGAAACAGTGTGGCTCAGTGGAATGAGCCCGGGCTTTGGAGTCAGAGGTCACAGGTTCAAATCCCGGCTCGGCCAATTGTCAGCTGTGTGACTTTGGACAAGTCACTTCACGTCTCTGTGCCTCAGTTCCCTCATCTGTAAAATGGGGGTTAAGACTGCGAGCCCCCCGTGGGACAACCTAATCACCTTGTAACCTCCCCAGGGCTTAGAACAGTGCTTTGCACATAGTAAGCGCTTAATAAATGCCATTATTAATATTATTATGAGTTACCACGATGTAGTGGATAGAGCACAGATCTGAGAGTCAGAAGATTATGGATTCTAATCCCGGCTCTGCCGCTTGTCTGCTGGGTGACCTTGGGCAAATCATTTCACTTCCCTGGGCCTCAGTGACCTCATCTGTAAAATGGAGATGGAGACTGTGACCCCCACATGGGACAGGGACTGTGTCCAACCTGATTAGCTTGTATTCACCCAGCACATAGTATAGTGTCTGGCACATATAAGAGCTTAAGTAATGCCATCATTGTTGTTAGTTAATTTCCTCTTACTGCAAGAGTTAGTACAGTGCTTAGTACAGTGCTCTGCACACAGTAAGCGCTCAATAAATACGATTGATGATGATGATGAGTTTATGTACGGAACTGGGGATACAGGGAGTGGCTGTCTCTCTCCCTCTCTGCTTACCAAAGACAAAGCCCTGACTTCCCTCCTCCTCACCTCCCCATCACCCCCACTCCCTCCCTCTGCCCTACCCTTTTCCCCTCCCCACAGCACTTGGGTATATTTGTACATATTTATTACTCTATTTTATTAATGATATGTATATAGCTATAATTCTATTTATTCTGATAGCATTGACACCTGTCTACTTGTTTCGTTTTGTTGTCTGTCTCCCCCTTCTAGACTGTGAGCCCGTTGTGGGGTAGGGATTGTCTCTATCTGTTGTCGAACTGCACTTTCCAAGCACTTAGTACAGTGCTCTGCATTCATTCATTCAATCGTATTTATTGAGCGCTTACTGTGTGCAGAGCACTGTGCTTTTGAAGTACAAGTTGGCAACATATAGAGATGGTCCCTGCCCAACAGTGGGCTCACAGTCTCTGCACACAGTAAGCACTCAATAAATACAATTGAATGAATGAATGAAAAGGGATGAGAAGCAGGATGTTTCAAGGCACTCAGACATGACAAGCCTAAAAAAGTCTTTCCTTAGCAGGGTTTTATCTTTCAGCTCCGATTGTTGCTAATGTTGATTTGTTTCTGCCAAACCTTTCCCCTCATTTCTTCCCTTATGCGTCTTTCATTAATTCCCCCTCCCTCCCAGTTTGTTTTTTTCTGGCCAGGGACAGTGGCTGAATCAATATCCATGTACCCCTTTACCAGTGCACAAGGTTCTGCAAGAGGTAAATCTTCAAAAATATCAGAAATAACGACCAGAGTAGTAAAAACCTACCAAGTTATTCATTTTATGTTATCTACATTTTTGATGGATGGATTTAATCAACACCTAACATTTGCAAATAGGCATCGTTTTGGGTCTTGCTGCAGTGGTTAAGACTGTGAGCCCCATGTGGGACAACCTGATTACCTTGTATCTACTCCAGTGCTGAGAACAGTGTTTGGCACATAGTAAGCGCTTAAAAAATACCATCATTATTCATAGTGGTTTGAAAGATAATGTGCCTTCTCAAATGTGTATTCGTAAAAACCAGAGGGCACTGGGAAGGATGGGGCTTGGATTTTTCCCCTTTTTTTTAAGGTATCTTTTTATCGTCTGGTCTTTTTAAGAATGCAAGAACAAAATGCAATGGTTTCCTGTTCCAGACAAGGGTCTATCTAGCTCATCATTCCACAGTGACACTTAGATCTCTTTCAATCAATAAATTGAACACATTAAGCACTTACTCTGTGCAGAACACTGTACTAAGCACCTGCGAGAGGCTATCAGCAGGTAGCTGTCATTTGGGATCATTTTTCTACAAATGAATTTCCCTGTGACACTAACGCTCTTTTACCATGCCTAAGTATTCATATTTAAAAGTGCCTACTATTTGCAGATTACAGTACTAACACTTGAAAGAGTACAATAAAAGTGATTCATTGCTGAACGGCGGTAATCTCTACCTTGGGGGAATTGATAGTCTAATGTTGGGAGGTGCAGACACAAGCTGAGAAATTATAACGAGAAGCAGCATGGCTCAGTGGAAAGAGCACGGGCTTTGGAGTCAGAGGTCATGGGTTCGAATCCCGACTCCGCCACATGTCTGCTGTGTGATCTTGGGCAAGTCACTTAACTTCTCTGGGCCTCAGTTACCTCATCTGTAAAATGGGGATTAAGACTGCGAGCCCCACGTGGGACAACCTGATCACCCTGTATCCTCCCCAGCGCTTAGAACAGTGCTCTACACATAGTAAGCGCTTAATAAATGCCAATTATTATTATTATTATTATTATTATTAAAAATATTATTATTATTATTATTATTATTACCGAAACACAGATTGCGCTACGTAAATCTACTCTCCCCCTCTTCAAAGTACATTTCCTCCAAAAGGCCTTCCCTAACTGAGCCCTCCTTTCCTCTTCTCCCACTCCCTTCTGAGTCGCCCTGACTCGCTCCCTTTATTCATCTCATCCCCCCCAGCCCACAGCCCTTATGTCTACATCTGTCATTTATTTATTTATATTAATGTCTATCACCCCTTCCAGATGGTAAGTTTATTGTGGGCAGGGAATGCATCTGTTCATGCTCTATTGTATTATCCCAAATGGTACGGTGCCTTGCACACAGTAAACACTCAATAAATAGAAGCTGAGAAGCAGCGTTGCTCAGTGGAAAGAGCCCGGGCTTTGGAGTCAGAGGTCATGGGTTCAAATCCTGCCTCTGCCACTTGTCAGCTATGTGACTTTGGGCAAGTCTCTTACCTTCTCTGGGCCTCAGTTCCCTTATCTGTAAAATGGGGAGAGTAAGACTGTGAGCCCCCCGTGGGACAATATGATCACCTTGTAACCACCCCAGTGCTTAGAATAGTGCTTTGCACATAGTAAGCACTTAATAAATGCCATCATCATCATCAGTAAGTATGACTCCCTGCTAAATCTATCATTTTTCAGCTCACTCTCTCAGCTTAATGGGCTCTTTTCTGCATTTTGTCCCCGTCAGTCATTTTGCTACCTGGAAACCTGCAGGATTTCAGATTTCACCAGTCATGCCCACTTCTTGACTTGTTTTATGAGGATATTAAAAAAAAAAAAGTGGTCCTGGTATCTCTAACCGTGGGAGCAGCAGAGTTTACAATTCTCCACCCTGAAAAATAGCCATTTATGCCCGCATTTAGCTAGTTTATACCATGGCAAATACTCCCTCCACCCCAGGAATACCTTCCTCTTGAAGGTACTGGTTCATCACGTCAATTAGGAAATTAGATCCTAATTAATTAAGAAAGAGCAAAATTTCTGGGCTGGGGCCCTCAGCTCTATCTTCCAAAGCATTCTCTCTCTTCTACTGGGTAAGTGAAGTCTACTGACTCTTGAATATTCAGGCTACGAATGCAGTCAGTAACTCTGACAAGAGATTTTGTTCTTCTAAAAGCTCTTAGGAAGAAAGGGGTTATATTGTTGAAGCAAATGCTCTTACCTGTGTTTTTGTAGGGCCGATATCTAGACCTTGGACAAATTTTTCCAAGAAATTCTTCACTGCATTCCAAGGGTAAATACTATTGGACTCGTCACATACTACGACAACATCGATGAAGGAGGGGCAGTCTAGGACAGAAAAAGATGGAAAGAGACAAAAATGGAGTTGAACACATCTCCAGTTGAGCTAAAAATGCACCCCTGTGATTCCCCACCCTCCCACACTCACAGAGACGCAGAGACTCAGACTTCTCCATTTTCCAAGTTTTTTTTAATGGAATTAGTTAAGTGATTACTATATGCCAGATGTTGTTCTAAGCACTGGGGTAGATGTAAGCTTCTCAAGTTGGACAGTCTCTGTCCCACATGGTGCTCACAGTCTTATGCCCCATTTTATAGATGGGAGAACTGAGGCCCAGAGAAGTGACTTGCCCAAAGTCACACAACGGAAGCCACCAGGACCTTCTGATCAGAGGCCGGGCTCTATCCGCTAGGCAATACTGCTTCTCTCCCACTGCAAGGGGAGTTGGCTGGAGCGGTCCAAATGAATCCCTTACCTTCAATCGCTGGCGCAAAACTGTTCAGGAACTGGAATTTGGGGCTGACGTGAGAACAGATGCCCTTGGTGTAGTATTGGTTTCCACACTGCTGAGCCCAGAGAGGCCCACAGGTCTGCCAAAAGATGAGACATAGACATTTCAAATAATAATAATGGCATTTATTGAGTGCTTATTATGTGCAAAGCACTGTTCTAAGCTCTGGGGACGTTTTCAAGTCTTCTTTCAAGTGCTCTGGGTATAATAGTTTCTCAGTCATAGAAGACAATGATGCCGAATGAGCTTTCGTTTCCTACTAGTTGCTCTCGCTCTGAAAACCTTCCATTCAATCATATTTATTGAGCGCTTACAGTGTGCAGACTACTGTACTCAGCACTTGGGAGAGTACAGCGCGACAATAAACGGACACATTCCCTGTCCACAGCGAGGATTCGTTCGTTAACCAAGTTCCTGTCCCTGGATCATGGAAGCCGCATCGCCATTCTGGTTTTCCCTGGGTGGATTATTCACTCAGATTTGGGGGAAAGGGTGATGTCACTATATCAGCGTCAATATCAACCAAGCTCCTTCACGCAGCTGATTTTTCCCTCAGGCCTGGAATCTCGTCATCCTCCATAAACAGCAGATCAAAGCAAATGCTCTTACCTGTGTTTCTGTAGGGCCGATATCTAGACCTTGGACAAATTTTTCCAAGAAATTCTTCACTGCATTCCAAGGGTAAATACTCATTCTCTCCGCCTTCAAAGCCGTATTAAAATCGTATCTCCTCCAGGAAGCTTTCTTTGACTAAGCCCTCCTTTCCCTTCTGCATCACCTTTGCACTTGGGTCTGTTCCCTTTAATTACTTGATTTTTACCCGACTCTCATCCCCAGAGAAATTACATACATAACCTCTATTTATTTAGTGCCTGTCTCCCACTCTAGATTGTAAGCGTCTTGTGGTCAGGGATTGTGTCTACCAACCCCATTCTATTGTACTCTCCCAAATGCTTAGTACAGTGCTCTGCACACATTAAGTGCTGAGTAAATATCATGGCTTGAGTGATTGGTCCAGAACTGTTTGCTTGTTGTCATTATTATATTATGAAAATTATATTATAATGCATTGCTGTTATTACATTATTATTATTGTAATTGTGATATTTGTTAAGCACTTACTATGTGCCAAGCACTGTACTAAGCACTGGAGTGGAAACAAGCAAATCAGATTGGACACAGTCCCTGTCATTCATTCATTCATTCAATTGTATTTATTGAGCGCTTACTGTGTGCAGTGCACTGTAATAAGTGTTTAGAGAAGCAGCATGGCTCAGGGGAAAGAGCACGGGCTTTGGAGTTAGAGGTCATGGGTTCAAATCCTGGCTCTACCAACTGTGTGACTTTGGGCAACTCACTAAACTTCTCTATGCCTCAGTTCCCTCATATCTAAAATGGGGATTAAAAACTGTGAGCCCCCCATGGGACAACCTGATCACCTTGTAACTTCCCCAGCGCTTCGAACAGTGCTTTGCACATAGTAAGCACTTAACAAATACCATCATTATTATTACTATTGGAAAGTACAATTCAGCGACAGAGACAATCCCTACCCAACAACAAGCTCACAGTCTTAAAGGGGGAAGACAGACAACAAAACAAGTAGACAGGCATCAATAGCATCAAAACAGGGACATCAAAACTGTCCCACAAGGGATCACAGTCTTAATCCCCATTTTACAGATAAGGTAACTGGCACAGAAGTTAAATGACCTACTCAAGGTCATACGACAGACAAGTGCTGGGGCTTGGATTAGAACCCAGGTCCTTCTTACTCCCATGGCCATGCTCTATCCGCTAGGCCACTATCCACTAGGCTTTCTTTTCCTATATTCTCCTCTGTCAAAGGAATTTAATAATAATAATAATGATGGCATTTATTAAGCACTTACTATGTTCAAAGCACTGTTCTAAGCGCTGGGGAGGATACAACGTGATCAGGTTGTCCCAGGTGGGGCTCACAGTCTTAATCCCCATTTTACAGATGAGGTAACTGAGGCCCAGAGAAGTGAAGTGACTTGTCCGAAGTCACACAGCTGACAAGTGGCTGAGCTGGAATTTGAATCCATGACCTCTGACTCCTAAGCCCGGGCTCTTTCCACTGAGCCACGCTGCTTCTCTTTGCACCCATATCCACTCCCCAATTAAAACCCAAACTCAACTGGGTCTAAAAATCGAACTTGAGAATCCAGCTCCACTCCCAACCCCCTCCTGCCCCTTCTCTTACTCAGAGAAGGCCACGTAGCACATCTCCTCCCAGCTATGAATTCTCCTAAGAAGAGGGAAATCTTCAAGATTCCCCTGAACTGTAAGATCTTTGTGGGCAGGGAATGTGTCTGTTATAACTAATAGTGTACTCTCCCAAGCGCTTAGTACAGTGCTGTAATAATTGCGGCACTTGTTAAGCTCTTACTATGTGCCAGGCACTGTACTAAGCTCTGGGGCGGACACAAGTAAATCACGTTGGACACAGCCGCTGTCCCGCATGGGGTTCACAGTCTGAATCCCCATTTTACAGATGAGGGAACGAGGCCATACTGCTTCTTGTGCTGTACATAGTAAGCGCTCAATAAATAGGACTGACTGACTTCCAGCCCTGCAGAGACAAATGAGGCCACTCAATGAGAAACTTTCCAGCCAGCTGACTGGGTTATGTCAAATGGTTGCCTTGCTGAGTTCGTGGCAGACATAATAATAATAATGATGGCTTTTGCTAAGCACCTACTATGTGCAAAGCACTGTTCTAAGCGCTGGGGGGGATACAAGGTGATCAGGTTGTCCCACGGGGGGCTCACAGTCTTAATCCCCATTTGACAGATGAGGTGACTGAGGCACAGAGAAGTGAAGTGACTTGCCCAAGGTCACATAGCAGATATGTGGCAGAGCCGGGATTAGAACCCATGACCTCTGACTCCCAAGCCCGGGCTGTTTCCACTGAGCCACGCGGCTTCCCCTGGGGCTACAGCTCGAAGCTACGGGCAGGGAGACAGGAAGATTTAAAAAGTACTGTTTGGCACTTACTATCATCATGGCTGATAATAATAATTCTATTTATTTTATTAATGATGTGTATTTATCTGTAATTCTATTTATTTATAATGATGGTACTGATGCCTGTTTACTTGTTTTGATGTCTGTCTCCCACCTTCCAGACTGTGAACCCGTTGTGGACAGGGATTGTCTCTGTTGCTGAATTGCACTGCCCAAGCGCTTAGTACAGTGCTTAATAAATATGATTGAATGAATAATAATAATCATAATAGTAGAAATAATAGTAGTACTTGTTCAACACTTACTATGTGTCTGGCATGGTACTAAGCGCTGGAGTGGATACAAGCTAACCAAGTTGGACACAGTCCCTATCTCCATTTTACATATGATTTTACCATTTTATTTTGTTAATATGTTTGGTTTTGTTCTCTGTCTCCCCCTTCTAGGCTGTGAGCCCACTGTTGGGTAGGGACTGTCTCTATATGTTGCCAACTTGTACTTCCTAAGCGCTTAGTACAGTGCTCTGCACACAGTAAGCGCTCAATAAATACAATTGATTAATTGATATGAGGCACAAAGAAGTGAATAGACTTGCCCAAGGTCACACAGCAGATAAGTGATGGAGTCAGGATTAGAACCTAGGCCCTTAAACTTGAAAGTATTTTAGAGGTTCAAAACTACTGGGCTTCTAGTCGACCCAAATACTGAAGGGTATGAATCAATTTCAAAATAATGGCTTGCTGGCAGAGATTGTTGTGAGATCAAATGAAAATGTTTTACTGATGTGAATGTCAAGTGAACAGGAGTCATTTGAATCCAGCTCGACTTGATCTTACTGAGGAGAAAAATCATTCTTTCCAGTTGATAATTAATCAACTGCAGATGCCAGACAATTAAAATAACTAATTATTAACACTGGCTTGGGGAAAAAACCCAAAAAAAGCAAAAAAACAGTGAGTTCACCAGTTATGCTTCTCTGCAATTTGCTTCTCTGCAATTGTTACGGGTGAAATCACAAGTCCAGGAGCTCTCCCCTGATTAATTTCTAATCTCCCCACTTTATATTCCCAACTGCCATTTCACCACTTCCTCAGCACCTAATCATGATCATTAATAATCATAATTGTTGTATTTGGTAAGCGCAAACGTGCCAAGAACTGTACTGAGTTATTGCGCAGCTACCAGGTAAGCAGAGAAGATGAATGACTTTCCCAAGGTCACACAGCAGACAAGTGACGGAGCCAACATTAGAACCCATGTCCTTCCAACTCCCAGGCCTGTGCTCTTCGCTAGGCCAAACTTCTTCTCTAATGGTATGCAACCAAGTAAAATTCCTCTGGGGGAATTGTACAGCTAATTGAAGTTGTGTGGAGTGTCTCACACACATACACGTACACACACAGAGGACACACAGTGCAAGAGCTCCCACCTCACAAGGAAGGCCCCTGATAGCTAAGGAGAAGACATTCCTTTCTGACACTCACCAAAAACCCCCCAGTTCCATCGTTTCTTGTGAGCGTCAACCCGAGGCTCATGTTTGTCTTTATCTCCGAAACGTCCGGAATGCTTGTCGACGCTTTGAGAAGGAAAAGGAAACGCAAGAGTTATCAGATGGTCCTCATCGGTCGCTAAAGCCGGATTCCCAACAGGGCAACGTTCATTCCCCGGACGCAAATCCAGGAAGCCATGACTTGGTTTCCAGAGACGACACCGCTGACAGTGCAGTTCTGGCCCGCGTGTGGATGGGAGACAGATCCACCAGAAAGATGGTGATCCGTCCATTAGTAGTATTTATTGAGTGCTTAATGTATGTGGAGCAACTGCACTAAGCGCTTGGGAAAGTACAGAGTTGTTAGACACGTTCCCTGCCCGCAACGCGTTTACAGTCAAGAAGAGTCCATTCCACTCCCTTCTGTGTTGCCCTGACTTGCTCCCTTTATTCATTCATTCTTTCATTCCATCGTATTTACTGAGCGCTTACTGTGTGCAGAGCACTGTACTAAGTACTTGGAAAGTCATGACTTAGTGGACAGGGCACAGGCTAGTGAGTCAGAGGTCATGGGTTCTAATCCTGGCTCCGCCACTCTCCAGCTGTGTGACTTTGGGCAAGACATTTCACTTCTTGGTGCCTCAGTTACCTTATGTGTAAAATGGGGATTAAGGCTGTGAGCCCCAGGTGGGGCAATCTCATAACCTTGTATCCATCCCAGTGCTTAGAACAGTGCTTGGCACATAGTGAGCGCTTAACAAATGCCATTATTATTATTATTAACAAATACCATCACTTTATTATTCTTATTAAAGTACAATTCAGCAATAAAGAGAGACAATCCCTGCCCACAATGGGTTTATTCATCCCCACAGCCCAGCCCCACAGCACTAATGCCCATATCTGTAATTTATTTATATTAACGTCTGTCTCCCACTCTAAACTGTAAGCTTGTTGTGGGAAGGGAATATGTCTATTGTATTGTTATATTGTCCTCTCCCAAGCACTTAGTACAGCACTCTGCGCACAGTAAGCACTCAATAAACACGGTTGACTGTCTGACACCCGTGGGTTGGGATTGGAAGAAAAGCCATTAGCTTGTCCTGTGGGATTTTGGGGGGCTGCTCACCTTATCCAGCCCCTCTTGGGAAGGGGGCTGGGGGAGAAGATGAGGCTAATAGTTCCTCCTGCTTATGGCTGTCATCCAGACAGCCTCACTGAGCCACATTTCTTTTCATCATCCATTCTTCATTGTGATGTGTCTTGTGTGTCCTTCTCTCCACTCTGTAGCTGTCTCTACTTGTTCACTTCTCCAACTGCGTGCTCCACTCCTGAACGTGTGTGTGTGTGTGTGTGTCTATTGTCTATCAGCCTCCTTGCTGACCCCCCTTCCTCCTGTCTGTGCCCTTTCCAGTCTATACTTCATTCTGCTGCTATTGATGCCTGCCTACTTGTTTTGTTGTCTGTCTCCCCGCTTTTAGACTGTGAGCCCATTGTTGGGTAGGGCTTGTCTGTATCTGTTGCCGAATTGTACTTTCCAAGTGCTTAGTACAGTGCTCTGTACACGGTAAGCACTCAATAAATACGATGAATGAATGAATGAATGAATGCTGCCCGGATCCTTTTTCTACAGAATTGTTCAAGTCCATGTTTGCCCACTCTTCAAGAACCTCCAGTGGTTTCCCATCCACCTCCACAACAAACACTGACTCCTTCATATCAGCTTTAAAGCAGTCAATCACCTTGTCCCCTCCTACCTCACCTCACTACCCTCCTAGTACAATCCAGTCCACCCATTTCAGTCAACTTAACACCAGCCTTCTCATTGTACCTCAGTCTTTTCTATCTCACTGCCGACCTCTCGCCCACAGCTCGCCTATGGCCTGGAATGCCCTCTCTCTTCATATCCGACAGACAATTACTCTCCCCCTCGTTAAAAGCCTTATTGAAGGCTCATCTCCTCCAAGAGGACTTCCCTCATTTCCTCTTTTCCCACTCCCTTCTGTGTTCTTCTGAATTGCTCCCCTAATCCCCACTCCCAGCCCCAAAACACTTAAGTTTATACCTGTCATTTATTTATTTATATTAATGTCTGTCTCCCCCTCTAGCCTGTGAGATCTTCGTGGGCACGGAACGTGTCTGTTATACTGACAGACCCCTCACAACCCCTCACATCCAATCCGTCACCAAAACCTGCCGGTCTCACCTCCACGACATTACCAAGAATCTGTCCTTTCCTCTCCATCCAAACCGCTACCCAGCTCGTTCAGTCTCTCATCCTATCCCAACTGGATTACTGCATCAGCCTCCTCTGTGACCTCCCATCCTCCTTTCTCTCCCCACTTCAGTCTATACTTCACGCTGCTGCCCGGATCATCTCTGTGCAGAAACGCTCTGGGCATGTTAGTCCCCTCCTCAAAAATCTCCAGTGGCTACCAGTCAACCTACGCATCAGGCAAAAACGCCTCACTCTCGGCTTCAAGGCTGTCCATCCCCTTGCCCCCTCCTACCTCACCTCCCTTCTTTCCTTCTCCAGCCCAGCCGGCACCGTCCGCTCCTCGGCCGCCGCTAACCTCCTCACTGGGCCTCGCTCTCGCCTGTCCTGCCATCGACCCCCGGCCCACATCCTACCTCTGGCCTGGAATGCCCTCCCTCCTCACATCTGCCAAGCTGGCTCTCTTCCTCCCTTCAAAGCCCTACTGAGAGCTCACCTCCTCCAGGAGGCCTTCCCAGACTGAGCCCCCTCCTTCCTCTCCCCTTCCTCCCTTTCCCTATCCCCCCTGCCTTGCCTCCTTCCCCTCCCCACAGCACCTGTATATATGTTTGTACAGATTTATTACTCTATTTATTTTACTTGTACATATTTACTATTCTATTTATTTTATTTTGTTAATATGTTTTGTTTTGTTGTCTGTCTCCCCCTTCTAGACTGTGAGCCCGTTGTGGGGTAGGGACCATCTCTATATGCTACCACCAACTTGTACTTCCCAAGCACTTAGTACAGTGCTGTGCACACAGTAAGCGCTCAATAAATATGATTGAATGAATGAATGAATATTATTACATTGTACCCTCCCAATCTCTTTGTACAGTGCGCTGCACACATTAAGCGCTTAATAAATATTATTGATTGATTGATTGTGTCTATCATTTTCCCCCACAACTCCCTCTCCCCATTCTGCTTGAACACAAACTGGCTATTGTCTTAAGCGCTCCAAAGCCTTGTGAAACCACAAGGAAGCAGGAAAGGGCTTAAATATGTGTGCTTGGTGTTTAAGCCTGAAATGCAAGATTCTGACAAATCTAACAGATCGTCCCTGTTTATGCCTGAGGAAATGGGTCCAGAGGTATCTGGGGACACAGGAGAGCAAAATGACGGATGAGGGAGACTACAAGCTTCCTCACCGGAGAACCGCCAGAGACCAGAAGGCAAGGACATGTTCATCCTCGGGTTTAAGCTGCTCACCGAGGCTACAGACAGTCGTCTCGATCTGAAAAACCCAGTTCCAAAATACCAAACTTCCACACCCAGGAAGAGCTGGCAGGATCCAACTCGTTCTGTGGGGAATGTGATAGAAGTTGACGTCTGGAAGTTCGGCTTTTACGCATTTGCTGCCTTTGGCTGTCCCCCTTCCTTTGCCACTTGGACTGTGGTTTCCGCCACCCTAATTCACCAGTTAGTCGTTGACAGAAAACTCCAGAGGCCTGCACACATCCTGGAAGTGGAGAGCTACAGTTTTCAGTCCAACGACACCCTTACCTTCATTGCTCCAAACACACACACGATTTAGGAAGCGGAGAGCCACAGACTCCCAGGGGAATAAGACAAGCGCGGATGACCCAGTTTTCTACCCGAACATGTCTCTACCTGCACTCTCAGTAGATTGAGAGATATTCCGCTTGCCAGGTTGAAGCTCACCTAAACGTAAATTCCGCCTTTACACTGGTCCCAGTACCCAACACCACTTACCGTGCAAATTGAGTTTCTCGCAGGTGACGTGTGGCAAGTCAACAGGGCATTTGTAGATATCTCCCATTCTGTTCTTTGGAAAACCACTCCAGGGAGAGCCAACAAGTAGCCTGAAAACAAAATAAATTCATTCATTCAGTGGTATTTACTGAGCGCTTACTGTGTGCAGAGCACTATACTGTAGAGAAGCAGTTTGGCTCAGTGGAAAGAGCCCGGGCTTTGGAGTCAAAGGTCATGGGTTCAAATCCTGACTCCGCCACTTGTTGGCTGTGTGACTTTGGGCAAGTCACAACTTCTCTCTGCCTCAGTTACCTCATCTGTAAAATAGGGATGAAGACTGTGAGCCCCCAGTGGGACAACCTGATCACCTTGTAACCTCCCCAGTGCTTAGAACAGTGCTTTGCACATAGTAAGCGCTTAATAAATGCCATTATTATTATTATTATTAAATTTGTTAAGCACATTATTATGTTCCTGGCATCATACCAAGTGCTGGGTTAGATCAGGTTGAATCCAGTCCCTTTCCCACATGGGGCTCATACTCTTAATTCCCGTTTTCCAGATGAGGTAAATGAGGTAAATAGATAGCTGACAGCATCTGGATCACCCCAACTAAGCTAGAGTTACTGGCCTACTTTGCTTCTAAAAAAAAAAAAAAAATTGGCAGGCTTGCGGTCCTATAATAGTAACTGTGGTAATTTGTTCAGCGCTCACTATGTTCCAAGCATTGGCCTTGGTGCTGGAGTAGATAACAGCATGGCTCAGTGGAAAGAGCCCAGGCTTGGGAGTTAGAGGTCATGGGTTCTAATCTCTGCTCCGCCACTTGTCTGTTATGTGACTTTGGGCAAGTCACTTAACTGCTCTGGGCCTCAGTGACCTCATCTGTAAAATGGGGATGAAGACTGTGAGTCCCATGTGGGACAACCTGATTACCTTGTATCTACCCAGTGCTTAGAACAGTGCTTTGCATATAGTAAGCGCTTAACAAATGGCATCATTATTATTATTATTACCCCAGTGCTTAGAACAGTGCTTGGCACATAGTAAGCACTTAACCAATATCAACCTTATTATACAATCAAGCTGATCAAACAATCTCCATTCCATAAAGGAGGTAATGAACTTCATTTTACTGATAATAATAATACTTATTAAGCACTTACTTCGTGCCAAGCACTGTTTTAAGCACTGGGTTAGATACAAGTTGATCAGGTTGGACACAGTCTCTGTCCAACATGAGGTTCCCACTCTTCATCCCCATTTTACAGATGAGGAAACTGAGGCCCAGAAGTGACTTGCCCAAGGTCACGCTGCGGACATGTGGCAGAGCTGGAATCGGCCCCCAGGTCTTTCTGACTTCCAAGCCTGTGTTCCATCCACTAAGCTATGCTGCTTCCCTACTACTAATACTAATAATAATGATGGCATTTATTAAGTGCTTACTATGTGCAAAGCATTGTGGACACAGTCCCCGTCCCACATGGGGCTCACACTTGTAATCCCTTTTTTACAGATGAGGAAACTGAGGCAAAGGGAGGTTAAAAAGTAACCTGACCCAAGTCATCCAGAAAATGGTGGAGCCGGGATTAGACTCCGTGGTCACTGTGGACAGAGAAAGTGTCTACAAACTCTGTCAAAGTGTACTCTCCCAAGCGCTTAGTTCAGTGCTCTGCACGCAGTAAGCTCAATAAATACGATTGATCGATTGATGGATTGATTTCCACTAGGCCTGCTCTCAGCGGAGAACATATTAGGTGGGCAGTAGGCTGAGAAAGTCATCTGTCAGTCAGTCATTTGTATTTATTGAGCACTTACTGTGTGCAGAACACTGTACTAAGCGCTGGGGAGTACAATACAACAATATAACAGATATTCCCTGCCCTCAGAGAGCTTAGAGGCAAGTAGGGGAGAAAGACATTAATAAAAATAAATAATTTACAGATATGGGCATAAGTGCTGTGGGGGTCTGACCTGTCATTCATTCATTCAGTTGTAGTTATTGAGTGCTTACTGTGTGCAGAGCACTGTGCTAAGCGCTTGGGAGGGTACACTACAACAATGAACAGATACACTCCCTGCCCACAATGAGCTTACATTTTAGAGCTTAGTCTGTCCCTTCCCAGCCCAAGCCTTACATCACCTGGCTCATCCCCAAGAGAAGCAGCCTGGCCTAGTGGATACAGCATGGGCCTGGAATAATGATAATAATAATAATAATAATAATAATAATAATGGTATTTGTTAAGGGCTTACTATATAAAGCTATATACTATATACTATACTATAGAATACAGTGTACTATATGAACACTGTTCTAAGCGCTGGGGGGGATACAAGGTGATCAGGTTGTCCCACGTGGGGCGCACAGTCTTAAATCCCATTTTACAGATGAGGAAACAGAGGCACAGAGAAGTTAAGTGACTTCCCCAAGGTCACACAGCTGACAGGTGGTATAGCCGGGATTCGAAACCATGACCTCTGACTCCCAAGCCCGGGCTCTTTCCACTGAGCCATGCTGCTTCTCTAGAAGTCTTCGGACTTCTGGATGTCCAAAGGACCCGAGTTCTAATCCCAGCTCCACCACCCGTCTGCTGTGTGACCTTGGACAAGTCACTTCGCTTCTAGGGGGCTTCAGTTCCCTCATTTCTAAAATGAGGATTAAGACTGTGAGCCCCATGGGGGACAGGGACCGTGCAAAACCTGATTAACTTGAATCTACCCCAGCAATTAGGACAGTTCCTGGCACTACAGTAAGAGCTTAACAAATACCATTAAAAAAACCAAAGTTATACTACTTGGCCCCGGGTGAACTTGCTCCCATCCCTTTTCTGGTTAATAATTAATAATTTTCCATTCAATGAGCACTGTTTACCTTCACCCTCCATGGCTTTGTGGCTCCCCATATCTATTTCCGGGCAACTTTCATTCAGAGATGCAGTGTTACAAAGAAAATCCCAGCTCAAGAGAACCCAGAGAAGGATGATTCATTCTTTCGTTCATTCATCTTTTCAATCACATTTATTGAGCGCTTCCTGTGTGTGACACACTGTCCTATGCGCCTGGGAAAGTACAGTGTAACAATAAACGGACCCCTTCCCTGCCCACAATTAGTTTACAGTCTAGAGGGGAAACAGGCATGAATATGAAATAAATCAATTACAGCTAGGGACATAATCAGAGAGGTAGCTGGGGGAATCACAGCGTGGATCAGTGGAAAGAGCCCGGGCTTTGGAGTCAGAGGTCATGGGTTCAAATTCCGGCTCCATCAGTTGTCAGCTGTGTGACTTTGAGCAAGTCACTTCACTTCTTTGTGCCTCAGTTACCTCATCTGCAAAATGGGGATTCTAGACTGCGGGCCCGCTGTTGGGTAGGGTCCGTCTCTATATGTTGCCAACTTGTACTTTTCAAGCGCTTAGTACAGTGCTCAGCACACAATAAGCGCTCAATAAATATGATTGAATGAATGATTAAGCCTGTGAGCCCCCCCGTGGGACAACCTGATCACCTTGTAACCTCTCCAGTGCTTAAAACGGTGCTTAGCACATAGTAAGTATTTAACAAATGCTATTATTAATTAACTCATTCTGAGGGCTGTATGGATGTTCACCTTTGGTCACCACACAGTTTACCAAAGCCCTGCTGAAAGCCCTTTTAGACTGTGAGCCCACTGTTGGGTAGGGACTGTCTCTATATGTTGCCAATTTGTACTTCCCAAGCGCTTAGTACAGTGCTCTGCACAGAGTAAGCGCTCAATAAATACGATTGATGATGCTGTAAACAGTCTCACGAGGGGCTCACGGTCTTAATCCCCATTTCACAGACAAGGTAACTGAGGCACAGAAGTGAACTGACTTGCCCGAGCTCACGCAGCCTGTAAGTGGCTGAGCCGGGATTAGAACTGATAACCTGCCAGGCCCATGCTCTATTTACTAGACATGCTGCTTCTACTCAGCACTTAGTACAGTGCCTGACACATCATCATCATCATCAATCGTATTTATTGAGCGCTTACTGTGTGCAGAGCACTGTACTAAGCGCTTGGGAAGTACAAGTTGGCAACATATAGAGACAGTCCCTACCCAACAGTGGGCTCACAGTCTAGAAGGGGGAGACAGAGAACAAAACCAAGCATACTAACAAAATAAATAGAGTAGATATGTACAAGTAAAATAAGTAAATAGAGTAACAAATATGTACAAACATATATACATATATACAGGTGCAGTGAGGAAGGGAAGGAGGTAAGATGGGGGGATGGAGAGGGGGACAAGGGGGAGAGGAAGGAAGGGGCTCAGTCTGGGAAGGCCTCCTGGAGGAGGTGAGCTCTCAGTAGGGCCTTGGACACATGGTAAGTGCTTAACAAATACCATAGTAATAATAAAAAAAAATAAAAAAAAGATTCTGGTCGGAGTCAGCACAGTCCTGGACGGTCTGCTGCCCCTTGACATTCAGTCTGGGACCCTCTGGGAAGCCCTAATTACGTCCAAAAAAGGAGGCAAACCCCAAATATGAGGCCGCGTGGTCTAGACAATAGAACACACCATTAGGAGTCAGCAGACCTATGTCCTAATCCTGGCTCTGCCACTTGCCTTCTTTGGGACCTTAGGTAAGTCACTTCACTTCTCTGTACCTCAGTTTCCTCACCTGTGAAATGGGTGTCCTGTTTTCCCTCCCCCGTGACTCTCCCAGGCACTTAGTACAATGCTTTGCACGCAGTTAGCGCTCAATAAATACGACTGACTGTCTGAGGCGGCAAACCCCATGTGGATCAGGAACATTGATGCCTGTTTACTTGTTTTGATGTCTGTCTCCCCGCTTCTAGAATGTAAGCCCGGTATGGGCAGGGATGCTCTCTCTTTATTGTTGAATTGTAATAATACTAATACTACTACTATCAATCAATCATATTTATTGAGCACTTACTGTGTGCAGAGCACTGTACTAAGCGCTTGGGAAGTACAAGATGGCAACATATAGAGACAGTCCCTACCCAACAGTGGGCTCACTACTACTACTAATAATAATAATAATAATGGCATTTGTTAAGAGCTTACTATGTGCAAAGCACTGTTCTAAGTGCTGGGGAGGTTACAAGGTGATCAGGTTGTCCCACGGGGGGCTCACAGTCTTAATTCCCATTTTACAGATGAGGGAACTGAGGCCCAGAGAAGTGAAGTGACGTGCCCAAAGTCACACAGCTGACAATTGGCAGAGCTGGGATTTGAACCCATGACCTCTGACTCTAAAGCCCATGCTCTTTCCAGTGAGCCATGCTGCTTCTCTACTTGTACTTTCCAAGCGCTTAGTACAGTGCTCTGCACACAGTAAGTGCTCAATAAATACAATTGAATGAATGAATGAACTACATCTGACACGACGATTTTGTATCTACCCCGCACTTATCACAGTGCTTGACATACAGTGAGTGCTTAACAAATACCAAGCACCTTCATACGCTCACATGATGTACAGGATAGAGGGTCATGGGTTCTAATCCCGGCTCCACCACGTATCTGCTATGTGACTTTGGGCGACTCACTTCCCCTCTCTGGGCCTCAGTGACCTCATCTGGAAAATGGGGATTAAGTCTTGGAGCCCCATGTGGGACAGGGACGGTGTCCAACCCATTTTGCTTAGTACAATGCCTAGCACATAGTAAATGCTTAACAAATACCATAATTATTATTACTATTATTATTAACTAATAAAGTATTGTATACACAGTAAATGAAGCATCATCACCATCATCATCATCATCAATGGTATTTATTGAGCGCTTACTATGTGCAGAGCACTGTACTAAGCGCTTGGGAAGTACAAATTGGCAACATATAGAGACAGTCCCTACCCAACAGTGGGCTCACAGTCTAAAAGGGGGAGACAGAGAACAAAACCAAACATACTAACAAAATAAAATAAATAGAATAGATATGTACAAATAAAATAGAGTAATAAATATGTACAAAATATGTACAAAATAAATATGTACTGAGCATGGCTCAGTGGAAAGAGCACGGGCTTTAGAGTCAGAGGTCATGGGTTCAAATCCCGGCTCCACCACTTGTCAGCTGTGTGACTTTGGACAAGTCACTTAACTTCTCCCTGCCTCAGTTCCCTCATCTGTAAAATGGGGATTAAGACTGTGAGCCCCCCACCCCGTGGGACAACCTGGTCACCTTGTAACCTTTCCAGTGCTTAGAACAGTGCTTTGCACATATTAAGTGCTTAATAAATGCCATTATTATTATTATTATTATTACATACCCAATACTGCACATAGTAGACACTGAATCCAGCACCACTTATAAATTCCATCTGTCAAATGGGAATTGCTTTAAATAAACTTTTCATCGCTTCCATGGGAAATGAGGTGCCTTTATAATCGGGTGGGATCCTCATGCTGGCATCAACAACCTGAGCTTCAATCGATGAGGAGCGAGATAATGAAATCCCGCCAGATACGCAATGTGTCTGCTTCCGTTACAACAGGTAAAAATGTCACTTGATAATCTCTTTTGAAACAAGGATTTCCTTCCTGTATGTGAGCTAACACTCATCTAAATAGCCCATGGACCTTCAGACAATTTCAATCTCTGGGGAAGGAGCAGTGAGAAGCAGCGTGTCCTGGTGAAAAGAGCATGTCCCTGGGAGTCAGAGGACCTGGGTTCTAATCCTGGCTTTGCCAGTTGCCTGCTGTGTGACCTCGGGCCGGTCACTTCCCTTCTCTGGGCCTCAGTTACCACACCCCTAAAACGGAGATAAAAAGCTATGAGTCCCAAGTGGGACCGGGAACGTGTCTGTTGACCATTATATTATACTCTCCCCAGGGCTTAGTACAGTGCTCTGCACAGAGTAAGCACTCAATAAATGCGATTGAATTGAATGAATGACACGGTCGGAGTCCAACCTGACTAGCTTGTCAATACCCCAGTGCCTGGCATCTTAATATCATCATCATCATCAATCGTATTTATTGAGCGCTTACTGTGTACAGAGCACTGTACTAAGCACTTGGGAAGTACAAGTTGGCAACATATAGAGACAGTCCCTACCCAACAGTGGGCTCACAGTCTAAAAGTCTATTATTATTAATAATAATAATAATAATGGTATTTCTTAAGCACTTACTGTGTGCAAAGCACTGTTCTAAGCGCTGGGAAGTTACAAGGTGATCAGGTTGTCCCACGGAGGGCTCACAGACTTAATCCCCATTTTACAGATGAGGTAACTGAGGCACAGAGAAGTTAAGTGATTTGCCCAAAGTCACACAGCTGACAATTGGCCGAGCTGGCATTTGAACCCATGACCATAATAAGCTCTTAAATACCATAAAAAAAAAGCTCACCATTTTTCAAGGCTTGGGTATCATCATTGGCTGCAATTATGAAGGCACAATGATTAAGAGACAAAGCAATTATCTGGCAGAAAGAGGTAGAAAAATAAAATAAGATGTTTCTGAAAATCCTGCATCACAGAGGCACTTGAATGTGACAGGAAAGGACTTGTGGGTTGAGACAGAGTAAGGATAAAAGAGGGTGTGGTGAGGCTATTTATTTTACTCTCAACCAGATGAGCAATCATGATTTCAGTTACCAAAATTCAAACAGGATTCCAAGATAGGAGGTCTTTCTCCTTCGGGAACCAGGGAGGTGTTCCAGGAGTACTTTAAATAACACCCCTGGTTCAATTATCTCCTGGAAAAGTAGCCGTTAGGGATACCTGGAAGTTACTCTACCCCACCCTAAAGCTTTGTTTAGCCAGTAAACACTGTTTTAAGGTGACCTTGGAGGTTCCAAACCCATAATTCAGGACAAGTTATAAATACCTCTAGAGGGACTGTGACTCTCAAGTTTTAGAGAGGGTAATACTGGTTACCGCCAACACAGTAAGCAGCATGTCTTAGTGGATAGAGCAGGGTCCCGGGGGTCAGAAGGACCTGGGTTCTAATCCAGTCTCTGCCACGTGTCCACTGTGTGACCTTGGGAAAGTCACTTCACTTTTCTAGGCCTCAGTTACCTCATCTGTAAAATGAGGATAAGAGTTTGGGCCCCAAGTGAGACAGGGACTGTGTCCAACCTAATTCACTTGTATTTACCACAGGTCTTACGCTTGGCTTTTACAAGTATCATAATAATGATAAAAATAATAATAATAATTAGAGATGTAGGGAAAAAGCACCTCAATCCTTCTTTCAGTACTGGAGTCCCCAGGCTTTAGAGATTTCCTCTCGGGGAGAGCAACTGACTAGTCTCAACGTTTTTTAAAACTGTATTTGTTAAGCATTTCCTATGTGCCAGGCACTGGCCTAAGTGCTGGGGTAAATACAAGATAATTTTATAGGACACAATCCCTGTCCCACATGGGGCTCACAGTCTTAATCCCAGTTTTACAGATGAGGAGATTAAAGACAGAGATGTTAAGTGACTTGCCCAAGGTCACACAGCAGACAAGCGACGGAACCGGGATTACAGCCCATGTCCTTCAATCCCTGGCAAAATTGATGGATTGTAGCTCAATGGATAACTTCTCAAATGTCATATTTGCCCACTGTTGGGTAGAGACTGTCTCTATATGTTGCCAATTTGTACTTCCCAGGCTCTTAGTACAGTGCTCTGCACACAGAAAGCGCTCAATAAATACGACTGATGATATTTGGACCCGACGGTGGGCTAGGAGGGAGGAATTTTTGCTGTTTGGCGGTAGCTACGGATGGGGTGAACCACCCAGGAAGGCTGGGGAAGGAAGGGACTTCAAAATGAGGAAGTAGTGGACTCCTCCTCAGTCTGAAGAAGCCCCCCAATACTCGGGTCCAAGCTCAAATTCCTAGACAGACTCTGGAACCAAAATACCCTCAGCGTGGCCTAGTGGAAAGAGCACTGGCCCGGGTGCCAGAAGTTCTGGGTTCTAATCCCGGTTCGGCCACTTGTCTGCTGACTAAATCCCCCTTTCCTCTGCTCCTCCTCCCCTCCCCATCACCCCGACTCCTTCCCTCTGCTCTACCCCCCTCCCCACCCCACAGCATTTGTGTACATATCTGTAATTCTATTTATTTTATTAATAATATGCATATATCTATAATTCTATTCATTTATATTGATGTTACTGATGCCTGTTCACTTGTTTTGATGTAACAAGTCTTCCCCCCTTCTAGAATATGAGCCCGCTGTTGGCCAGGGATTATCTCTGTTGCTGAATTGTACTTTCCAAGCACTTAGTACAGTGCTCTGCACACAGTAAGTGCTCAATAAATATGATTGAATGAATGAATGAATGCTGGTTTCATACAATCATTCCTTCAGTTGTATTCATTGTGTGCTTACTGTGTGCAGAGCACTTTACTAAGCACTTGGGAGAGTACAAAACAACAGATACATTCCCTGCCCACAACAAACTTACAGTCTAGAGACAACGAGCTTAAGTCATTTTATTTTGTTAGTATGTTTGGTTTTGTTCTCTGCCTTCCCCTTTTAGACTGTGAGCCCCCTGTTGGGTAGGGACTGTCTCTATATGTTGCTAATTTGTACTTCCCAAGCACTTAGTACAGTGCTCTGCACATAGTAAGCGCTCAATAAATACGATTGATGATGATGATTTCACTTAACTGTGCCTCAGTTTCCTCATCTGTAAAATCGGGATTAAATCCTACTCCATCCTACTTAAACTGTGTTCCCATGTGAGATAGGAACTGTGCCCGACTTGATTCTCCTCTTGTATAATAATGATGGCATTTTTTAAGTGCTTACTATGTGCAAAACACTGTTCCAAGTGCTGGGGGGGATACAAGGTGATCAGATTGTCCCATGTGGGGCTCAGTCTTCATCCCCATTTCACAGATGAGGTAACTGAGGCACAGAGAAGTTAAATGACTTGCCCAAAGTCACACAGCTGACAATTGGCAGAGTCAGAAATTTGAACCCACAATCTCTGACTCCAAGCCCGTGCTCTTTCCATTGAGCCACGCTACCCCAGCACTTAATGTAATAATAACAATAATAATAATAATAATAATAATAATAATAATAATAATGGTACTTGTTAAGCACTTACTATGTGCCAAGCACTTCTAAGCACTAGGAGTAGATACAAGGTAATCAGTCTGTCCCATGTGGGGCTCACAGTTTTAATCCCCATTTTACAGATGAGGTATCTGAGGCACAGAGAAGTTAAGTGGCTTGCCCAGGGTCATACAGCAAAGTGACGGAGCCGGGATTTGTACCAAATATTAATAATAGTAATTCTAGTCTTTGGTAAGTGCTTCCTATGTGCCAGGCACTGTACTAAGCACTGGGGTGGATACAAGCAAATCGGGTTGGATGCAGCCCCTTGCCCCACAAGGGGATCACAGTTTCTATTCCCAGCGTGGCTCAGTGAAAAGAGCACAGGTTTGGGAGTCAGAGGTCATGGGTTCTAATCCTGCTTCCGCTGCTTGTCAGCTTTGTGACTTCGGGCAAGTCACTTCATGTCTCTGGGCCTCAGTTACCTCAACTATAAAATGGGGATTAAGTCAACCTGATCACCTTGTATCCCCCCCCCCCCCGCAGCGCTTAGAACAGTGCTTCACACATAGTAAGCGCTTAACAAATGCCATCATTACTATTGTTATTTCCCATTTTACAGATGGGGTAACTGAGGTCCGGAGAAGTGAATAATAATAGTAATAATGTTGGTATTTGTTAAGCGCTTACTATGTGCATAGCACTGTTCTAAGCGCTGGGGTAGATACAAGGTAATCAGGTTGTCCCACGAGGGGCTCACAGTCTTCGTCCCCATTTTACAGATGAGGGAACTGAGGCCTAGAGAAGTGAAGTGACTTGCCCAAAGTCACACAGCTGACAAGTGGCGGAGCCGGGATTTGAACCCACGGCCTCTGACTCCAAAGCCCATGCTCTATCCACTGAGCCACGCTGCTTCTCCACGCTGCGAGTGAAGTGACTCGCTCAAGGTCACACGGCAGGTAAGCGGCGGAGCCGGGATTCGAACCCCGGCTCTATACTCTCCACCATGCTGCTTTTCTACCGCAATTATTACTGATTTCTGCCATAACACGGATTTTCACCGTGTGTTCTGGCTAAAACATTGAGGAAACTGGGGTACAGGCTTCCCACAACACGGGCCTGTTTGGACACGGGATTGGAAGGACCTTTTTTGCACATGAACGCATGCGTTGCAGGGGACATGTTTGTGCATATTTTTTACTCTATTTATTTATTTATTTATTTATTTGTACATATCTATTCTATTTATTTTATTTTGTTAGTATGTTTGGTTTTGTTCTGTCTCCCCCTTTTAGACTGTGAGCCCACTGTTGGGTAGAGACTGTCTCTATATGTTGCCAATTTGTACTTCCCAAGCGCTTAGTACAGTGCTCTGCACATAGTAAGCGCTCAATAAATACGATTGATGATGATGATGATGATGATGACACGGATAAATACCGCAACCCGAGTTACCCTTAACAAGAGGTTTCTGGAAGAATGCAATCCCCCTGTAATAGGATTCCTCGACGTAGCTCTGAATTGTCGCATTTCGCAATCCAAATGTTAACATCCTCATGCGATATTTATAAACATGTTTAATCTTTGTAGTTTTCCAAAAAATAAATATAAACCTCCCTGTTGGCATGAGGGAAAGCATTGGTTCCGATGGAAATACCCCAGCTATCACTCACTTCGTGTTTTCTTTTGCAATTTAACATCTGGAAGGATTTATCACCTTATTGTAATGAGGGGGTAATCATGCGGGAACAATTTCATTCATAACCCAGTCTTGACCCGTTATAAAATTTCTGATAACCCCATTACTCAGATATTTACATTTCCACTTCCTGTGGGCTGAGGGACTGAGTCTCTGAGGGCATTTTCCTCTTTTAATGACGTCTCCCACATCAAGAGTGCTCTGCGTAATTAATTCTGCTCTATTCCAATACTGCATAGAAGTAGGGCTGGGTCTCTACCACAGGTGTGCTGTGTGATTTCGGGCAAGTCACTACACTTCTCTGGGCCTCGGTTACCTCATCTTTAAAAGGAGGATTGAGACTGTGAGCCCCACGTGGGACAGGGACTGTGTCCATCTCAATTTGCTTGTATCTACTCCAGCGCCTAGTAGAGTGCCTGGCATGCAGTAAGCACTTAACCTTACCATCATCCATCATTATTATTATTATTTTTAATGGTATTTGTTAAGTGCTTAGTAGGTATCAGTCACTGTAGTAAGTGCTGGAGTAGATACATGCAAATTCCCAGCGCTTATTACAGTGCCTGGCACATAATTAGCTCTTAAATACCATTATTCATCATCATCAATCGTATTTATTGAGCGCTTACTATGTGCAGAGCACTGTACTAAGCGCTTGGGAAGTACAAATTGGCAACATATAGAGACAGTCCCTACCCAACAGTGGGCTCACAGTCTGTTATTATTATTACATTATATTTTAATGGTATTTGTTCGTTTATTCATTCAATCATATTTATTGAGCGCTTACTGCATGCAGAGCACTGTACTAAGCACTTGGGAAGTACAAGTCGGCAACATGGAGAAGCAGCGTGCCTCAGTGGCAAGAGCCCGGGCTTTGGAGTCAGAGGTCATGGGTTCAAATCCCGGCTCCGCCAGTTGTCAGCCTGTGTGACTTTGGGCAAGTCACTTCACTTCTCTGGGCCTCAGTTACCTCATCTGTAAAATGAGGGTGAAGACTGTGAGCCCCCCGTGGGACAACTTGATCACTCTGTAACCTTCCCAGCGCTTAGAACAGTGCTTTGCACATAGTAAGCACTTAATAAATGCCATTATTATTATTATATAGATGGTCCCTACCCAACAACAGGCTCACTGTCTCGAAGGGGAAGACAGACAACAAAACAAAACATGTAGATAGGGGTCAAAATCAGAACAAATAGAATTAAAGCTATATGCACATCATTAACAAAATAAATAGAATAGTAAAGATGTACAAGGAAAATAAATAGAGTAATAAATCTGTACAAATATATACAAGTGCTGTGAGGAGGGGAAGGTGGTAGGGCAGGGGGATGGGGAGGAGGAGAGGAAAAAGGGGGCTTAGTCTGGGAAGGCCTCCTGGAGGAGGTGAGCTCTCAGTAGGGCTTTGAAGGCAAGAAGAGAGCTAGCTTGGTGGATGTGCGGAGGGAGGGCATTCCGGGCCAGGGGAAGGACATGGGAAGGACAAATGCGTTCTCCGTCCTTGTTGACAGCCATGCCCATCGTCCTCACCAGTTTTCCCAGACATTTAATTCCCTCCTCAAGCTCCCCTCCCCTTACTTCCCCCATCCCTTGCCCCCAATGATTTGGCCACCTACTTTATTTAGAAAGTTGACATTATCAAATGTGATCGCTTTAAAGTCTCCCCTGCCCCTCTCTACTCCTGCCCCTCTTCAAGTCCCCCATCTTTCCCAGCAGTATCTCTAGAGGAGACAATAATAATAATAAGGATGGCATTTATTAAGCGCTTACTATGTGCAAAGCACTGTTCTAAATGCTGGGAATACAAGGAGATGAGGTTGTCCCATGTGGGGCTCACAGTCTTAATCCCCATTTTACAGATGAGGGAACTGAGGCACAGAAAAGTGAAGTGACTTGCCCAAGGTCGCACAGCAGACATATGGGGGAGGCGGGATTTGAACCCATGACCTGTGACTCCCAAGCCTGCGCTCTTTCCACTGAACCACACTGCTTCTAATATGCAAAGCACTGTTCTAAGCACTTCACCTTGTTACTCTCCTACTCATTCATTCATTCGTATTTATTGAGCGCTTACTGTGTGCAGAGCACTGTACTAATCGCTTGGGAAGTACAAGTCGGCAACATATAGAGATGGTCCCTACCCAACAACGGGCTCACAGTCTAGAAGGGGGAGGCAGACAACAAAACAAAACATGTGGACAGGTGTCATCAGAATAAATAGAAATAAGGCTAGGTGTACATCATTAACAAAATAAATAGGATAGTAAATAGGTACAAGTAAAATAAATAGAGTAATAAATCTGCACAAACATATATACAGGTGCTGTGGGGAGGGGAAGGAGGTAGGGTTGGGGGGAAGGGGAGGAGGAGAGGAAAAAGGGGGCTGAGTCTGGGAAGGCCTCCAATCCAGCCCCAACACTCCACCCCTGTAATGTCCCCCTTCTCACTGGGCCTCCATCTGACCCTTGCCCATGTCCTGCTTCTGGTCTGGAACGGCCTCCCTCCTCAAATCCCGCAGACAATTAGTCTCCCTTTCTTCAAAGTGTCCAAGAGGCCTTCCTCTTGGAAGCAGCGTGGCTCACTGGAAAGAGCACGGACTTTGGAGTCAGAGGTCATGGGTTCGAACCCCGGTTCCGCCACATGTCTGCTGTGTGACCTTGGGCAAGTCACTTCACTTCTCTGAGCCTCAGTTACCTCATCTGTCAAATGGGGATGAAGACTGTGAGCCCCACGTGGGACAACCTGATCACCTTGTATCCCCCCTCCTAGTACTTAGAACAGTGCTTTGCACATAGTAAGTGCCATCATCATCATCATTCCTCTGACTAAAGCCTCCTTTCCTTTTCTCTCTCCCTCCTGCATCTCCCTGACTTGCTCTCTTTATTCATTTCCCCCTCCCAGCCCCACAGTATTTATGTACATACCTGTACATAACAAAGAGACCTTAACAGATAGCATTAGCATCTCATCCTGCCTTCAAGACATCTCTACTCAGAGGTACCCACCCCCTACAAGCTTATCATGTCCAAAACAGACCTCCTTATCTTTCCACCCAATCCCTGTCCTCCTCCTCACTTTTCCATCACCACTATCCTTCCTACCTCACAAGCCCATAACCTTGGTGTTATCCTTGACCTCTCTCTCATTCAATCCACAAATCCACTCCATCACTAAATCCTGTCAGTCCCACTTTCACCACATTCATTCATTTAATCTCCCCCTCGTCCCCCTCTCCATCCCCCCATCTTACCTCCTTCTCTTCCCCACGGCACCTGTATATATGTATATCTGTTTGTACATATTTATTACTCTATTTATTTATTTATTTTACTTGTACATATCTATTCTATTTTATTTTGTTAGTATGTTTAGTTTTGTTCTGTCTCCCCCTTTTAGACTGTGAGCCCACTGTTGGATAGGGACTGTCTCTATATGTTGCCAACTTGTACTTCCCAAGAGTAAGCGCTCAATAAATATGATTGATTGATTGATTAATCGGATTTATTGAGCGCTTACTGTGTGCAGAGCACTGTACTAAGTGCTTGGGAAGTACAAGTCGGCAACATCTAGAGACGGTCCCTACCCCACAACGGGCTCACAGTCTAGAAGGGGGAGACAGACAACAAAACAAAACATGGACAGGTGTCAAAGTCGTCAGGACAAATAGAATTATGGCTATATGCACATCATTAACAAAATAAATAGAATAGCAAATATGTACATGTAAAATTAATAGAGAAATAAATCTGTACAAATATATACAAGCGCTGCGGGGAGGGGAAGGAGGTAGGGCAGAGGGGCGGATGGGGGGAGGAGAGGAAAAATGGGGCTCAGTGTGGGAAGGCCTCCTGGAGGAGGTGAGCTCTCAGTAGGACTTTGAAGGGAGGAAGACAGCTAGCTTGGAGGAAGTGCGGAGGGAGGGCATTCCAGGCCAAGGGGATGATGTGAGTCAGGGGTCGACGGCGGGACAGGAGAGAACGAGGTACAGTGAGGAGGTTAGCGGTGGCAGAGGAGCGGAGGGTGAGGGCTGGGCTGGAGAAGGAGAGAAGGGAGGTGAGGTAGGAGGGGGCGAGGGGATGGACAGCCTTGAAGCTGTCCTTGAAGAAGGGAGTGAGGAGTTTTTGCTTGATTCGTAGGTTGACAGGCAACCACTGTCCTCGCCATCCAAACTGCTACTACGTTAATCCAATCACTAATAATAATAATAGCAATAGTGGTATTTGTTAAGCGCTTACTATGTGCCAAGCACTGTTCTAAGTGCTGGGGTAGATACAAGGTAATCAGGTTGTCCCACGTGGGGCTCACTGTCTTAATCCCCATTTTACAGATGGGGGAACTGAGTCACAGAGAAGTCAACTTGTACTTCCCAAGCGCTTAGTACAGCGCTCTGCACACAGTAAGCGCTCAATAAATACGATTGATTGATTAACTGACTTGCCCAAAGTCACACAGCTGATAAATCGCGGAGGCAGGATTAGAACCCGCAACCTCTGACTCCCAAGCCCAGGCTCTTTCCACTGAGTCACACTGCTTCTCATCGTATCCCACCTGGATTTCTGCATCAGCCTCCTCTGTGACCTCCCAGCCTCCTGGCTCTCCCCACTCTGCTCTGTACTTCACTCTGCTGCCTGGATCATTTTTCTTCAGAAACGTTCAGGACATATCTTCCCACTCCTCAGTGGTTACTCATCCACCTCGGCATCAAACAAAAATGCCTCACAATAGGCTTCAGAAGCATTCAATGACCTTGCCTCCATCACTTCACTTCGTTACCCTCCTACTCCAACGCAGGCCCAACAGTCCACTCCTCTCCTGTCAACCTTCTCCCTGGGCCTCCATCTCCCCTGTCTCGCCGCCGACCCCCGGCCCACGTCCTGCCTCCGGCCTGGAACACCCTCCTCCCTCCTCATATCTGAGAAGCAGCGTGGCTCAGTGGAAAGAGCCCGGGCTTGGGAGCCAGAAGTCATGGGTTCTAATCCTGACTCCGCCACTCAGCTGTGTGACTTTGGGCAAGTCACTTCTCTGGTCCTTAGTTACTTCATCTGTAAAATGGGGATTAAGACTGTGAGCCCCACGTGGGACAACCTGATCGCCTTGTATCCCCCCAGCGCTTAGAACAGTGCTTTGCACATAGTAGGCACTTAAAAAATGCCATCATTATTATTATCATTATCTGATAGACAATGACTCTCTCCTCCTTCAAAGCCTCCAAGAGGTCTTCCTCTCGCTAAAGCCTCCTTTCCTCGTCTCCCTCTCCCTTCTACATCACCCTGACTTGCTCCCTTTATTCATCATCATCATCATCATCAATCGTATTTATTGAGCGCTTACTGTGTGCAGAGCACTGTACTAAGCGCTTGGGAAGTACAAGTTGGCAACATATAGAGACAGTCCCTGCCCAACAGTGGGCTCACAGTCTAAAAGGGGGAGGCAGAGAACAAAACCAAACATACTAACAAAATAAATAAAATAAATAGAATAGATATGTAGAATAGAATAGATAAGTAGAATAGAATAGATATTCATTTCCCCCTTCCAGCCCCACAGCACTTACGCACATACTTGTAATTTATTCATTTATATTAATATCTGTCTCCCTCTCTGGACTGTCAGCTCGTTGTAGGCAAGGAATGTGTCTGTTTATTGTCATTTTGTCCTCTCCCAAGCACTTAGTAGAGTTCTCTTCATACAGTAAATGCTCAATAAATACAACTGACTTACTGCCTGACTCTTTTCCCCAGCCCACAGTGCTTCTCACAGAGTTGAAAGAGAATAAGCCAAACAAAGTGAGAGGAAGAAATGCTATGAGGCTCGGTGGAAATAGCACAGGCTTGGGAGTGTGAGCCCGCTGTTGGGTAGGGACCGTCTCTATATGTTGCCGACTTGTACTTCCCAAGAGCTTAGTACAGTGCTCTGCACAGAGCAAGTGCTCAATAAATACAATTGAATGAATGAATGAATAATCCCACCTCCGACACGTCTGCTGTGTGACTTTGGGCAAGGCACTTAACTTCTCTGTGTCTCAGTTATCTCATCTGCAAAATGGGGATTAAGACTGTGAGCCCCACGTGGGACAACCTGATGACCTTGCACCCCCCCCCCCCAGTTCTTAGAACAGTGTTCAGCACATAGTAAGTGCTTATAAATACCATTATTATTATTATTAAGTGATTGATCGGTGTTGGGATAAGCAGTGATCACAGAATCCACCAGATTCCTGTCCTATTCAAGCCAGAAAAAATGCGGAAGCTAAACTACAGTTTTGCTAATCACTTACCGTAAACAGTTGGTAGACACTGGAGAGATTTTTTTTTAAGGTATTTGGTTAAGCGCTTCCTATGCACCAGGAACTGTACTAAGCGCTGCGGTAGATGCAAGCTAATCAATCAAGTTGGATACAGTCCAACTGGGGCTCACAGTCTTCATCCCCATTTTACAGAGGAGATAATTGAGGACGAGGCTGTGAGCGCTATAGAGTGGACATGGAGCTATCCATTTTATAGCCATTCAATTATTCAACCATATTTATTGAGCGCTTACTGTATGCAAAGCACTGTACTAAGCCCTCCAGAGAATGCAATACAACAGACACATTCCCTGCCCACAACGAGCTCACAGTCTAGAGGGGGAGAACAGACATTAATCATCATCAATCGTATTTATTGAGCGCTTACTATGTGCAGAGCACTGTACTAAGCGCTTGGGAAGTACAAATTGGCAACATATAGAGACAGTCCCTACCCAACAGTGGGCTCACAGTCTAAAATTAATTAATGGAAATAAATTAAATAAATACATAAATTACGGATATATACATATATGTGCCGCGGGGATGGGAGAGAAGATGAATGAAGGCAGCAAGTCAGGGGTGACGCAGAAAGGAGTGGGAGAAGGGGAGAGGAGGGCTTATGATTAGAATTATATGTAAAATAATATTATCTATTTTTTATTAATGTCTGTCTCCCCCTCTAGACTGTAAACTCCCTGGGGGCAGGGAACGTGTCTACGAACTCTTGTTGTTTTAACCTCTCCCTAGTGCTTAGCACAGTGCTCTGCTCCTAGGAAGCACTCAGTAAGTACCACTGATGATGATGACGATGATGATCTCTCTGCTGCCCAGGGGTGTCTAGCAACTCTTGTTGTTTTATCCTCTCCCAAGTGCTTAGTACAGTGCTCTGCTCCTAAGAAGCACTCAGTAAGTACCACTGATGATGATGAAGATGATCTCTGCTGCCCAGGTAACTCACACCCACTAACAGAGAAAAGCTATGCAGATGCTGATAAAGAAGATCCTTAGACTCCTAGCTCCTTGTGGGCAGGGAACATTGTCTACCACCGCGGTGTATTAGTCTCTCCCAAGCGCCCAATACAGTGCTCTGCTCAGAGGGAGCAACGTGGCCTAATGGCTAGAGCGCGGGATGGTATGATGTGCCAAGCACTGTACTAAGAGCTGGGGTAATTACAAGATAATCAGATTGGGCTAAATTTCATTTACAAAAAATAAGCGGAGTGAAGCAGTCAGCGAGAAGCAGAGTGGCTTAAAGGAAAGAGCCGGGGCGGGCTTGGGAGTCAGAGGACGTGGGTTCTAATCCCGCCTCTGCCACTTGTCTGCTGTGCGACGTTGGGTAAGTCACTTCACCTCTCTGTGCCTCAGCTCCCTCATCTGTAAAATGGGGATTGAGGCTGTGAGCCCCACGTGGAACAACCTGATTACCCTGTATCTACCCCAGCGCTTACAACAGTGGTTGGCACATAGTAATAATAATAATGTTGGCATTTGTTAAGCGCTTACTATGTGCAAAGCACTGTTCTAAGCGCTGAGGGGGATACAAGGTGATCAGGTTGTCCCGCGTGGGGCTCACAGTCTTAGTCCCCATTTTACAGATGAGGTAACTGAGGCTCAGAGAAGTTAAGTGACTTGCCCAAGGTCACTCAGCAGACATGTGGCGGAGCCGGGATTCGAACCCATGACCTCTGACTCCAAAGCCCGGGCTCTTTCCACTGAGCCATGCTGCTTCTCTTCTCTCTGCATCCTAGTAAGCACTTAAATACCATTATTATTATTATTATCATTATTATTAAAAAATAAATTGAGTGGAAGGCAGCAAACTAAAAGCAAGGCAAACTAGAGACAAGAAAACGCACCAATCCGAGCAGATCTGATGAACCCTGGGAGAGCAGAAATCTACAAAATTATCTCCACCTTTTATGTCTCAGTGATGGAAGAGTTGAATATTCTTACCAGTTGCCTTCGGGGCTTACAAACTGCTGTACCGAATAACCAAACTGCTCAGCTGAGGGGCCGGAAAATATTTTTGCTCCTCGGAGACCAACGTTGAATGCTTCACAATAATAAAGAAGGCCTGTGAACAAAGATAACAGTGTTACGGCGATTAATTGCGTCAAAAACACAAGCCGTGTGGGAAGCAGCAGCGTGGCTCAGTGGAAAGAGCCCGGGCTTGGGAGTCAGAGGTCATGGGTTCTAATCCTGGCTCCACCAACTGTCAGCTGTGTGACTTTGCTCAAGTCACTTCACTTCTCTGGGCCTCAGTGACCTCATCTGTAAAATGGGGATGAAGACTGTGAGCCCCACGTGGGACAACCTGATCACCTTATATCCTCCCCAGCGCTTAGAGCAGTGCTTGGCACATCGTAAGTGCTTAACAAAAGCCATCATTGCTATTATTATTAAAAACCTTGTTGGAGGAACAGCAATGACATTATTTTTTTATAGTATTTGTTAAGGGCTTACTATGCACCAACCACTGTTTTAAGCACTGGGATAAATACAAGGACCTCAGTTTGCTCATCTGTAAAATGGAGATAAGATGGATTATGAGTTCTAGCTATCCTATTCATTGAGGAGAACTTACTGGGTGCAGTGCTTTATTGAGAGCTTACTTGGTGCCTGGGAGAATATAATATTACAGAATTGGAAGACAGAAAAGTAGCTTGGCTCAGAGGAAAGAGCCCAGGCTTGGGATTCAGAGGTCATGGGTTCGAATCCCAGCTCCTCCATTTGTCAGCTGTATGACCTTGGGCAAGCCACTTAACTTCTCAGCTGCCTTCGACACTGTGGACCACCCCCTTCTCCTCAATACGCTATCTGACCTTGGCTTCACAGACTCCGTCCTCTCCTGGTTCTCCTCTTATCTCTCCGGTCGTTCTTTCTCAGTCTCTTTTGCAGGCTCCTCCTCCCCCTCCCATCCTCTTACTGTGGGGGTTCCCCAAGGTTCAGTGCTTGGTCCCCTTCTGTTCTCAATCTACACTCACTCCCTTGGTGACCTCATTCGCTCCCACGGCTTCAACTATCATCTCTACGCTGATGACTCCCAGATCTCCATCTCTGCCCCTGCTCTCTCCCCCTCCCTCCAGGCTCGCATCTCCTCCTGCCTTCAGGACATCTCCATCTGGATGTCCGCCCGCCACCTAAAGCTCAACATGTCAAAGACTGAGCTCCTCGTCTTCCCTCCCAAACCTTGTCCTCTCCCTGACTTTCCCATCTCTGTTGACGGCACTACCGTCCTTCCCGTCTCACAAGCCCGCAACCTTGGTGTCATCCTCGACTCCGCTCTCTCATTCACCCCTCACATCCAAGCCGTCACCAAAACCTGCCGGTCTCAGCTCCGCAACATTGCCAAGATCCGCCCTTTCCTTTCCATCCAAACCGCTACCCTGCTCGTTCAAGCTCTCATCCTATCCCGTCTGGACTACTGCACCAGCCTTCTCTCTGATCTCCCATCCTCGTGTCTCTCTCCACTTCAATCCATACTTCATGCTGCTGCCCGGATTATCTTTGTCCAGAAACGCTCTGGACATATTACTCCCCTCCTCAAAAACCTCCAATGGCTACCGATCAATCTGCGCATCAGGCAGAAACTCCTCACCCTGGGCTTCCAGGCTGTCCATCACCTCGCCCCCTCCTACCTCACCTCCCTTCTCTCCTTCTACTGCCCAGCCCGCACCCTCCGCTCCTCCACCACTAATCTCCTCACTGTACCTCGCTCTCGCCCGTCCCGCCGTCGACCCCCGGCCCACGTCATCCCCGGGGCCTGGAATGCCCTCCCTCTGCCCATCCGCCAAGCTAGCTCTCTTCCTCCCTTCAAGGCCCTGCTGAGAGCTCACCTCCCCCAGGAGGCCTTCCCAGACTGAGCCCCTTCTTTCCTCTCCCCCTCGTCCCCCTCTCCATCCCCCCATTTTACCTCCTTCTCTTCCCCACAGCACCTGTATATATGTATATATGGTTGTACATATTTATTACTCTATTTATTTATGTATTTATTTTACTTGTACATTTCTATCCTACTTATTTTATTTTGGTGGTATGTTTGGTTCTGTTCTCTGTCTCCCCCTTTTAGACTGTGAGCCCACTGTTGGGTAGGGACTGTCTCTATGTGATGCCAATTTGTACTTCCCAAGCGCTTAGTACAGTGCTCTGCACATAGTAAGCGCTCAATAAATACGATTGATTGATAGATTGATTGATTCTCTACGCCTCAGTTCCCTCATCTGTAAAATGGGGATAAAGACTGTGAGCCCCACGTGGGTCAACCTCATCACCTTGTATCCCCCCAGGGCTTAGAACAGTGCTTCGCACATAGTAACTGCTTAACAAATACCATCATTATTATTATTACAAGGCAATTAGGTTGTTCCACGTGGGGTTCACAGTCTTCATCCCCATTTTCCAGATGAAGTTAAGTGATTTGCCCAAGGTCGCACAGCAGAAAAGTGGCAGAGGCAGGATTAGAACCCACGACCTCTGACTCTCAAACCCAGGCTTTTCCCACTAGGCCCTGCTGCTTCCCTTATTGGAAAGGGCAAAGGCCTTGGAGTCAGAGGAGGATAATAATAGTAATAATAATAATAGTATTTGTTAAGCACTTATTATGTGCCAAGCACTGTTCTAAGTGCTAGGGTAGATACAAGGTGATCAGGTTGTCCCACGTGGGACTCACGGTCTTAATCCCCATTTTACAGATGAGGGAACAGAGGAACAGAGAGACTTGCCCAAAGTCACACAGTTGATATGGGTTCTAATCCCGATCCTTCCCCATGCCTGCTGTGTGACCTTGGGCAAGTCACTTCTCTGGGCCTCAATGACCTCATCTGTAAAATGGGCATTCAATACCTGCTCTCCCTCCTATTTAGACTGTGCAACAATGGCTGCGTCTGATCTGATCATCCTGAAACTTCCCCAGTGCTATGAACATCATTTCAAGTGCTTAACAAATGCCACAGTTAGGAGGAGGATGGTCAAACTGATAGAGCACGGGCCTGGAAGACAGAAGGATCTGGGTTCTAATCCCGGTTCGACCGCTTGTCTCTGGGCCTCAGTTCCCTCATCTGTAAAATAGGGGTTAAGGCAGTGAGCCCCATGTGGGACAGGGACTGTGTCCAACCCAATTAGCTGGTATCTACCTCAGTGCGTGGCACAATAATGGTAATGATGGTATTTGTTAAGCACTTACTATGTATCGAGCACTGTTCTAAGCGCTGGGGTAGATACAAGGTAATCAGATTGTCCCGCGTGGGGCTCACAGTCTTAATCCCCATTTTACAGATGAGGAAACTGAGGCACAGAGAAATGAAGTGACTTGCCCAAAGTCATGCAGCTGACAAGTGGTGGAGCCGGGATTAGAACCCACGACCTCTGACTCCCAAGCCAGAAAGTGGCTTTCCACTAAACCACTTTGCTTCTCGCAACGTCTTAAGCGTTTCATACAGTGCTGTGCACACAGTAAGTGCTTAATAAATATGATCGAATGAATGAATGTTTTGTTTATTGTTGTGTTGTACTCTCCCAGCGCTTCGTACATTCATTCATTCATTGTTGTATTTATTGAGTGCTTACTGTGTGCAGAGCACTGTACTAAGCGCTTGGGAAGTACAAGTCGGCAACATCTAGAGACGGTCCCTACCCAACAGCGGGCTCACGGTCTAGAAGGGGGAGGCAGACAACAAAACAAAACATATAAACAAAATAAAATACATAGAATAGTAAATATGTACAAGTAAAATAGAGTAATAAATCTGTACAAACATATATAGAGGAACAGTGCTTTGCACATAGTAAGCGCCTAATAAATGCCATTACTATTATTATTATTATTCCTTAGCATATGGTAAGTGCTCAATAAATACGATTGAATGAAGGAATGAATGAACAGGGACTGTGTCCAACCTGATTACCTTGTATCTACCCCAGTGCTTAGTATAGTGCCTGGCACATAGCAAGCGCTTAACAAATACCACAATTATCATTATTATTATTATTATTATTGATGGCTACTCTCTAACATTCTCTTCCTTCTAGGATGGATTACTCCAGTGACCCATGTTATAACTTCTTCACCTTCTTCCCCCCCCCCCCCCCCCCACCAATTCTCCGCGGGCCCAAAGCAGCCAGGGATATGTGCTCAGTCAACCATTTAATCAGTCAATCACACTTACTGTGTGCACAGTGCTGTGCTAAGCGCTGGGGGAGAAACACAACAGAGTCGGCAGACCCACGCCCTACCCACAAGGAGCCCCATATGGGACGTGGACTAGTTCGTCTCTATCTGGGCATGTACAGTGCTTGGCACATAGTAAGCACATAACAAGGCTTTATGCTCATTGCGGTCAGGGAATATGCTCATTGTTGTATTTTACTTGCCCGACCGCTTAGTACAGTGCTCTGCAAAGTGTTCAATAAATACGACTGAATGAATGAAATATCAAACGGAAACTATCCTCAAGCCCCTTCCTTCCTCTCCCCCTCGTCCCCCTCTCCATCCTCCCCATCTTACCTCCTTCCCTTCCCCACAGCACCTGTATATATGGATATATGTTTGTACATATTTATTACCCTATTTATTAATTTTACTTGCACATATCTATTCTATTTATTTTGTTAGTATGTTTAGTTTTGTTCTCTATCTCCCCCTTTTAGACTGTGAGCGCACTGTTGGGTAGGGACTGTCTCTATATGTTGCCAACTTGTACTTTCCAAGTGCTTAGTCCAGTGCTCTGCACACAGTAAGCGCTCAATAAATACGATTGATTGATTGATTGCAGGAAGGAAACTCACTGCTGCTACTTTCATCCCCGCCTTTTAGAGTATGGGCAGGAAATGAGTCACTTTTTTTTTCTTTTGGTATTTGCCAAGTGTTTACAATGTGCCAGACACTGTACAAAGCATTGGGGTGATACAGGGTTGGGCACAGTCCACGTTCCACATGGGGCTCACAGACTTAATCCCCTTTTTACAGATGAAGTCACTGAGGTCCAGAAAAGCTAAGCGACATGCCCAAGGTCACACAGCAGGCAAGTGGCAGAGCAGGGATTAGAACCCAGGTCCTCTGACACATATAATAATAATAATGATGGCATTTGCTCAGCGTTTACTATGTGCAAAGCCCTGTTCTAAGCACTCTGGAGGTTACAAGGTGATCAGGTTGTGCCACGCAGGGCTCACAGTCTTAATCCCCATTTTACGGATGAGGTCACTGAGGCACAGAGAAGTTAAATGACTTGCCCAAAGTCACACAGCTGACCGTTGGTGGAGCTGGGATTTGAACCCATGACCTCTGACTACAAAGCCCAGGCTCTTTCCACTGAGCCACGCTGCTTCTCTAGCAGGGAATGCATCTGTTGTTTTGGGAGTGTATGAAACAAACAGTTAGTACAGTGCTCTGCACACAGTAAGCGCTCAATAAATATGATTGACAGACAGAACGCCACCCAGGCCCTTGCTCTATCTACTAGACCACACACTATCTACTAGACCACACTGTTTCCTGTCATGTGTTTGGTGTCATCATGTCTTTTCCAAATTATTAGTACAGTCATTGTTCCCCAGTGATAGCTCAATCAATACCATTCCTAGGATTCAGCGCTTAGAACAGTGTTTGGCACATAGTAAGCGCTTAAATACCGCCATTATTCTTATTAATAATATTAATAATAATAATAATAATGACGGTGTTTGTTAAGCACTTAGTATGTGCCAAACACTGTTATTAATAATAATAATAATGGTAGTATTTGTTAATAATAATGCTGGTATTTGTTAAGCGCTTACTATGTGCCATGCATTGTTATTAATAATAATAATGGCGGTATTTGTTAATAACAGTGTTGGTATTTGTTAAGTGCTTACTATGTGCCAAGCACTGTTATTAATAATAATAATGCTGGTATTTGTTAAGTGCTTACTATGTGCCAAGCATTGTTATTAATAATAATAATGGTGGTATTTGTTAATAACAATGTTGGTATTTGTTAAGTGCTTACTATGTGCCAAGCACTGTTATTAATAATAATAATGGCGGCATTTGTTAAGCGCTTACTATGTGCCAAGCACTGTTCTAAGCGCCGGGGGTGGGGGGATACATGGTAATCAAGGTTGTCCCACATGGGGCTCACAGTCTTCATCCCCATTTTACAGAGGAGGTCACTGAGGCACAGAGAAGTTAAGTGACTTGCCCAAAGTCACACAGCTGACAATTGGTGCTTACTATGTGCCAAGCACTGTTCTAAGCACTGGGGGGGAATACAAGGTAATCAAGGTTGTCCCACATGGGGCTCACAGTCTTCATCCCCATTTTACAGATGAGGTCACTAGGCACAGAGAAGTTAAGTGACTTGTCCAAAGTCACACAGCTGACAATTGGCACTTACTGCATGCCAAGCACTGTTCTAAGCGCTGGGGTGGTGGGGGGAGGAATACAAGGTAATCAAGGTTATCCCACATGGGGCTCACAGTCTTAATCCCCATTTTCCAGGTGAGGGAACTGAGAGAAGTGAAGTGACTTGCCCAAAGTCACACAGCGGACAAGTGGCGGAGGCGGAATTAGAACCCATGACCTCTGACTCCCAAGCCCGGGCTCTTTCCACTGAGCCACGCTGCTTCTCAACTACCGACTTGTTGCCTGGTTAACAGAGACCTCTCAATCAATCAATCGTATTTATTGAGCGCTTACTGTGTGCAGAGCACTGTACTAAGCGCTTGGGAAGTACAAGTTGGCAACATATAGAGACGGTCCCTACCCAACAGTGGGCTCACAGTCTAGAAGACTCATCCCCCCATCATCATCATCAGTTGAGTGCTTATTGTGTGCAGAGCACTGTACTAAGCGCTTACCCCCTCATCCCTCTCCCCCTCACCGCCTCCTCCTCCATGGCCTTCCCGGACCAAGCCCTCCTTTCCTCTTCTCCCACTCCCTCTTGAGTCAACCTTACTTGTTCCCTTTATTCATCCCCACACCATTTATGTCCTCATCTGTCATTTCTTTATCTCCATTCCCGCCGGCCTCCCGGTGAACTCATCATGGGCCAGAAATGTGCCCGTTTATTATATTGTCCTCTACCAAGCGCTTAGTACAGTGCTCTGCTCACAGTAAGCGCTCGATAAATGTGATTGACTCACTCGATTAGCAGAAGAATATGAGTGGGTCTCGCAGAAGATCAGATAAAGACTGTGAGCCCACTGCTGGGTAGGGACTGTCTCTATATATTACCAACTTGTACTTCCCAAGCGCTTAGTACAGTGCTCTGCACACAGTAAGTGCTCAATAAATACAATTGGTGATGATGATGATGATGATAAAGGGCCCGAACTGATATGCATCTTGTGGAAATGGCAAGGAATTTCAGAGTGAACTGTGGGGCCTTGATTTCCTTTGGAGAAGCAGGGTGACTTAGTGGCAGAAGCCAGGGCTTGAGGGGCAGAGGTCATGGGTTCTAATCCTGGCTGCGCCACTTGTCAGCTGAGTGCCTTTGGGCAAGTTCATTCATTCATTCATTCAATCAATCGTATTTATTGAGCGCTTACTGTGTGCAGAGCACTGTACTAAGCACTTGGGAAGTACAAGTTGGCAACATATAGAGACGGTCCCTACCCAACAACTCAGAGTCTAGAAGTCTCCCTCATCCCCCTCTCCATCCCCCCCATCTTACCTCCTTCCCTTCCCCACAGCACCTGTATATATGTATATATGTTTGTACATATCTATTACTCTATTTATTTATTTTACTTGTACATATCTATTCTATTTATTTTTTGTTAGTATGTTTGGTTTTGTTCTGTCTCCCCCTTTTAGACTGTGAGCCCACTATTGGGTAGGGACTGTCTCTATATGTTGCCAACTTGTACTTCCCAAGCGCTTAGTACAGTGCTCTGCACACAGTAAGCGTTCAATAAATACGACTGATTGATTGATTGATTGATTAGAAGTCACTTCACTTCTCTGGGCCTCAGTGACCTCATCTGTAAAATGCGGATTAATAATAATAATCATAATAATGGCATTTATTAAGCGCTTACTATGTGCAAAATCTGTAAAATGGGGATTAAGATTGTGTACCTCATGTGGGACAACCTGATGACCTTGGATCTACCCCAGCGCTTACAGCAGTGTTTGGCACATAGTAAGTGCTTAACAAATACCACCATTATTCTTCTCTGGGCCTCAGTTACCTCAACTGTAAAATGGGGATTAAATCTGTGTGCCCCACATGGGGCAACCTGATTACCTTGTATCTACCCCAGCGTCTAGAACAGCACTTGGCACAAAGTAAGCGCTTAACAATTACCATTGTTATTATTATTACTATTTGGAGATCCTTCAGAAAAAGAATCAGAAATAAGGTTACCGCTAATTCAGAGGCAATGTCCTGCAGGTTCATCTTCAAAACACAATTTAACTTGGGTGGAGTAGTGCCCAGGGGAACACTGATTGATTGATTGATTCATTCATTCATTCATTCAATCTTATTTATTGAGCGCTTACTGTGTGCAGAGCACTGTACTAAGTGCTTGGGAAGTACAATTCGGCAACAGATAGAGATGGTCCCTCCCCAACAACGGGCTCACAGTCTAGAAGGGGGCTGGATTAGATAAATTAGATAAACAGTTTCAGAATTGGGGTTTGTATCACTTCCTTTTCTATGCCGTTAATCTTTTGTGTGCTGGAGATGGTAGATAGTTGTAGTAAGAAGGATGTGGTTGGGGACCATGGTTGAGGTAATAACCTCTGATGGTTGCAACTTTTAGAAAAGGGCCAGGGCAGTAGTCTTGTAATAATAATAATGATGGCATTTATTAAGCACTTAACTATGTGCAAAGCACTGTTCTAAGCACTGGGGAGGTTACAAGGTGATCAGGTTGTCCCACGGGGGCGGGGCTCAATCTTAATCCCCATTTTGCAGATGAGGTAACTGAGGTCCAGAGAAGTTAAGTGGCTTGCCTAAAGTCACACAGCTGACAAGTGGCGGAGCAAGGATTAGAACCCATGACCTCTGGCTCCCAAGCCCAGGTTCTTTCCACTGAGCCCCTGATGTATATATTTGTACAGATTTATTACTCTATTTTACTTGTACATATTTACTACTTTATTTATTCTGTTAATGATGTGCCTATAGCTATAATTCTATTTATTCTGACGGTTTTGACACCTGTCTACACATTTTGTTGTGTTGTCTGTCTCCCCCTTCTAGACTGTGAGCCCGCTGTTGGGTAGGGACTGTCTCTATATGTTGCCGACTTGTACTTCCCAAGCGCTTAGTACATTGCTCTGCACAGAGTAAGTGCTCAATAAATATGATTGAATACTAAGGCTTGGGAGAGGACAATACAACAGAATTAGCAGGCAAGTTCCCTGCTCAATGAGTTTACAGTTCAGAGGGGGAGGTCCACATTAACATGAATAAGTAATTTATATATTTTAAAGTTATGTACATAAGTGCTGTGGGGCTTAGGACAGCGCTTAGAACAGTGCTCAGCACTTAGAACAGTGCTTTGCACATAGTAAGTGCTTAATAAATGCCATTATTATTATTATTATTATTATTATTAGGGTGGGGCAAATATCAAACAGCCAAAGGTCACAGATCCAGGTGTGTGGAAGATGCAGAAAGGAGAATGAGCCAGAGAAAAGGGAGCTTAAGGGGGGAAGAGCAGGGAAGACTTTTGTTGAGCAGTGAGAGGGTAAATGAAATTATCTCACAACTTTCAGCGGCCACACTGCCTCGTCTGAATCTCACCGCACCCTTCAAGGATTTCCCCCACTTCCTGTCAACTTTCAGTTAAACCTATTTCCGATGCCCTCTTTCAAGGCAGCTGTTCGACATCCCGCTATCAATCAGTTGACACACATGTTCAACTCAGAAAAGTTGTGTTGAAATATTGACAGTGACTCTCCTTCCAGCATTTAATTCCTGCTGATGTCAAGCATGGGACGTAAATACAGCCCGTGACATTTGCTTAGAATCCAGAACCTGAAACGAGTTCAAGTCTCGTTGTCTGCTGTGTGGCCTTGGGAAAGTCACTTAACTTCCCTGTGCCTCAGTGAACACATTTGTAAAATGGGGAGTATGACTGTGAACCCCATATTTATGTTAATGTCTGTCTTCCCCTTTGGACTGTAAGCTCATTGTGGGCAGGGAATAGGTAATAATAATAAATAATAATAATGATGATGATGGTATTTGCTAAGCACTTACTATGTGCCAAGCACTGTTCTAAGTGCTGGGGTAGATACAAGGTAATCAGATTGTCCCATGAGGGGCTCAGTCTTAATCCCCATTTCCCCCCCGCCTTACCGCCTTTCCTTCCCCACAGCACCTGTATATATGTATATATGTTTGTATGTATTTATCACTCTATTTATTCATTTTATTTGTACATATTTATTCTATTTATTTTGTTAATATGCTTTGTTTTGTTCTCTGTCTCCCCCTTCTAGACTGTAAGCCCACTGTTGGGTAGGGACCGTCTCTATATGTTGCCAACTTGTACTTCCCAAGCTCTTAGTACAGTGCTCTGCACACAGTAAGCGCTCAATAAATACTATTGAATGAATAAACACGATTGAATGAATGAATGAATGAAAGAGCACGGGCTTGGGAGTCAAAGGTCGTGGGTTCTAATCCCGGCTCCACCACATGTCTGCTGTGTGACCTTGGGCAAGTCACTTAACTTCTCTGAGCCTCAGTTCCCTCAAATTCATTCATTCATTCAATCATATTTATTGAGAGCTTACTGTGTGCAGAGCACGTGTAAAATGGGGGTTAAGGCTGTAAGCCCCACATAGGACAACCTGATCACCTTGTTCTAGTGCTTAGAACAATGCTTTGCACATAGTAGATGCTTAACAAATGCCATCATCATCATTATTATTATTATTGTTATTTCCACTAAGCCACTCTGCTTCTCGTAACCTCTTAAGTGTTTCGTACAGTGCTTTGCACACATTGAATGAATGAATATGTTGTTTATTGTTGTGTTGTACTCTCCCACGCGCTTCGTACACTTAGCACACAGTAAGTCCTCAATAAATATGATTGAATGAAGGAACGAATGAACAGGGACTGTGTCCAACCTGATTACCTCGTATCTACCCCAGCGCTTAGAACAATGTCTGGCATGTAGTAAGCGCTTAATAAATACTATAATAATAATGATATTAAGCACATTGCTGGAGTACATACAAGATGAGGGCACTGAGGCCCAGAGAAGTGAAGTGACTTGCCCGAAGTCACACAGCAGAAAAGTGGTGGAGCTGGAATTAGAACACAGGGCCATCTGGCACCCGGACCACGTTCTATCCACTTGGCTCAATAAATGCTACTGGACGGCAGATTGTGCCTTCAAGAAAGCAGAATAGTAATAATAATAGCAACAATAAAAAGCATTCATTTAGTACTTACTATGTGCCGAGCACTGCATTAAGCACTGCGGTAGATACAGGATCATCAGGAGAAACAGAGTCCCTGTCCCCCATGGGGCTCACATTCTAATTAGGAGGGAGAGTTTCCTTTTCTGTGGAAACTGCAACACAATGAATCAGTTGTATTTATTGAGCACTTACTGTGTGCAGAGTATCATCATCAATCGTATTTATTGAGCGCTTACTGTGTGCAGAGCACTGTACTAAGCGCTTGGGAAGTACAAATTGGCAACATATAGAGACAGTCCCTACCCAACAGTGGGCTCACAGTCTAAAAGGGGGAGACAAAATCAAACATACTAACAAAATAAAATAGAATAGATATGTACAAGTAAAATAAATAAATAAATAAATAAATAAATAAATAAAGTGATAAATATGTACAAACATATATACATATATACAGGTGCTGTGGGGAAGGGAAGGAGGTAAGATGGGGGGATGGAGAGTATCGTACTAAACGCTTGGGTATGTAAAATAAAACAATAAAACAGACAAATTATGTGTCTAAAATGAGTTTAGGGTCTAGAGGACCCTAAGGGTTTAGAGGATGGAAGCAGCGTGGCTCAGTGGAAAGAGCGTGGGCTTGGGAGTCCAGAGGTCACAGGTTCAAATCCCTGCTCCACCGCTTGTCAGCTGTGTGACCTTGGGTAAGTCACTTCATTTCTCTGTGCCTCAGTTTCCTCATCTGTAAAATGGGGTTTAAGACTGTGAGCCCCATGTGGGACAACCTGATAACCTTATATCTACCCCAGTGTTTAGAACAGTGCTTGGCACATAGTAAGCGCTTAAAAAATACCATCATTATTATTATTACCCCAGCACTTAGAACAGTGCTTGGCGCATAGTAAGTACTTAAAAAATACCATTATTATTATTATTACCCCAGCACTTAGAACAGTGCTTGGCACATAGTAAGCGCTTAACAAATACCATCGTTATTAGTAGTAGGAGTAAGCACTCAATAAATACGATTGAATGAGCAAATGAATCAAGCATAGCTCAGTGGAAAGAGCACAGGCTTTGGAGTCACAGGTCATGGGTTCAAATCCCACCACCACCTATTGTCAGCTGTGTGACTTTGGGCCAGTCACTTAACATCTCTGGCCCTCAGTCACCTCATCTGTAAAATGGGGGATTAAGACTGTGAGCCCCCCGTGGGACAACTTGATCACCTTGTAACCTCCCCAGCACTTAGAACAGTGCTTTGCACATAGTACTAAGCACTTTATTACTATATTATATTATTATATAATATATGCAATATATTATATATAATATGATATAATGATAATATTATTACTATTATAAGAGTACTTTATTACTCTATTTATTTATTTATTTTACTTGTACATATCTATTCTATTTATTTTATTTTGTTAGTATGTTTGGTTTTGTTCTCGGTCTCCCCCTTTTAGACTGTAAGCCCACTGTTGGGTAGGGACTGTCTCTATATGTTGCCAACTTGTACTTCCCAAGCGCTTAGTACAGTGCTCTGCACACAGTAAGCGCTCAATAAATACGATTGATTGATTGATTGATAGTAAGTGCTTAATAAATGCCATCATCATCATCATTATTATTATTATTATGATGATGATGATGATGATGAATTCCCTGCTCATGAATCCTTCCCTGAGGGAATTCCCACCTGGGGGGCTCCCAATCACCTCATGTTTTGGGGACAGTCAGCATCTAAGTGCTCAATAAATACGATTGAATGAATGAATGAATCTCTCTATTAACTGGGTGGGAGCCCAGAAGGACACAATGGAAGCTGAATGTGAGGTATTGGTGAGGTACTCAGAGACTATTTAGCCAACCAAGGACACTCCATAATAAAACAATGATGGTATTTGTTAAGCGCTTACTATGTGCCAAGCACTGTTCTCCATCTCCACAGAGAGGCCCGGACTGGGACACTGAACATGACAAAGGAAAAACAGGATTTTATTCATTCATTTCTTCAACCTTATTCACTGAGCACTTACTGAGTGCAGAGCACTGTACTAAGCCCTCGGGAGAGCCAGATAGACACAATGCCCACAACTCGTTTAGAGTGACCTATATTCTGGTGGGCCTCAGAATGTTTATTTATTTAGTCATATCGCCTGTCTCCCCCTCTGGACGGTAAACTTTTTTTTTTTTTAATAATGGCATTTATTAAGCACTTACTATGTGCAAAGCACTGTTCTAAGCCCTGGTTGCGGACAGGGAGCATATACTCTCCCAAGCTCTTCATTCATTAACTCGTTCAATCATACTTATTGAGCGCTTACTGTGTGCAGAGCACTGTACTAAGCACTTGGGAAGTACTAGCTGGTGACATATAGAGACGGTCCCTACCCAACAACGGGCTCAGTCTAGAAGGGGGAGGCAGACAACAACACAAAACATGTGGACAGGTGTCAAGTCGTCAGAATAAATAGAATTAAAGCTAAATCAATCAATCAATTAATCAATCGTATTTATTGAGTGCTTACTGTGTGCAGAGCACTGTACTAAGCGCTTGGGAAGTACAAGTTGGCAACACATAGAGACAGTCCCTACCCAATAGTAGGGTCACAGTCTAGGCACTTCATTAACAAAATAAATAGAATAGTAAATATGTACAAGTAAAATAAATAGAGCTGAGAATAGTACAGTTTGCACTCAGTAAATACGATTGAATGAAAAATAGGAACTCAAGCAGAATGAATCTCATCCAGGTCACCTTCCTGCAGGCTTAGTGGAGCCTGCCTGGGAATTTAGTCATTCATATTCACTGAGCACTTACTATGTGCAGAGCACTGTACTAAGAGCTTAGTGCTTACTATGTGCAGAGCACTGTACTAAGAGCTTAGACGAGTACAATAGACAAGCGCTTAGTACAGTGCTCTGCACACAGTAAGGCTCAATACCATTGAATGAACATTAAACAGACACATCCCCTGCCCAAATGGGAATTTCCCTCTTTTTTCTTTGTTTCCCGTTTCCTCTGCTGCTGCTCCTCCCCTCCCCATGGCCCCTACTCCCTCCCTCTGCTCCATCTTCCTCCCCACCCCACAGCAGTTGTGTGTATATGTACATATTTATTATTCTATTGATTTTATTAATGATTGTATATATCTATAATTCTATTCGTTTATATTGATGCTATTGATGCCTGTCTACTTGTTAATAATAATAATGATGGCATTTGTTAAGCGCTTACTATGTGCCAAGCACTGTTCTAAGTGCTGGGGGGATACAAGGTGATCAGGTTGTCCCACGTGGGGCTTACAGTCATCATCCCCATTTTACAGATGAGGGAACTGAGGATCCGAGAAGTTAAGTTACTTGCCCAAGGTCACACAGCAGACATGTGGCGGAGCCGGGACTCGAACCCATGACCTCTGACTCCAAAGCCCGTGCTCTTTCCACTGAGCCATGCTGCTTCTGTACTTGTTCTGTTTTGATTTATTGTCTGTCTCCCCCGCTTCTAGACTGTGGGCCCATTGTTGGGTAGGGATCGTCTCTGTTGCCAAATTGTACTTTCCAAGTGCTTAGTGCAGTGCTCTGCACACAGTAAGTGTTCAATAAATACAGTTGAATGAATGAATTCATTAATTAAACCCTGCTGGTTGAGCCCCAGTTAGTGCTTAAGACCAGATCAGATCTGCAAAGATGCCAGAATTTCCATTCTCAGGCTACAGGGCAAGGACTCTCTTTTTCTGGTATTTATTAAACCCTTACTACAAGCTGGGCGCTGTGCTTGGCACATAGTAAGCGCTTAATAAATACCATTATTATTATGATTATTCTAAGTGCTGGGGTAGATACAAGGTTGGACACAGTCCCTGTCCCCTGTGGGGTTCACAGACTTAATCCCCATTTTAAGGATGAAGGAACTGAGGCCCAGAGAGGTGAAGTGACTTGCCCGAGGTCACACAGCAGACTAGTGGTGGAGCAAATTAGAACCTATGTCCTTCTGAGTCCTAGGCCCATGCTCTATCCATTAGACCATGTTGCCTTTCCCTTTTAACAGCGCCTGTGTATTTGGATCTATACTCTTTATTCATTCATTCATTCAATCGTATTTATTGAGCGCTTACTGTGGGCAAAGCACTGTACTAAGCACTTGGGAGAATAGAGTATAACAACAGACACATTCCTGCCCACCACGAGCTCACAGTCTAGAGGAAGAGACAGACATTAATATAAATGAACAGATAAATAAATTACCGATATATTCAGAGGTCATGGGTTCTAATTCCAGCTCCGCCACTTGTCAGCTGTGTGACTTTGGGCAAGTTACTTCACTTCTCTGCGTCTCAGTTACCTCATCCGTAAAATGGGGCTGAAGACTGTGAGCCCCACGTGGGACAACCTGATAACCTTGTATCTCCCCCAGCGCTTAGAGCAGTGCTTGGCACATAGTAAGCACTATGTCCAAGACTGAACTCCTTATCTTCTCTCCCAAACCCTGCCCTCTCCCTGACTTTCCCATCACTGTTGAAGGCACTACCATCCTTCCCATCTCACAAGCCCGCAACCTTGGTGTCATCCTCGACTCTGCTCTCTCGTTCACCCCTCACATCCAAGCCATTACCAAAACCTGCCGGTTTCACCTCTGCAACATCGCCAAGATCTGCCCTTTCCTCTCCATCCAAACCGATACCCTGCTGGTTCAATCTCTCATCCTATCTGGAGTGGATTACTGCATCGGCCTCCTCTCTGATCTCCCATCCTCCTGTCTCTCCCCACTTCAATCTATACTTCACGATGATGCCCGGATCATCTGTGTGCAGAAACGCTCTGGGCATGTTACTCCCCTCCTCAAAAATCTCCAGTGGCTACCAATCAACCTGCGCATCAGGCAAAAACTCCTCACTCTCGGCTTCAAGGCTGTCCATCACCTCGCCCCCTCCTACCTCATCTCCCTTTTCTCCTTCTCCAGCCCAGCCCGCACAGTGCCTTGTTCTCGCCTGTCCCACCGTCAACCCCCGGCCCACATCCTTCCCTTGGTCCGGAATGCCCTCCCTCCACACATCTGCCAAGCCAGCTCTCTCCCTCCCTTCAAACCCCTACTGAGAGCTCACCTCCTCCAGGAGGCCTTCCCAGACCGAGCTCCCTCCTTCCTCTCCCCCTCCTCCCCGGCCTTACCTCCTTCCCCTCCCCACAGCACCTGTATATATGTTTGTACAGATTTATTACTCTATTTTACTTGTACGTATTTACTATTCTATTTTATTTTGTTAATATATTTTGTTTCTTGTCTGTCTACCCCTTCTAGACTGTAAGCCCGTTGTTGGGTAGGGACCATCTCTTCATGTTGCCAACTTGTACTTCCCAGGCGCTTAGTACAGTGCTCTGCACACAGTAAGCGCTCAATAAATACGATTGAATGAATGAAATACCATCATCATTATTATTATGTTCTTTTCCCTAGGCTTTGCAGAGAAAAATTATGAACAAAAACCTCTTCAAATAAAGCAACGTGTAATATTGAAGCTCACTGGATGCTTCTGCAGAAACAAAGGAGCGCCTTTTAAAATCATATCTGATTTTTATTTCCACCATTCCAAGGGTCCAGGATTGTATAAAGGAGATCCAAGATCCTCACAGAATGTGATCTGCCCCTTAGATGACACACCCAATAGATCCTCTAAAAAACTTTCTCTCTTGCGCAAATGAAAACTTTAGGATGCTACACTTCAAAGTTTTATTTTCACATAAAAGGATTAAAGTCTATTAATCCTGCATTTATTACAAAATGACAGGCTTAAGGAAGATGGAAATGTAATTTTTGCAAGTATGCTGTATTCCCTTTGGGTGAAAGTCATTGAGCTACCCCAGAGGGAGACATGTAAAAGAAACAGAAACAACAAAAAAAAGTATTTCCATCTTGAATGACACTATTACACAAAGTTTAGATTCTATCAACAGTGCAACACTCAGCATTAGGCATAGCAAAATATTTAGTTTCAACACATGCAGGATATGATGTGAGATGTTTGCACTGATTCTACTCACTAAAGTACTGGTCACTACTAAACCCGAAGCAATCTGACCTCATCAGCTTAATCTTGTACAGATCAATCTTGAGAAATACAACCTTGAGTTTTTCAGACAAGGACTAGTAGTAAAATGGGGAAGCGGCTTAATAATAATAATGGCATGTATTGAGTGCTTACTATGTGCAAAGCACTCTTCTAAGTGCTGGGGAGGTTACAAGGTGATCAAGTTGTCCCACGGTGGGCTCACAGTCTTAATTCCCATTTTACAGATGAGGTAACTGGGGAACAGAGAAGTGAAGTGACTTGCCCAAAGTCACACAGCTGACCGTTGGCAGAGCTGGGATTTGAACCCATGACCTCTGACTCCATAGCTTAGTAGATAGAGCTGGGTCAGAAGGACCCAGGTTCTAATCCCGGGCTCTGCCGCTTGTCTGCTGTGGGAACTTGGGCAAGTCATTTCACTTCTCTGGGCCTCAGTTACCACATCTGTAAAATGGAGATTAAGACTGTGAGCCTCAAGTGGGACAGGGACTGTGTCCAACCTGATTAGCTTGTATCCACCCCAATACTTAGTACAGTGCTTGATGAGGAAAAAGCACTTAAATACCATCATTATTATGTAAAATACTACTGCAGACTGCAGTCTGGATTTTCCAAACTGATGGATTGGATCAAATACAGTATGTTATACAATTCCCCCAGAGTCAAGTGAAACAATTTCAACTGTTTCTAAAAATCCCTTTATTCTGACAAATGCTACCTCGTGTCTGATGGGTTATTTTTCCCCTGAAGTGAGGGATGGCAGCTCACCATCTCATTTGGCAGGCAGAATGGTCTCAGAGAGGCTAAGACGGTGAAATAAGGTAGAAGGAATTTTGGCTGGAGGATTCAGAAGACCAACTATTCCTAGAAAAGCTATTACGAATCCATCTCTTGGACTCTCTATTTTTCCACTTTACTTTGTTTTCTGATCCCTTCGAGATGTACGGAGAAATCTGCCTTCCCCCAAAGCAGCAGGTTCACAAAGTCTTCCTGGACACCCTTTGCAAGCTAATGGTCAGCACCTCTAGATTGTCAACTCACTGTGGGCAGGGAATGTGTCTGTTGGCATATTGTACTCTCCCAAGTGCTTAGTACAGTTTTCTAAGCACTAAGCTCAGCTGTGTGACTTTGGGCAAGTCACTTCACTTCTCTGGACCTCAGTTCCCTCATCTGTAAAATGGGGATTAAGACTGTGAGCCCCCTGTGGGACAACCTGATCACCTTGCAACCTCGCCAGCGCTTAGAACAGTGTTTTGCACATAATAATAATAATAATAATAATGATGGCATTTATTAAGTGCTTACTATGTGCAAAGCACTGTTCTAAGCACTGGGGAGGTTACAAGGTGATCAGGTTGTCCCACGGGGGGGCTCACAGTCTTCATCCCCATTTTACAGATGAGGTAACTGAGGCCCAGAGAAGTGAAGTGACTTGCCCAAAGTCACACAGCTGACAATTGGCAGAGCCAGGATTTGAACCCCTGACCTCTGACTCCAAAGCCCGGGCTCTTTCCACTGAGCCACGCTGCTTCTCTATTTATTAAGCACATAGTAAGTGCTTAATAAATGTCATTATTATTATTATTCTGCATACAGTAAGCATCCCAAAAATGTGATTAATATTGCACTCTCCCAAATGCATAGCGCAGTGCTCTGTATACAGTAAGGCGCTCAATAAATATGATTGAAGGAATGAAATTGTCTTCCCCTACAGGTGCAAACACTTAGGTCTCTGTGTAGATGGCTCCATAAATCTACCTCACTAACCCCAACCTCGCTTCTCTGCAATCCTACATCTCCTGCCTCCAGGTCTCCACATGGATAAGCGCTTAGTGCAGTGCTCTGCACACAGTAAGCGCTCAATAAATACGATTGAATGAATGAATGAAGGGATAGAGAAGCAGCGTGGCTCAGTGGAAAGAGCCCGGGCTTTAGAGTCAGAGGTCATGGGTTCAAATCCCAAATCTGCCAATTGTCAGCTGTGTGACTTTGGGCAAGTCACTTCACTTCTCTGGGCCTCAGCTACCTCATCTGGAAAATGGGGATGAAGACGGTGAGCCCCCCGTGGGACAACCTGATCACCTTGTAACCTCCCCAGCGCTTAGAACAGTGCTTTGCACATAGTAAGCGCTTAATAAATGCCATCATTATTACTATTATGATGATGAAAGCCGCAAGTCCTAGTGGGAAGAACATGGGTCTTGGGGTCGGAGGAGCTGGGTTCTAATCCCAGATCTGCCACTTGCCTGCTGTGTTATCTTGAGTAGGTCATTTTGCTTCTCTGTGCCTCAGTTCCCTCCAGGGTACAATGAAGAGTTCATACCTGTCCTTCCTTCTCCTTAGACTGTGGGTTTAGTAAAGTCCTTAGCACAGAGTAGTAATGTCATGATTATTAGGCATTGCCACTCCCTAAAGTTCGACACGTCCCACACTGAACTCACGACTTCTAGACTGTGAGCCCTTTGTTGGGTAGGGACCGTCCCTATATGTTGCCGACTTGTACTTCCCAAGCGCTTAGTACAGTGCTCTGCACGCCGGAAGCGCTCAATAAATACGATTGAATGAATGAATGAACTCAATGAATCAACTGTATTTATTCATTCATCCTTTGCATTTACTGAGTGCTTACTGTGTGCAGAGCACTGTACTAAGTGCTTGGGAGAGTACAACAGAACAAAGCAGACACATCCTTTGCTCACAATGAGCTCATGGTCTAGAGGGGGAGACAGACACCAATAGAGTGGCTCAATGGAAAGAGCACGGGCTTTGGAGTCAGAGGTCATGGGTTCAAATCCCGGCTCCACCACTTGTCAGCTGTGTGACTTTGGGCAAGTCACTTAACTTCTCTGTGCCTCAGTTACCTCATCTGGAAAATGGGGATTAAGACTGTGAATCCCCCATGGGACAACCTGATCACCTTGTATCTCCCCCAGCGCTTAGAACAGTGCTTTGCACATAGTAAGTGCTTTACAAATGCCATTATTATTATTATTATTATTAATAGAAATAAATTACAGATGGGTATGTAAGTGCTGTGGGGCTGGGAGGGGGGAAGAGCAAAGGGGAGAGTCAGGGCGACAGGAAAGGGAGAGGGAGAAATGGGAAAGGGGGCTTAATCAGGGAAGGCCTCTTGGAGGGGAAGGGCCTTCAATAAAGCCTTGAAGTGGGGGGAAGTCATTGTCCGTGGGATATGAGGGGGGGGGCGTTCAAGGCCTAGAGGCAGGACTAGACAGGTGAGGTTGAGGTCCAGTGAGTAGGTTGGCATGGGCTGGATTAGAGTAGGGGTAGCGAGGTGAGGTAGCAAGAGGATTGAGTACTGTGTGCAGAGCACTGTACTAAGCACTCCTCATTTTTCCTCTCAAATAATAATCATAATAAGAATGATGGCATTTATCATTCATTCAATCGTATTTATTGAGCACTTACTGTGTGCAGAGCACTGTACTAAGCTCTCGGGAAGTACAAGTTGGCAACATTTAGAGACGGCCCCTACCCAACTATGTGATCAGGTTGTCCCACGGCGGGGGCTCACAGTCTTAATCCCCATTTTACAGATGAGGGAACTGAGGCACAGAAAAGTGAAGTGACTTTCCCAAAGTCACACAGCTGACAATTGCTGGGGCCGGGATTTGAACCCATGACCTCTGACTCCAAAGCCCGGGCTCTTTCCACTGAGCCACGCTGCTCCTAATTCTCCACCTAACTCTCCCATCACAGTAGACAAATTGGCCTTCCTCCCCCATCCCTGAAGGTTGCAACTCGACTCCTTCCTCTCCAACTCCCTTATTCAATCTATCACTATATCCCGTCAGTTTTTCCTCCACAACATCTCTGGGATCCACCCTTTTTTTCCATCCAAAAGTCCAGCAGGCTGTTCCAGGCACTTGTCAAAATCTTGGCTGGATTACTGCGTCAGCTTCCTTGCTGATCTCCCTGCTTCCAAGTTCTCCCCTCTCCGGTCCATTCCGTTACTCTGGTGCCTGTGTCACTTCTCTAAAACCTCTCTCTTCCCACATCTCACCATGCCTCAGAAACCTCCCATGGTTATCCATCCCTCTCCACAACAAGCAGGAAACCCCTAACCATGGGCAGTAATAATAATAATAATAATGGCATTTATTAAGGACTTACTATGTGCTTCCCAGACTAAGCCCCCCTTTTCCTCTCCTCCTCCCCAACCACCTCCTTCCCCTCCCCACAGCACCTGTATATGTTTGTACAGATTAATTATTCTATTTATCTTACTTGTACATAGCTACTATTCTATTTGTTTTGTTAATGATGTGCATCAGGCTTTATTTCTATTTATTCTGACGACTTGACACCTGTCCACGTGCTTTGTTTTGTTGTCTGTCTCCCCCTCCTAGACTGTGAGCCCATTGTTGGGTAGGGACCGTCTCTATATGTTGCCAACGTGTACTTACGCAAGTGCTTAGTACAGTGCTCTGCACATAGTAAGCGCTCAATAAATATGATTGACTGACTGAATGAATGACTTTGCAAAGCACTGTTCTAAGCGCTGGGAAGGTTACAAGGTGATCCAGTTGTCCCATGGTGTCTCACAGTCTTAATCCCCATTTTATAGATGAGGTAACTGAGACACAGAAGTTGTGACTTGTCCAAAGTCACACAGCTGACAATTGGCAGAGCTGCGATTTGAACCCATGACCTCTGACTTCAAAGTCCGTGCTTTTTCCACTGAGCCACGCTGCTTCTCAATGTACTCACTCCACTCTCCCTACTCATCCACTTTTCTCCCGCTATGCCCCAGCTCACACTCATCACTCTAAATCTAATCCGTGCCACAATCTAAATCTAATCCATGCCACAATCTAACCTCCCCTTCCTCTGATCCCTTGCCCACTTTCATTCATTCATTCAATCATATTTATTGAGAGCTTACTGTGTGCAGAGCACTGTACTAAGCCCACGCCCTTCCCCTTTCCTGGAACTCCCTCCTCCTCCTTTAAATCTGACAGACCTCAGACCACCTTCATCCATCTGTATCTGTATCCTCATTTCATCTATTCCCAGCACTTAGAACAGTGCTCGGCACATAGTAAGTGCTTAACAAATACCTTTCACCCATTCATTCAATCGTATTTATTGAACGCTTACTGTGTGCAGAGCACTGTACTAAGTGCTTGGGAAGTACAAGTTGCCAACATCTAGAGACGGTCCCTACCCAACAGGGGGCTCACAGTCTAGAAGGGGGAGACAGACAACAAAACAAAACACGTAGACAGGTGTCAAGCCAACAGAACAAATAGAATTAAAGCTAAATGCACATCATTAACAACATAAATAGAATAGTAAATAGGTACGAGTAAAATAAATAGAGTAATAAATCTGTACAAACATATATACAGGTGCTGTGGAGAGGGGAAGGAGGTAGGGCGGGGTGGATGGGGAGGAGGAGAGAAAAAAGGGGGCTCAGTCTGGGAAGGCCTCCTGGAGGAGGTGAGCTCTCAGTAGGGCTTTGAAGGGAGGAAGAGAGCTAGCTTGGTGGATATGAGGAGGGAGGGCATTTCAGGCCAGGGGGAAGACGTGGGCCGGGGGTCGACAGCAGGACAGGTGAGAAGGAGGTACGGTGAGGAGATTAGCAGCGGAGGAGCGGAGGGTGCGGGCTGGGCTGGAGAAGGAGAGAAGGGAGGGGAGGTAAGAGGGGGCGAGGGGATGGACAGCCTGGAAGCCGAGGGTGAGGAGTTTTTGCTTGATGCGTAGGTTGACAGGCAGCCACTGGAGATTTTTGAGGAGAGGAGTAAAATGCCCAGAGCGTCTATTCTAGAAAGGAAGGCCTCAACCCTCCCTCAGTCCCACCACCAACGTTTTCTGGGACCAATGTGTGTTGGAAAATACTAACACTACATCAACATTTGCATCAACCCCTGAACCCAGGGCTTTGCACACAGCAAGCGCTCAATAAGTATGACTGACCATCATCATCATCAATCGTATTTATTGAGCACTTACTGTGGGCAGAGCACTGTACTAAGCGTTTGGGAAGTACAAGTTGGCAACATACAGAGACAGTCCCTACCCAACAGTGGGCTCATAGTCTAAAACTGTGACCAACTGACCGATCCATCCCCACCCAGGCTGCGTGAAAAGTAGCGTGACCTAGTGGATAGTGGATAGAGCCCGGGCCTGAGAGTCATAAGAACCTGGGTTCTAATCCCAGCTCTACCACCTGCCTGCTGGGTGACCTTGGTTGAGTCACTTCACTTCTCTGGGCCTCAATTCCCTCATCTGTAAAACGGGGATTAAGACTGTGAGCCCCATCTATGAGGGACAGGGACTGTCTCCAATCCAATTATTTTGTATCTACCCCAGCGCTTTTGAACAGTGTCTAGTATGTAGTTCAGATCCCGGCTCCACCAACTGTCAGCTGTGTGACTTTGGGCAAGTCACTTAACTTCTCTGTGCCTCAGTTACCTCATCTATAAAATGGGGATTAAGACTCTGAGCCTCCCATGGGACAACCTGATCACCTTGTAACCTCCCCAGCACTTAGAACAGTGCTTTGCACATAGTAAGTGCTTAATAAATGTTATTATTATTATTAGTATGGCTTAGTGGAAAGAGCCCGGGCTTGGGAGTCAGAGGTTGTGGGTTCTAATCCCACCTCCGCCACTTGTCAGCTCTGTGACTTTGGGCAAGTCACTTCACTTCTCTGTGCCTCAGTTACCTCATCTGTCAAATGGGGATGAAGCCTGTGAGCCCTACGTGGGACAACCTGATTACCTTGTATCTCCCCCAGCGCTTAGAACAGTGCTTTGCACATAGTAAGCGCTTAACAAATGCCACCATTATTATTATTAGTAGTAAGTGATTAACAAATACCACAATTATTAGTATTTAGATGGGAACCAGGAGGATGGGGTGTGGGACGGAAGGGGGACAGGGCCAGAATTCCTAAATCTCAGACAAGGGCAAACAGGGTCCCATTAATATCTGAGTCAACTGTTCAAAAAAGGCAAGAAAACCACCTGGGCTGAAGCACAGAGATCGGATGGTATGGAAAGAGTTAACCCGTTCAATGTTCTGATAGCGGATTTCCATGCCCAGACTCTTCTCCCATCTTCCCAGGAATTTCTGGTGGAGCAGCAAGTCTTGGAAAACATTACTTTAACCGTCCCGTGTGAAGCTGTCCTCAACTTTCCAGATGCTCATTTTAAAGAACACGAGCATTCTTGGAGAAGCTGCATTACGAATAAAAAAACTCTCAAGGTGTTCAAATAACATCCAAGCACAATTCAGTTCTCTATAAACTTTTTGCAAATCTGTGGTGTTACGGCATGTCAAATTATAAAATTCATTTGCAATAAATCACCAAGGCAGTTTCATTTGACTGCTCTGCCTCTTCTCTGCTGTGTGAGCTTGGAAAGCAGCATGGCATAGTGGATAGCGCACAGTCCTGGGAGTCCAAAGGTCATGGGTTCTAATCCCCGCTCTGCCACTTGTCTGCTGTGTGACCTTGGGCAAATCACTTCACTTCTCTGGGCCTCAGTTCCCTCATCTGTAAAATGGTTGAGACTGAGTTCCACATGGGACAGAGACTGTGTCCAGCCCAACTTGTTTGTATCCACTCCAGCACTTAGTACAGTGCCGGACACATAGTAAGCACTTAAATATCATTATTATTATTATGTCACAACTTCTCTGTGTCTCAGTTCTCTCATCTGTATCTCATCTGGATATTCAATACCCATTCTCCTTCCGAAGATCTTAAACCCCATGTGGACTCCCCATTATCTTGTCCTCTCCCAAGAGCTTAGTTCAGAGCTCCGCACATAAGTGCTCAATAAATACCATAGATTGAATGATGCCCCAGTGCTTATTACAGCTCTTGACATATAGTAAGCGCTTAACAGATACCACAGTTATTATTATAGCTTGTTATTCAGTGACTTATTTTTCTTTTTTGACATTAACAGATTTTACCTGGGGAGAAAACTCAAAGGGGGTGAATGCCAACCTGCTTTTCTAGAGATTTTAATGAAGTGATTGGGATGTCTCCCCCCCCTCGACTGTAAGCTCCCTGTGGACAGGGAATGTGTATGTTTATTGCTGAATTCTCCCAAGACCTGAGTACAATGCTCTGCACACAGTAAGCGCTCAATAAATACAACTGACTGATGTCTTCAAGGATCCCTCTCTAGACTGCAAGCTCATTATGGGCAGGAACCCCAACTCTGTCTTAGTGTAATAATAATAATAATAATGGTGTTTGTTATGCACTTACTAGGTGCCAAGTACTGTTCTAAGTGCTGGAGTAGATACAAGTTAATAGGTTGTCCCAAGTGGGCTCACAGTCTTAATCCCCATTTTACAGATGAGGTAACTGAGGCATAGAGGTTAAGTGACTTGCCCAAAGTCACACAGCTGATAAGTGGTGGAGCCAGGATTAGAACCCACAACCTCTGAGTCCGAAGCCCGTGCTCTTTCCACTAAACCAAGCTGTTTCTCTACTCTCCAAGCGCTTAGTACTAGCGTACCGATCCATCCCCACCCAGGTTGTGTGATCTAGGGGATTCAGAAGGACCTGGGTTCTAATCCCAGCTCCACCACTTTTCATTCATTCATTCAGTCGTATTTATTGAGCGCTTACTGTGTGCAGAGCACTGTACTAAGCGCTTGGGAGGTTCAAGTTGGCAATATATAGACATGGTCCCTACCCAACAGTGGGCTCACAGTCTAGAAGGGGGAGACAGAGAACAAAACAAAACATATTAACAAAATAAAATAAATAGAATAAGTATGTACAAATAAAATAGAGTAATAAATACGTACAAACATATATACATATATACAGCTGACCACATGTCAGCTGTGTGACTTTGGGCAAGTCACTTCACTTCTCTGGGCCTTAGTTCCCTCATCTGGAAAATGGGGATTAAGGCTGATTACCTTGTATCCCCCAGCATTAGAACAGTGCTTGGCACATATCAATCAATCATATTTATTGAGTGCTTACTATGTGCAAAGCACTGTACTAGGTGCTTGGGAAGTACAAATTGGCAACATATAGAGACAGTCCCTACCCAACATTGGGCTCACAGTCTAAAAGGGGGAGACAGAGAACAAAACCAAACATACTAACAAAATAAAATAAATAGAATAGATATGTACAAGTAAAATAAATAAATAAATAGAGTAATAAATATGTACAAACATATATACATATATACAGGTGCCGTGGGGAAGGGAAGGAGGTAAGATGGGGGGATGGAGAGGGGGACGAGGGGGAGAGGAAGGAAGGGGCTCAGTCTGGGAAGGCCTCCTGGAGGAGGTGAGCTCTCAGCAGGGCTTGAAGGGAGGAAGAGAGCTAGCTTGGCGGGTGGGCAGAGGGAGGGCATTCCAGGCACGGGGGATGACGTGGGCCGGGGGTCGATGGCGGGACAGGCGAGAACGAGGTAGTTCTAGCGACATAGTAAGCACTTAACAAATGCCATCATTAGTAGTAGTAGTAGTACAGTGCTCTGCATGCAGTAAGCACTCAATAAACACTTGAGTATTGATTGATAAAGCTTGATTCCTCTCCTCCCCCTTTTCTCCAACAAATATCTGAAACACCTGAACACAGCAAGGAGTCACTGCATTCACAAATAAATCAAGTGAGATTCGAGGCCTGAGACCCCAGAAAAAGATATCGCTTACGACTGAAACCCAGATACTTAGTAAAAGATCTGAAAATCACAAAGAAAAGTGTCTGCACGCGGTGCTTGAACAATTCTAACAGAACCCAGCTTGTGTTCTGTCTATATGGAGACACAGTAACCGTGGAAGAGAAAACCATCTCATTCATTCACTTGTCTCATTACTTTCTCAATGGGCAAAGACCTACAAAGACATCTATAAATGAGTGAAAATGACAACTGTTAATTGGTTTGATCTTCCACCAAGCATAATAGCTTTGTTCTGGCTTTTCAAAAGCCCCTGAAACATCCCTTTTCCAGCTGACAATAACCGTCCATTATCTTTCCACTGGATTGTTTGAACATTAACTAGGTCACTATTCAAAACTTTTAAACAAAACCATGTCGAGGTGCTTGCCTCCAAAAAAATCTCTGCCCATTTGAAACTCCTGAAAACAAAGTCTCTGCCAACCTTTAAATTTTTAACAATAATAATAATTGTGGTATTTGTTAAGTGCTTACTTTATGCCAAACACTTTTCTAAGCGCTAGGGTAGATAAAAGAAAATCGTGTTGGACGCAGTCCTTGTCCCGCATGGGGCTCACGTTCTTAATCCCCATTTTACAGATGAGTCACGGATAAATTAGGTGACTTGCCCAAGGTCTCAGCAGACAAGTGGTAGAGCCGGGATTGGAATCCAGATCTTCTAACTCCTGGGCCCGTGCGTGGTCATGCTACTAGGTCATCCCATTTCCTTTGGTTCAGGAAATTCAGTAATAATGCAAGGAAGTAAAGAAATGGGTTCTGTGAAGTCCTTTCAATTCACTATTCAAATTACGAAACGTATTTGCAGGTCTTAAATAATAACAATAATAGTACACTGCTCTGCATACAATAAGGGCTCAATAAATATGATTAATAATAATACCTGAGGAGCAGCATGGCTTCGTGGAAACAGCACAGGGCTGGGAGTCAGAAAAACCAGGGTTCTAATCCCGGCTCCAGCACTTAATAATAATGATGGCATTTGTTAAGTGCTTACTATGTGCAAAGCACTGTTCTAAGCACTGGGGAAGTTACAAAGTGATCAGGTTGTCCTACAGGGGGGCTCACAGTCTTAATCCCCATTTTACAGATGAGGTAACTGAGGCCCAGAGAAGTTAAGTGACTTGCCCAAAGTCACACAGCTGTCAATTGGCAGAGAGGGGGTTTGAACCACTTATCTGCTACTTATCTATGTGACCTTGGGTAAGTCACTTCACTTCTCTGTGCCTCAGATACCTCACCTGTGTGCTCTGCACACAGTAAGCTCTCCATTCATTCAATTGTATTTACTGAGCACTTACTGTGTGCACAGCACTTTACTAAGCGCTTGGAAAGTACAATTTGGCAACGGATTGAGACAATCCCTACCCCAAAACGGGCTCACAGTCTAGAATAAATATGATTGAATGAATGTAAAATAACAGTAATACCTATGGTATTTGTTAAGCACTTACTATGTGCTAGGCACTGTACTAAATGCTGGGGTGGATAAAAGCAAATCTGGTTGGACACAGTCACCTGCCCCAGGCGGGGCTCACAGTCTCAATCCCCCTTTTAATCAATCAATCAATCGTATTTATTGAGCGCTTACTGTGTGCAGAGCACTGTACTAAGTGCTTGGGAAGTACAAGTTGGCAACATATAGAGACAGTCCCTACCTAGCAGTGGGCTCACAGTCTAAAAGGGGGGATGAGGTCACTGAGGCCCAGAGAAGTGAAGTGACTTACCCAAGGTCAGGCCCAGAGAAATGAAGTGACTTACCCAAGGTCACACAGCAGACAAGTGGCAGAACCGGGAATAGAGGATGAAGACAGTGGGCCCCATGTGGGACATGGACTGTGTACAATCTGATTTTCTTATATCTACTCCAGGGCTTAGTACAGTGCCTGGCACAAAGTAAGTGCATAACAAATATCATTAAAAAATCCAAAACTTGTACACTGGCAACCCTCTCCACCAGTATCCTTTGAGAAAGCTTGTTCCCAAGCACGATGGGCAGATTTGCTTGGCCTAGAGGCAAGAGCAAGGGCTTTGGAGTTAGAGGTCATGGGTTCTAATCCTGCCTCTGCCACTTGTCTGCTGTGTGACCTTGGGCAAGTCACTTAACTTCTCTGGGCCTCAGATACCAGAGAAGCTCAGAGAAGCAGTGTGGCTCAGGGGAAAGAGTCAGGCTTGGGAGTCAGAGGTCGTGGGTTCTCATTCTGACTCCACCATTTGTCAGCTGTGTGACTTTGGGCAAGTCGCTTCACTTCTCTGGGCCTTAGTTCCCTCATCTGTAAAATGGGGATGAAGACTGTGAGCCCCACGTGGGACAACTTCATCACCTTGTATCCCCCACAGCGCTTAGAACAGTTCTTCGCACATAGTAAGAACTTAACAAATGCTATCATCATAATACCTCATCTGTACTCTCCCATCCTTCCCAGTGGTATCCTCAGAGGAACTCTCCTCCCTCCTCTCAAGTGCTACTCCGGCCACCTGTGCTTCTGACCCCATTCCCTCTCATCTTATGAAATCTCTCGCTCCATCCCTTCTCCCCTCCTTAACTTCCATCTTCAACCGCTCACTCTCCACTGGTTCCTTCCCCTCTGCCTTCAAACATGCCCATGTCTCTCCCATCCTAAAAAAAACCCTCTCTTGACCCCACCTCACCTTCTAGTTATCGTCCCATATCCCTCCTACCATTCCTTTCCAAACTCCTTGAACGAGTTGTCTACACGCGCTGCCTAGAATTCCTCAACAACAACTCTCTCCTCGACCCCCTCCAGTCTGGCTTCCGTCCCCTTCATTCCACGGAAACTGCGCTCTCAAAGGTCACCAATGACCTCCTGCTTGCCAAATCCAACGGCTCATACTCTGTCCTAATCCTCCTCGACCTCTCAGCTGCCTTTGACACTGTGGACCACCCCCTTCTCCTCCACACGTTATCTGACCTTGGCTTCACAGACTCCGTCCTCTCCTGGTTCTCCTCTTATCTCTCCGGTCGTTCTTTCTCAGTCTCTTTTGCAGGCTCCTCCTCCCCCTCCCATCCTCTTACTGTGGGAGTTCCCCAAGGTTCAGTGCTTGGTCCCCTTCTGTTCTCAATCTACACTCACTCCCTTGGTGACCTCATTCGCTCCCACGGCTTCAACTATCACCTCTACGCTGATGACACCCAGATCTACATCTCTGCCCCTGCTCTCTCCCCCTCCCTCCAGGCTCGCATCTCCTCCTGCCTTCAGGACATCTCCATCTGGATGTCCGCCCGCCACCTAAAGCTCAACATGCCGAAGACTGAGCTCCTTGTCTTCCCTCCCAAACCTTGTCCTCTCCCTGACTTTCCCATCTCTGTTGACGGCACTACCATCCTTCCCGTCTCACAAGCCCGCAACCTTGGTGTCATCCTCGACTCCGCTCTCTCATTCACCCCTCACATCCATCCAAGCCGTCACCAAAACCTGCCGGTCTCAGCTCCGCAACATTGCCAAGATCCGCCCTTTCCTCTCCATCCAAACCGCTACCCTGCTAATTCAAGCTCTCATCCTATCCCGTCTGGACTACTGCACCAGTCTTCTCTCTGATCTCCCATCCTCGTGTCTCTCTCCACTTCAATCCATATTTCATGCTGCTGCCCGGATTATCTTTGTCCAGAAACGCTCTGGACATATCACTCCCCTCCTCAAAAACCTCCAATGGCTACCGATCAATCTGCGCATCAGGCAGAAACTCCTCACCCTGGGCTTCAAGGCTCTCCATCACCTCGCCCCCTCCTACCTCACCTCCCTTCTCTCCTTCTACTGCCCAGCCCGCACCCTCCGCTCCTCCACCACTAATCTCCTCACTGTACCTCGCTCTCGCCTGTCCCGCCATCGACCCCCGGCCCACGTCCTCCCCCGGGCCTGGAATGCCCCCAGTCCCTCTGTCCATCTGCCAAGCTAGCTCTCTTCCTCCCTTCAAGGCCCTGCTGAGAGCTCACCTCCTCCAGGAGGCCTTCCCAGATTGAGCCCCTTCTTTCCTCTCCCCCTCGTCCCCCCTCCATCCCCCCGCCTTACCGCCTTCCCCTCCCCACAGCACCTGTATATATGTATATATGGTTGTACATATTTATTACTCTGTTTATTTATTTATTTATTTATTTTACTTGTACATTTCTATCCTACTTATTTTATTTTGTTGGTATGTTTGGTTCTGTTCTCTGTCTCCCCCTTTTAGACTGTGAGCCCACTATCGGGTAGGGACTGTCTCTATGTGATGCCAATTTGTACTTTCCAAGCGCTTAGTACAGTGCTCTGCACATAGTAAGCGCTCAATAAATACGATTGATTGATTGATTGATCTGTAAAATGGGGATTGAGACCGTGAGCCCCACCTGGGACAACCTGATCACCTTGCATCTAACTCAGCGCTTAGAACAGTGCTTGCCACATAGTAGGCGCTTAACAAATGACATCATTATTATTATTTAGAAAGAGTTAGGCTTACGAGAAGGGATTCACCTTTAACCTTTAGCCCGGAGTTTACAGGCACTATTGAGTCGATAAGAATAGCTATTTGACATGAAAAAAGCCTATTCTGATGCAAAATCTAGAAGTTAAAAGCTTAGTGAAAGATCCTAGATTTGTACTTAAGCAGGTTAAGGAATCAGAATACAATCTGAGGAAGACCTCGAGCTAAGTACAGTAACAGGAGTACGGCCAACAATCCCCACAATCCGAATTCCCAAAACCAACCATAGGAATGGTCATCAGAGGCTAAACAAGAAAATAATAATAATGATGGTATTTGTTAAGCGCTTACTATGTGCCAAGCACTGTTCTAAGCGTTAGGGTAGATACAAGATAATCAGGTTGTCCCACGTGGGGCTCACAGTCTTAATCCCCATTTTACAGATGAGGCAACTGAGGCACAGAGAAGTGAAGTGACTTTCCCAAAGTCACACAGTGGATAAGTGTGGATAAATCACACAGACTTCTAGATCGTGAGCCCGTTGTTGGGTAGGAACAGTCTCTATATGTTGCCAACTTGTACTTCCCAACCGCTCAGTACAGTGCTCTGCACACAGTAAGCGCTCAATAAATACTATTGAATGAATGAATGAATAAGTGGCAGAGCCAGGATTAGAACCCATGTCCTCTGACTCCCAAGCCCATGCACTTTCCAGTAAGCCACACTACTTCTCAGCATGCCTAGTGGAAAGAGCACAGGCCCGGGAGTCAGAAGGACCTGGGTTCTAATCCCGACTCTGCCTCTTGTCTGCTGTGTGACCTTGGGTGAGTCACTTTACTTCTCTGGGCCTCACCTGTAAAATGGGGATTAAGACTGCGAGCCCTATGTGGGCAGGGACTGTGATTCACTTGCATCTATCGTCATGCTTAGAACAGTGCTTGGCACATAGCGGGGAATAATTATGGTATTTATTATGCACTTACTATGTGCCAAGCACTGTTCTAAGCACCGAGCACTGTTCTAAAATGATAATTATTATTATTTTCATTGCAGCTCCAAATGCAGTAATAAATGCCATAAATAAGGGTGGATCCTTGCCAATTACTTATATTTGAGTCCTGGAAGAGGTGGAAGAGGGAGACCAGCAGCTAAAATGGATAGAGACCATGACAATGATAATGGAAAACCATTAGAAAGGTTGAGGATTATGACAGAGGACTGGACGTCCTGGAGAAAGCATATCCACAGAGTCGCTATGAATTGGAAATGACTTGATGGCAAATAATAATAATAGTAATGTGATGCTTCCTATAATCCTATCCCTTGTTCTTTATATGGCAAATAATAATCATAATAATGATGATAATAATAGTAATAATAATAATGTGATGCTTCCTATAATCCTATGCCTTGTTCTTGACTTTCAACAGTGAAATGCCATGAAGTTCTGGTGTTCTCCAAAGAAGGATTGATTGGAGGCTGATACTGATAGAAATGGTGATAGGAAAAAGCAGTGTGGAGAAAATCCCTTCAACAATCTCCCTTCCTTCCTCTAGTTTCTCCATGATTCGGGGCCAATCAGTCAATCAATCAATCAGTAGTATCTGTTGAGCCCCTACTGTGTACAGAACCATGCTCTAAGCCCTTTGGAGAAAACAGCTGAATTAGTAGGCTTGATACCTGCCCACAAGGAGGGCATAATCCAGCAGGGAAGATGGACTCTAAAATAAAATACAGAGCATGGTTTAGTGGATAGGGTGTGGGCCTGGGATTCAGGAGGACCTGGGTTCTAATCCCAGCTCTGCCCATTGCTCGTCATTCATTCAGTCGTATTTATTGAGCACTTTCTGTGTGCAGAGCACTGTACTAAGCACTTGGGAAGTATGCTTGCTGCGTAACTTTGGGCAAATCACTTCTCTGTGCTTCAGTTTCCTCACTTGTCAATCATATTATTGAGCACTTACTGTGTGCAGAGTACACTGGGAGAGTAAAATACAGCAATAAAAAGACACATTCCCTACCCACAATGAGCTTAAAGTCTGAAGTGGGATAGTTGTTTGCTCTCCTACTTAGACTTTGAGCCCCATTCAGGACAGGGACTATGTCCAGTCTAATTAACTTATACTTACTGCAGCATTTAGAAGAGCATTTTACACATAGTAAGCACTTAAATATCATAAACAATTTTCCTTTTCCAGACCTTGGTTATTCCAACTTCATCCAGGACTCTATCTCTGAGTTCTGCGTCTCATTTTCCAATAGACAACAGATCTAGAATAGCAATTTGGAAACTAGCAGTCGACTTTCAGACCATCTCAGAGAGGAAAAGGATTTGTATATCTAAGGCTTTTCCTACTCCACCAAAACCTTGGAGACTGGGGACATGGAAAACAAAGAAAAAGATATACAATACTCAACATTAAGATACTCCTGCTTACCCTGCAGGATTCATTTAATCAATCAATCAATAGTGTTTACTGAGGGCTTACTGTGTGCAGAGCACTGCACTAACTGTTTGGGAGAATACTATAGAATAATATAGAACTATAGAATACTTTTCCTGCCCAAAAGGAGTTAACATTCACTTGGGCTTTGTCACGTTCTCCCTTAAACCTTCTGATTTGATATCTTGTAAGGAGAAGCAGCGTGGCTTAAAGGATAGAGCATGGTCATGGGAGTCAGAAGGACCTGAGTTCTAATCCTGACTCAATGACATGCCTGCTCTGTGTGACCTTGGGCAAATCATTTCACTTCTCTCTGGTACCTCATCTGTAAAATGGGAATTAAGAGTGGGGGTCCATTATGGGACAGGCATTGTGTCCAACCAGATTAATTTGCATCTACCCCAGTGCTTACAACAGGGTTTGGGAGAGAAGCAGCGTGACTTAGTGGGTAGAGCATGGATTTGGGAGTCAGAGGTCATGGGTTCTAATCCCACCTCTGCCACTTGTCAGCTGTGTGATTTTGGGCAAGTCACTTCATTTCTCTCTGTCTCAGTTCTCTCATCTGTAAAATGGGGATTAAGACTGTGAGCCCCACCTGGGACAAACTGATAACCTCATATCTAAGAGCTTAGTACATTGCTCTGCACACAGTAAGCGCTCAATACAATTGATTGATTGCTCCCCCAGTGCTTAGAGCAATGCTTGGCACATCGTAAGCACTTAACAAATACCATTATTATTATTAGTTTGTCTCCCCCCTTCTAGACTGTGAGCGTGTTGTGGGCAGGGGTTGTCTCTGTTGCTGAATTGTACTTTCCAAGAGCTTAGTACAGTGCTCTGCACACAGTAAGCACTCAATAAATACAATTGAATGAGTGAATATTAACAAGTACCATAATTATTATCATTATTACCCCAGTGCTTCGCTCAGTGCCTGGCACCCTGCAAACACTTAACAAATGCTACAATTTGTAGCCGATCACCTTCCTTCCTCTCCCCCTCGTCCCCCTCTCCATCCCCCCATCTTACCTCCTTCCCTTCCCCACAGCACCTGTATATATGTATGTTTGTACATATTTATTACTCTATTTATTTTACTTGTACATATCTATTCTATTTATTTTATTTTGTTAGTATGTTTGGTTTTGTTCTCTGTCTCCCCCTTTTAGACTGTGAGCCCACTGTTGGGTAGGGACTGTTTCTATATGTTGCCAATTTGTACTTCCCAAGCGCTTAGTACAGTGCTCTGCACACAGTAAGCGCTCAATACGATTGATGATGATGATGATGATACAATTATTGTTATTATTTCTCAACAGCACTTCCAAACACTACATAATAACTGTGGTATTTGCTAAGCGATCACTAGGTGCCAGGCACCCTACTAAGCGCTGGAGGGAATACCAACAAATTGGGTTGGACACAGTCTCTGTCCATGTGGGACTCATCATCTTAATCCCCATTTTTCAGGGGAGGGAACTGAAGCACATGGCCAGAGGCAGGAAGGACAGAAAATTCAGTCATTCAATCATATTTATTGAGCGCTTACTACGTGCAGAGCACTGTACTACACATTGTAGTCCACATTGCCATAACCAACAAGAAGAGGTTGGGTGGCAAAGTAGGTTGAAATCAATGACTGAAGAGAGCATTGCTTGCCTCATCTCCGTTGAGCAGATAATCAGGGATGGGCTGGGTTTTCGAGAAGAGCCTAAGTCTTTGCAAATGCCTCAACCCGTGAAACCTGGACACTGTCTATCTTCACATTAAGAACTTGCCGGTACATGTAGTTTCACCTTGATGCTAATTAAAAAAAGAAAGCACCAGAGGAGAAAGAATAGACTCCCTGATCTCCAACTCCTAAATAATTCCCCTCTGTGGTCAAGGAATTGGTCTGTTATAATGGAAAAAAAAAAAATGATGGCATTTGTTAAGTGCTTACTATGTGCCAAGCACTGCTCTAAGCACTGGGAAATACAAGGTGATCGGGTTGTCCCACGGGGGGCTCACAGTCTTAATCCCCATTTTACAGATGAGGGAACTGAGGCCCAGAGAAGTGAAATGACTTGCCCAAAGTCACACAGCTGACAAGTGGCGGAGACAGGATTAGAACCCACGACCTCTGACTCCCAAGCCTGGGCTCTTTCCACTAAACCATGGTGCTTCAGCGCTTAGTACAGTGCTCTGCACACAGTAAGCACCCAATAAACTGAGTCCCCCTTTTTCCTCTCCTCCTCCCCATCCCCACACCCTACCTCCTTCCCCTCCCCACAGCAACTATATATGTTTGTACAGATTTATTACTCTACTTATTTTACTTGTACATATTTACTATTCTATTAATTTTAATGATGTGAATTTTGCTTTAATTCTTTTTGTTCTGATGACACCTGCCCACACGTTTTGTTTTGTTGTCTGTCTCCCCCTTCTAGACTGTGAGCCCATTGTTGGGTAGGGACCGTCTCTATAAATTGCCAACTTGTACTTTCCAAGCACTTAGTATGTTCTGCACACAGTAAGCGCTCAATAAATATGATTGAATGAATGAAATAAACACATTGATTGACTTCAACACTTAGGAGAGGGGTACCAACTTAGCCTAGCCTAATAGTAATAATAATAATAGTGGTTATTTCACTTAACCCAACACATCATGCTGTTTCACCTAAACCAAGCTGAATTGCATCATTTTTATACTTCAAGGGCATTTAGTATTCATGTGCCTTAGTCATTATTTGCTAAATATCTTTGTACCTGATTTAATGCCCTCTAGCAATGCATTCCACGATGTTTTTCATTGCTCTTAAAAGAACAAGCTGGAACATCTCTCGGATACGAAGATGAGTCTATGCAGATTTTCCAAGGCTAGGTAACCAAAAATGCAGCTGAGGAGACTCAGACAATATTTACATTTTCATTGTCACTACCAACTGTTAAATTGTACTCTCTAAAGTGCTTAGTACAGTGCATTGCATACACTTAAGCACTCAGTATAATACTACCGATTGATCTATTGATGTGCTCTTGGGATAAGTAGGATCCTACAGCTAATTGACCCTTATAGTTATGGAGGAAGAAGATGAGACTCAGAGTTGTGGGGTTTCAGCCAATCAATCGTATTTATTGAGCGTTTGTTCTGCGCAGAGCGCTGTACTAAGTTCTTGGAAGAGTCGGATGCAATGAGTAGACTAGATCCCTACCCTAGAGAAGCAGTGTGGCTCAATGGAAAGAGTCAGAGGTCATGGGTTCAAATCCCCGCTCCACCAACTGTCCGCTGTGTGACTTTGGGCAAGTCACTTCACTTCTCTGTGCCTCAGTTACCTCATCTGTAAAATGGGGATTAAGACTGTGAACCCCCCCGTGGGACAACCTGATCACCTTGTAACCTCCCCAGCGCTTAGAACAGTGCTTTGCTCATAAGAAGCACTTAATAAATGCCATCATTATTATTATTACCCTCACGGAGATGACAATCCAGGGGAGGGAAGTACTAAAAGCACTACAGTCAATTGGAGATAGTGAGGGGAGCCACAGAATTTTTAAGATATGTTCCAAAATGCTGCAAGGATTGGAGGCCTGGGGTGGAGTGTAGTTTTGAGAAGCAGCATGGCCTAGTGGACAGAGCTGGGGCCTGGGAGCCAGAAGGACCTGGGTTCTAATCCTGGCTCTGCCCCTTGCTTTGTGACCTTGGCCAAGTCACTTCACTTCTCTGTGCTTCAGTTATCTCCTCTGCAAAATGGGGATGAAGACTGTGAGCCCCATGCGGGACAGGGACCGTGTCCAACCCTATTTCCTTGTCTCCACCCCAGCGCTTAGTACAGTGCCTAGCACATAGTAAGCGCTTAACAAATACTACAATTATTGTTATTATTATTGAGTTCAGCTCTAGAAACCCTGGTCGGGCAAGCAGCAGCTGATTAGGAAAGCTCTGACCTTTGACTTTGACCTCTGCTCAATCTCAGTCCTTCTAGGCTTAGAGAAGCCCCATGGCTTAGTTGAAAGAGCACAGGCTTTGGAGTCAGAGGTCGTGGGTTCTAATCCCGGCTCCACCATTTGTCAGCTGTGTGACTTTGGTCAAGTCGCTTCACTTCTTTGGGCCTCAGTTACCTCATCTGGAAAATGGGGATTTTTAAGACTGTGAGCCCCACCTGTGACAACCTGATAACCTTGTATCTCCCCCAGTGCTTAGAACGACGCTTGGCACATCGTAAGCACTTAAATATCATTGTGGGCTTGGGAGTCAGAGGTCATGGGTTCTAATCCCAGCTCCGCCACTTATCGGCTGTGTGACTTTGGGCAAGTCACTTGACTTCTCTGAGCCTCAGTTCCCTCATCTGTAAAATGGGGATTAAGACTTTGAGGCCCATGTGGGACAAGCTGATGACCTTGTATCCCCCTCAGCACTTTGAACAGTGCTTGGCACATAGTAAGCGCTTAAATGCCATCTTTATTATTATTATTATTACTACCGACTTGTATTTCCCTAGCACTTAGTACAGTGCTCTGCACACAGTAAGCACTCAATAAATGCGATTGAATGAATGAATTATTGTACTAAGCACTTAGGGGAGTATAATATCACAGAGTTGGTAGACACATCCATCCCCTGCCCAAAGCTAAGCAACTTGTCCACGGTCACACAACAAGCAATTGGCAGAGCTGGGATTCATTCATTCATTCATTCAATTATACTTATTGAGCGCTTACTGCGTGCACAGTACTGTACAAAGGGCTTGGAAACTACAATTTGGCAACAGATAGAGACAATCCCTACCCAACAACGGGCTCACAGTCTAGAAGGGGGAGACAGATGACAAAACAAAACAAGTAGACCGGCATCAAGAGCATCAAAATAGAAAAATACAACTATAGATATATACACATCGATCATAAAATAGAATAGTAAATATGTACAAAGAAGATATGTAGAGAAGCAGCGTGGCTCAGTGGAAAGAGCACGGGCTTTGGAGTCAGCGGTCATTGATTCAAATCCTGGTTCTGCCACTAGTCAGCCGTGTGACTTTGGGCAAGTCACTTCACTTCTCTGTGCCTCAGTTCCCTCATCTGTAAAATGGGGATTAAGACTGTGAGCCCCACGTGGGACAACCTGATCACCTTGTATCCACCCCAGTGCATAGAACAGTGCTTTGCACATAGTGAGTGCTTAACAAATGCCATCATTATTATTATTAGGCCACAATCCTGGGAGAAGGAGAAGCAGAGTGGCTCAGTGGAAAGAGCACGGGCTTTGGAGTCAGAGATCACGGGTTCAAATTCCGGCTCCGCCAACTGCCAGCTGTATGACTTTGGGCAAGTCACTTAACTTCTCTTTGCCTCAGTTCCCTCATCTGTAAAATGGTGATTAAGCCTGTGAGCCCCATGTGGGACAACCTGATCACCTTGTATCCCCCCAGCGCTTAGAACAGTGCTTCACACATAGTAAGCACTTAATACCATAATTATTATTATTATTAGAAAGTGGGGCTTGTTGATCACCCCCTGTCCTCCACCCCGACCCCACCATCACTCATTTACTCCCAGGCTTTCAACTCCCACCTCTATGCCGATGACTCCCAAACCCCCATCTCCAGTCCTGATCCCTCTCCCTCTCTGCGGTGCTGCAATTCCTCCTGCCTTCAAGACATCTCTAAAACTGAATGTGTCTAAAGCAGAACTTCTTATTAATCTTCCCCTTCACCGCACACCCTGTCCTCCCCCGACTTCCTCATCGCCATAGACGGCACCACGGTCCTTCCTGGCTCACAAGCCCATAACCTACTCGTCACTCTTCCCACATATTCAATCCTGTCGGCTCCACCTTCACAAATCCGCCCTTTCCTCTCCATCCAAACTGCGACCACGTTAATCCGGTCACTCATCCTATCCCACCTTGATAACTGCATCAGCCTCCTTGCTGACCTCCCAGCCTCCAGTCTCTCCCGAATCCAGTCCATACTTGGTACTTATTGAAGGCCCATCTCCTCCAAGAGGCCTTCCCTGACTAAACCCACCTTTTCTCTTCTCCCTCTCCCTTCTGCTTCGCCCTGACTCACTCCTTTTATTCATCCTCCCGACCCTCAGCGCTTATGTCCCTATCTGTCATTTATTTATTTCTATTCATGTCCACCTCCCCCTCTAGACTGTAAACTCACTGTGGGCTGGGGAATGTGTCTGGAGCAGCGTGGCTTAGTGGAAAGAGCCTGAGTTTGGGAGTCAGAGGTCGTGGGTTCTAATCCCAGCTCTGCCACTTGTCAGCTGTGTAAGTTTGGGCAAGTCGCTTCACTTCTCTGGGCCTCAGTTCCCTCACCTGTAAAATGGGGGTGAAGACTGTGAGCCCCACGTGGGACAACCTTGATTACCCTGTAACCCCCCAGCGCTTAGAACAGTGCTTGGCACATAGTAAGCGCTTAAATACCAACATTATTATTATTATTTTTCTCTGGGCCTCAGTTACCTCATCTGTAAAATGGGGGTGAAGACTGTGAACCCCACGTGGGATGACCTGATAACCTTGTATCTATCCCAGTGCTTGGCACATAGTAAGCACTTAACAAATGCCATCATTATTATTATAAGTTGTACTCTCTCAAGAGCCTAGGATGGTGCCATGCACACAGTAAGTATGATTGATTGACTGATGTGCAAAGTGAGTGCTCAATAAATACAACTGACATTGATTGAAGGTGGAAGAGTACCTTGTCCTTGAAGAGTTTAGAGTTTATGATCACATCCATCCTGCTATTATCACTGGGCCCAGCTAACCAGCTGCTTTTAATAGTGGGTGGGAAAAGAAGAAACACGGAAGAAACACCAATGGGTATAAAACCATACGCAGTTAACTGACGGTGGCAGGAAGACAGCCTCTGGAGTCTGAGGTCCTGGGTTCTAATCCTACTTGCCCGCTGGGTGACCTTGGGAGAAGTAGCGTGGGTTAGTGGAAAAAGCCCGGGCTTGGGAGTCAGAGGTTGTGGGATCTAATCCGGCCTCCGCCATTTGTCAGCTGTGTGACTTTGGGCAATCACTTCACTTCTCTGGGCTTCAGTTACCTCATCTGGAAAATGGGGATTAAGACTGTAAACCCCACCTGGGACAACCTGATCACCTTATATCTCTCCCAGCGCTTAGAACAGTGCTTGGCACATAGTAAGCGGTTAACATATAGCTTTAATTCTATTTGTTCTGACGATTTCCACACCTGTCTACATGTTTTGTTTTGTTGTCTGCCTCCCCCTTCTAGACTGGGAGCCCGTTGTTCGGTAGGGACCATCTCTACATGTTGCCGACTTGTACTTCCCAAGCGTTTAGTACAGTGCTCTGCACACAGTAAGTGCTCAATAAGTACGATTAAATGAATGAGCAAATACCATTACTATTATTATTACTATTATTTCTTCTAGACTGTGAGCCCACTGTTGGGTGGGGACCGTCTCTATATGTTGCCAACTTGTACTTCCCAAGCGCTTAATACAGTGCTCTGCACACAGTAAGTGCTCAATAAGTACAATTGAATGAATGAACAAATACCATTATTATTATTTCTTCTAGACTGTGAGCCCACTGTTGGATAGGGACCGTCTCTATATGTTGCCAACTTGTACTTCCCAAGCGCTTAGTACAGTGCTCTGCACACAGTAAGCGCTCAATAAATACGATTGAATGAACTTCTCTGTGCCTCAGTTCTCTCATCTGTCAAATGGGGATTAAGACTGTGAGTCCCAAGTCGGGCAGGGCCTGTATCCAACCTGATTAGCTTGTATCTACCCCAGCGCTCAGATCAGCGCTTAGAACAGAGCTTTGCACATAGTAAGCGCTTAATAAATGCCATTAAAAAAAGTGCTTGGCACACAGTAAGCGATTAACAAGTACCATTATTATGATTATAATTAAGGCAGGAAGAGGAAGCAGGGGAGCCTAGAGGAGCTGGCAGAGGGGGTCGCAGCCAGGAAGAGAGGAACCAGTGTGTTGGGGGGGGGGGGTCTCAGTTTGGGAGGGACCCCGCTTTCCTGCCCCTGGCTTTATCAGTGGAAAGAGCCTGGGCTTTGGAGTCAGAGGTCATGGGTTCAAATCCCGCCTCCGCCACTTGCCTGCTGTGTGACTTTGGGCAAGTCTTCTAGACTGTGAGCCCGCTGTTGGGTAGGGACCGTCTCTATATGTTGCCAACTTGTACTTCCCAAGCGCTTAGTCCAGTGCTCTGCGCACAGTAAGCGCTCAATAAATACGGTTGAATGAATGAATGAATGAAAGTCACAACTTCTCTGTGCCTCAGTTCCCTCATCTCTAAAACGGGGATTAAGACTGTGAGCCCCACTAGGGACAACCTGATCACCTTGTTACCTCCCCAGCGCTTAGAACAGTGCCTTGCACATAGTAAGCGCTTAATAAATGCCATCATTATTATTATTATTTGCAGAATGAGCCCGGCTGGGGCTGGGGGATGGGGCTGGGGTGGAGGATTGAGCTGGAGGGCTGGAGGATGGGAGCTGGATCTGGGGGATGAGGCTGGGGGCTAGGGAATTGAGTTGGGGGCTGGAGGATGAGGCTGGAGGCTGGAGCTGGGGGCTGGAGGATGGGAGTAGGGGCTGTGAACTGGGGGCTGGAGGATGGGAGTAGGGGCTGTGAACTGGGGGCTGGAGGATGGGAGTAGGGGCTGTGAACTGGGAGCTGGAGGATGGGAGTAGGGGCTGTGAACTGGGAGCTGGAGGATGGGAGTAGGGGCTGTGAACTGGGAGCTGGAGGATGGGAGTAGGGGCTGTGAACTGGGAGCTGGAGGATGGGAGTAGGGGCTGTGAACTGGGGGCTGGAGGATGGGAGTAGGGGCTGTGAACTGGGGGCTGGAGGATGGGAGTAGGGGCTGTGAACTGGGGGCTGGAGGATGGGAGTAGGGGCTGTGAACTGGGGGCTGGAGGATGGGAGTAGGGGCTGTGAACTGGGGGCTGGAGGATGGGAGTAGGGGCTGTGAACTGGGAGCTGGAGGATGGGAGTAGGGGCTGTGAACTGGGAGCTGGAGGATGGGAGTAGGGGCTGTGAACTGGGGGCTGGAGGATGGGAGTAGGGGCTGTGAACTGGGGGCTGGAGGATGGGAGTCGGGGCTGTGAACTGGGGGCTGGAGGATGGGAGTAGGGGCTGTGAACTGGGGGCTGGAGGATGGGAGTAGGGGCTGTGAACTGGGGGCTGGAGGATGGGAGTAGGGGCTGTGAACTGGGGGCTGGAGGATGGGAGTAGGGGCTGTGAACTGGGGGCTGGAGGATGGGAGTAGGGGCTGTGAACTGGGGGCTGGAGGATGGGAGTAGGGGCTGTGAACTGGGGGCTGGAGGATGGGAGTAGGGGCTGTGAACTGGGGGCTGGAGGATGGGAGTAGGGGCTGTGAACTGGGGGCTGGAGGATGGGAGTAGGGGCTGTGAACTGGGGGCTGGAGGATGGGAGTAGGGGCTGTGAACTGGGGGCTGGAGGATGGGGGTGGAGGCTGGGAGCTGGATCTGGGGGGCTGGGGGCTAGGGAATTGAGTTGGGGGCTGGAGTTGAGAGGTAGGGAGCTGGGGCCTGGAGGATTGAGTTGGGGCAATCAATCAATCGTATTTATTGAGCGCTTACTGTGTGCAGAGCACCGTACTAAGCGCTTGGGAAGTCCAAGTTGGCAACATAGAGAGACGGTCCCTACCCAGCAACGGGCTCACAGTCTAGAAGGGGGAGACAGAGAACCAAACCAAACATATTAAAAAGATAAAATAAATACAATAGATATGTACAAGTAAAAGAAATAAATAGAGTAATAAATCTGTACAAACATATATACAGGTGCTGCGGGGAAGGGAAGGAGGTAAGACGGGGGAGATGGAGAGGGGGACGGGGGAGAAATGGAAGCGTGGAGTCCAGTTTTGGGGGCAGGGCTGTCAGGAGCAGTCCTCCCAGCCCGGGACACTTACGGACTGGGGAGACCCGGACACAAGGACCCCCCTCTCCTCCCCCACCCCATCCCTTGCCGCCCCGTCCGGAGGGTCCCAGCTGGGGCTACCTTGCCATCATCATTCTCATTACGGTTCTAATTATTAGGCTTACCTGTGGCGAGCAGCTGGAGGAGGGGGTGGGGGGATCCCTGTCCGGCGGAGACCCCCATCCTGCGCGGGGAGGAAGGGGGGGGGGTCGCTCCCCAAAACGGCCGGACACGTCCAGGGGGGGCGAGGGGCTTGGAGCAGCCCAGCTCCACAAGCCCTGAGCCCTGGGCACTGGGCAAGGCAGACCCAGGGGCACAGAGAGAGCCGGTGCCTGCCAGCCAACCTCTGCCAAGCCCGGCAGGGAAGGGAAATCAGTAGCAAACAGCCCCACCCACGGCCTGTCTCTAGCCTGCTTAAAGCTCTCCTCCTCCTCCTCTAAAATCCCCTTATCCAATTCCTCTCCCCTCCCTTCAAAGCCACCTCCTCCTCCAAGAGGCCTTCCCAGACTCAGTCCCTCCCCTTTCCTCTTCTCCCACTCCCCCTGCATAATAATAATAATGAGGGCGCTGATTAAGCGCTCGCTTAATCAGCGCCCTCATTATTATTATTATTATTACTATACACCAAGCACTGTTCTAAGCGCTGGGGAATTTACAAGGTGATCAGGTTGTCCCACATGGGGCTCACAGTCTTAATCCCCACTTTACGGGTGAGGGAACTGAGGCCCAGAGAAGTGAAGTGACTTGCCCAAAGTCACACAGCTGATGAGCCCACTGTTGGGTAGGGACTGTCTCTATATGTTGCCAATTTGTACTTCCCAAGCGCTTAATACAGTGCTCTGCACATAGTAAGCGCTCAATAAATACAATTGATGATGATGATGATGACAAGTGGCGGAGCCGGGACTTGAACCCATGACTTCTGACTCCAAAGCCCATGCTCTTTCCAGTGAGCCACGCATAAGCGCTTAATCAATGCCCTCATTATTATTATTACTGTACACCAAGCACTGTTCTAAGCGCTGGGGAATTTACAAGGTGATCAGGTTGTCCCACATGGGGCTCACAGTCTTAATCCCCACTTTACAGGTGAGGGAACTGAGGCCAGAGAAGTGAAGTGACTTGCCCAAAGTCACACAGCTGACAAGTGGTGGAGCCGGGACTTGAACCCATGACCTCTGACTCCAAAGCCTGGGCTCTTTCCAGTGAGCCATGCGTCAACACTTAATCAACACCCTCATTATTATTATTATTATTATTATTATTACTATACACCAAGCACTGTTCTAAGCGCTGGGGAATTTACAAGGTGATCAGGTTGTCCCACGTGGGGCTCACAGTCTTAATCCCCATTTTACAGAGGAGGGAACTGAGGCACAGAGAAGTTAAGTGACTTGCCCAAAGTCACACAGCAGACAATTGGCAGAGCTGGGATTTGAACCCATGACCACTGATTCCAAAGCCTGTGCTCTTTCCACTGAGCCACACTGCTTACCCTGACTTGCTCCCTTTATTCATCCCCGCCTCCCAGCCCCACACCACTTCATTCATTCATTCTTTCAATCATATTTATTGAGCGCTTACTGTGTGCAGAGCACTGTACTAAGTGCTTGGGAAGTACAACTAAGTGCTTGGGAAGTACATTTAGATCCAGATCTCTCATTTCTTTATTCCTACTCATGCCTGATTTCCCCCTCTAGAATGTAAGCTCACGGTGGGCAGGGAATGGGTCTGTATTACTCATTCAATCGGATATATTAAGTGCTTACTGTGTGCAGAGCACTGCACTAATAATAATGATGATGGTATTTGTTAAGTGCTGATTATGTGCCAAACACCCTTCTAAATTCTGGGGTAGATGCAAGGTAATCAAGTTGTCCCACTTGGGGCTCACAGTCTTCATCCCCATTTTCCAAATGAGGTAACTGAGGCCCAGAGAAGTGAAGTGACTGGCCCAAGGTCACACAGCTGACAAATGGCAGTGCCTGGATTACAACCCTAGAACCCATGACCTCTGACTCCCAAGCCCGGGCTCTTTCCACTAAGCCACGTTGCTTCTCTCAAGGTCATCCAGCCGACAAGTGGGATTCGATCCCACAACCTCTGACTCCGGAGGCTGCGGAGAATGATGGTCTGTTGGATATGAAGAGGGAGGGAATTCCAGGCCATTTGCAGGATTAGGGAAAAGAGTCAGGGATGAGATAGATAATAATAATAATAATGATAATAATAATAATAATGGCATTTATTAAGCGCTTGCTATGTGCAAAGCACTGTTCTAAGTGCTGGGGAGGTTAAACAGTGATCAGGTTGTCCCACAGGAGGCCATTTGCAGGATTAGGGAAAAGAGTCAGCGATGAGATAGATAATAATAATAACAATAATAATAATAATAATGGCATTTATTAAGCGCTTGCTATGTGCAAAGCACTGTTCTAAGTGCTGGGGAGGTTAAACAGTGATCAGGTTGTCCCACAGGGGGCTCACAGTCTTAATCCCCATTTTCCAGATGAGGTAACTGAGGCCCAGAAAAGTGAAGTGACTTGCCCAAAATCACACAGCTGACAATTGGCATAGTCAGAATTTGAACCCATGACCTCTGACTCCAAAGCCAGGGCTCTTTCTACCGAGCCCGACGAAGCAGTTAGTTGGTTGGCATTAATAATAATAACAATAATTGTGGTATTTGTTAATATTGTGGTATGTGCCAGGAACTGTACTAAGAACTGGGGTGGATACGAGCAAATCGGGTTGGACACAGTCCCTGTCCCATATGGGGCTCACAGTCTCAATCCCCATTTTTCTGATGGGGTCCCTGAGGCACAGAGAAGTGAAATGACCTGTCCAAGGCCACACAGCAGACAAGTGGCAGAGTGGGGATTATAATCCATGTCCTTCTGATTCCCAGATCGGTGCTCTAACCATTAGTCCTTAGAGAAGCAAAATGTGCAGGCTGGGTTGTAATAGTTGAGTAGTGAGTTGAGGTAGAAGGGGCAAGGTGATTGACTGCTTTAATAATAATAATGATGATGGCATTTATTAAGCGCTTACCATGTGCAAAGCACTGTTCTAAGCGCTGGAGGGGTTACAAGGTGATCAGGTTGTCCCACATAGGGCTCACAGTCTTAATCCCCATTTTACAGATGAGGGAACTGAGGGCCAGAGAAGTGAAGTGACTTGCCTAAAGTCACACAGCTGACAATTGGCAGAGCCGGGAGTTGAACCCCATGACCTCTGACTCCAAAGCCCTGGCTTTTTCCACTGAGCCACGCTGCTTGCTTCTCTAAAGCTGCTTTAAAGCCCATGGTGAGGAGTTTGTGTTTGATGCAGAGGTGGATGGGCAACTCCTGGAAGTTCTTGAGGAGGGGGGAAACGTGGACTGAATGATTTTGTAGAAAAATGATCTGGGAGAAAGAGTGAGGTATGAACTGGATGGGGGAGAGACAGGAGGCAAGGAGGTCAGCAAAGAGGCTGATGCAGAAATCAAGGCGGGATATGAAAAGTGTTTGGATTAACGTGGATAGCAGCTTCGGTGGAGGGGAAAGGGAAAATTTTAGCCATGAGAAGGTTAAGCTGATGGTATTTGGAGATAGATTGAATGTGTAGGTTGAATGAGAGATATGAGTCGAGAATAACGCCAAAGATTACAAGTATATGAGTCAGAAAGGATGGTGGTGCCATCTACAGTGATGGGAAAGTCCAGGAAGAACAGAGTTTGGGTGGGAAGATGAGGAGTTCTCTTTTGGACATGTTAAGTGTGAGGTGTCATTCGTTCATGCATTCAAATGTATTTATTGAGCGCTTACTAGAGAAGCAGCGTGTCTCAGTGGAAAGAGCCCGGGCTTTGGAGTCAGAGGTCATGGGTTCAAATCCCGGCTCCGTCAATTGTCAGCTGTGTGACTTTGGGCAAGTCAGTTAACTTCTCTGTGCCTCAGTTACCTCATCTGTAAAAAGGAGATTAAGACTGTGAGCCCCACATGGGACAACCTGATCACCTTGTATCCCCCCAGTGCTTAGAACAGTGCTTTGCACATAGTAAGTGCTTAACAAATACCTTGTAACCTCCCCAGCGCTTAGAACAGTGCTTTGCACACAGTAAGCGCTTAGTAAATGCCATCATTATTATTATCTGTAAAATGGGGATTAAGACTATAAGCCCCCTGTGGGACAACCTGATCACCTTGTAACCTCCCCAGCACTTAGAACAGTGCTTTGCACATAGTAAGCGCTTAATGAATGCCATCATTATTAGAGAAGCAGCATGTCTCAGTGGAAAGAGCACTGGCTTTGGAGTCAGAGGTCATGGGTTCAAATCCCAGCTCTGCCACTTGTCAGCTGTGTGACTTTGGGCAAGTCACTTCACTTCTCCGGGCCTCAGTTCCCTCATCTGTAAAATGGGGGTGAAGACTGTGAGCCCCATGTGGGACAACCTGATTACTTTGTATCTACAGCAGTGCTTGGCACATAGTAAGCGCTTAACCAATACCAACATTATTATTATTATTACCGTGTGCTGAGCACTGTACTAAGCACTTGGGAAAGTGCAATACAACAATAAAGAGAGACAATCCCTGCTCACAGTGAGCTCACAGTCTTGATGAGGGGAGACAGACATCAATGCAAGTAAACTGGCATCAATATAAATAAATAAAATTACAGCTATAACCTGTTCCAACCAGGTGTCAGTGGGACATCCAGGTAGAGGTGTCCTGAAGGCAGGAGGAGATGTGAGAAAGAAGGAGATGGACTCAGGGCTGGAGTTGTAGATTTGAAAATCATCCTCAGAGCAATGGTAGTTGAAGCCATGGTAGTTGAAGTTGGTTATGTTGCCAACTTGTACTTCCCAAGTGCCCAGTACAGTGCTCTGCACACAGTAAGTGCTCAATAAATACGATTGATTGATTGATTGATTGATTGAAGCCATGGGAGTGAATGCATTCTCCAAGGGATCGTCTCTCTCTGTTGCCAGCTTGGACTTCCCAAGCGCTTAGTACAGTGCTCTGCACACAGTAAGCGCTCAATAAATATGATTAAATGAATGAATGAATGGAGTGGGTGTAGAAAGAAAATAGAAGGGGACGCAAAATTGCACCCTGATGGACTCCCACAGTTAGAGGGTGAGAGGCAGAGGAGAAACCCAGAAAAGAGACTGACAATGAACGGCCAGAGAGAGATAGGAGGAGAAATAGGAGAGGACAGTGTCAGTGAAACCGAGGTTGGATAATATTTCTCCCAGGTAATAATAATGATTGCATTTGTTAAGCGCTTACTATGTGCAAAGCACTGTTCTAAGTGCTGCGGAGGATATAAGGTGATCAGGTTGTCCCACGTGGGGCTCACAGTCTTAATCCCCATTTTACAGATGAGGTAACTGAGGCCCAGAGAAGTTAAGTGACTTGCCCAAATTCACACAGCTTTCAAGCGGCAGAGCTGGGATTAGAACCCGTGACCTCTGACTCCCAAGTCTGGGCTCTTTCCACTGAGCCACGCTGCTTCTTGGGAGAGTACAATACAACACAGTTGGTAGATCTCAGCTGTAACATAAGGATTAAGCCTCTGAGCCCTATGTGGGACAGGGACTGTGTCCAACTCCCGTGTCTTGTATCAGTGGAAAGGGCACAGGCTTGGGAGTCAGAGGTCATGGGTTCAAATCCAGTCTCCGCCACTTGTCAGCTGTGTGACTTAGGGCAAGTCACAACTTCTCTGGGCCTCAGTTACCTCATCTGGAAAATGGGGATGAAGACGGTGAGCCCCATGTGGGATAACCTGATTACCTTGTAACCTCCCCAGTGCTTAGAACAGTGCTTTGCACATAACAACTGCTTAATAAGTGCCATCATTATTATTATTACCCTGGTGCTTAGTACAGTAACTGACACATAGTAAGCCCCTAACAAATCCCTCCCCCCTCGCAAAAAAGTAATCAAGTCTTTTTTTGGAATAAACAGTCATGTGTAGTGGGGAATTCAGTTTCTCCTTCCCTTCACTTCTAACCCAGGGACATTAATTCATTCATTCATTCAGTCACATTTATTGAGCGCTTACTGGGTGCAGAACACCATACTAAGCGCTTGGAAAGTACAATTCGGCAACAGATAGAGATGGTCCCTACCCAACAACGGGCTCACAGTCTAGACGTGATTGGAATGACGCCATCCCCAACTCCTTTATCAATCGATTGTATTTATTGAGCACTTACTTTGTGCAGAACACTGTACTAAGCGCTTGGGAGAGTACAATAGAACAATAAAGTTGGTAGACATGTTTTCTGCCCACAGTCTGGAGGGGGAGACGGACAATAATAGTCAAACAAATGACAGATATGGACATAAGTGCTGTGGGGCCGAGGGAAGGGTGAATAAAGGGAGCAAATCCAAGTGCAAGGATGATGCAGAAGGGAGTGGGAAAAGAGGAAATGAGGGCTTAGTCAGGGAAGGCCCCTTGGAGGAGGGGTGCCTTCAATAAGGCTTTGAACGGGGCAGGGGAGAGTAACTATATGATAAATATGAGGAGGAAGGGCATTCCAGGCCAGAGGCAAGATGTGGGCGAGACGTCGGCGGCGAGATAGAAGAGATTGTGATAGGTGAGCGTCTATCATCTGTATGTGGACTTCAGTGAATTCATGAGTTTCCCAAAATTCATGAAGAGGATGGGAAATTCAGTGGGTCACTAATTAAGTAATAATAATAATTACGGTATTTGTTAAGTGCTTACTATGTGCCAAGCACCGTTCGAAGCGCTAGGGTAGATACAAATTAGTCATCATCATCATCAATCATATTTATTGAGAGCTTACTGTGTGCAGAACACTGTACTAAGCGCTTGGGAAGTACAAGTTGGCAACCTATAGAGACAGTCCCTACCCAATAGTGGGCTCACAGTCTAAAAGGGGGAGACAGAGAGCAAAACCAAACATACCAAGAAAATAAAATAAATAGAATAGATATGTACAAGTAAAATAAATAAATAAATAAATAGAGAAATAAATATGTACAAACATATATACATATATACATAGTCAAGTTGGACAGAGTCCCTGTCCCACTTGGGGCTCACAGTCTTAATCCCCATATTACAGATGAGGTAACTGAGGCCCAGAGAAGTGAAGTGACTTGCCCAAGGTCACACAGCAGATATGCGGAGGAGCTGGGATTAGAACCCATGACCTTCTGTCTTCCAGGCCCGGGCTCTAACCATTAGTCCACTCTGCTTCTCTACTTGAGCTAAGCACAGAGGTAGATACGAGATTATCAGATGAGTTGCAGTGCATATCCCACGCAGCTTTTGCAGTCTATCATTTCCCCATTTCACAGATGAGGAAACTGAGGCCTAGAATGGTTAAGTGACTCATCCAAGGTCACACAGCTGGCAAGCGACGGAAATGAGATGAGAACCCGGGCCCTGCTAAGATGATTAGACTGTGAGCCCACTGTTGGGTAGGGACTGTCTCTATATGTTGCCAATTTGTACTTCCCAAGCGCTTAGTACAGTGCTCTGCACATAGTAAGCGCTCAATAAATACGATTGATGATAATGATGATGATGATTTCCAAGAAACCCTTGCCCACGACAATAGAGTTGTATATTGAACATTAACCAGGTTCAGGCTCCAAGTTTTGAAGCTCTGGGGTTCTGGATTTGTCAAAAATGAAAGTATTTTAGCTTTGGAGGTCATGGGAAAACACTTTTATTCCCCTTCCTCAAAAGCCTTCTTTAGGTACCTAACTTTGAGTAAACTTAGAGCAGGGTGCTGTTTCGCTAGCTGGGAAATTTTTGGCTCCCCAAGCACCGGGCTGATTCGCCTCGGGAAAGCCTTTTCAGGTGATTTCTTTGCCAAGTGCAGTTAGGATCGTGTTTGAACACAGTCAGATTATTTAATTAGAGCAGTGGTTCAGGAGGAAATGCTGCCTCAGAGACCTGAGTAATGGCCCTGCCCTTTTCCCTTTTATAGACAAATAAAGGCTCTCTTTACCAACCATGACAAACAAATCGAGTCACATTTTTATGGAGTTTTTTCTCTAACCTCCCCCACGTCTCCACACCTTCTCTGCCGTCTCTCCCTGCTCAGTTATCTTATGCTGACAAATACCTCCGTATACCGGAACTGTCTTACTCGTTCTGAGTTGAAAGCCAAAGCCCAGATGAATGGATAAATCAATTAATAGCATTATCGACCGCTTACTGTGTGCTGAGCACTTGGGTTGGTCAAGATGCGGTCAAATGGTCAGCGTCCTGATGAGGAAATAGAAATATTGCTTGTTTAATAATAATTATGGTATTTGTTAAGCGCTTACTACGTGCCACACACTGTTCTAAGCGCTGGGGTAGATACAAGGTAATCAGGTTGTCCCCTGTGGGGCTCACAATCTTCACCCCCGTTTTACAGATGAGGGAACTGAGGCACAGAGAAGTTAAGGGGCTTGCCCAAGGTCACACAGCGGACATGTTGATATAGTGATATGACAATATCGATATATTGATATGTGAAACCCTTCTTTCCTCTCCCCCTCGTCCCCCCTCCATCCCCCCGTCTTACCTCCTTCCCTTCCCCACAGCACCTGTATATATGTATATATGGTTGTACATATTTATTACTCTATTTGTTTATTTTACTTGTACATTTCTATCCTACTTATTTTATTTTGTTGGTATGTTTGGTTCTGTTCTCTGTCTCCCCCTTTTAGACTGTGAGCCCACTGTTGGGTAGGGACTGTCTCTATGTGATGCCAATTTGTACTTCCCAAGCGCTTAGTACAGTGCTCTGCACATAGTAAGCACTCAATAAATACGATTGATTGATTGATTGAAACTTCATTCATTCTTTCAATCGTATTTATTGAGTGCTTACTGTGTGCAGAGCACTGTACTAAGCGCTTGGGAAGTACAAGTTGGCAACATACAGAGATGGTCCCTTCCCAACAACGGGCTCAGTCTAGAAGGGGGAGACAGACAACAGAACAAAGCATATTAACAAAATAAAATAAATAGAATAAATATGTACAAGTAAAATAAATAGAGTAATAAATATGCACAAATATATATGCATATACACAGGTGCTGTGGGGAGGGGAAGGAGGTAAGGTGGGGGGGATGGGGAGGGGGAAACGATATAAAAGTTCATAAATTGATATATCAATTTATCAGGTTGAACCCAATTCCTGTCCCACGTAGGGCTCACAGTTTATGTCAGAGGGAAGGGCGTTTAACTCCCATTTTACAGATGAGGGAACGGAGACACAGAGAAGTGAAGTGACTTGCCCACGGTCATACAGCAAGCAATTGGCAGAGCCAGGATTTGAACACAGGTCCTCTGATTCCCTGGCCCGTGTTCTTTCCACTGGGCCACACTGCTTCTCTAATTCGGCAGGCTTGACTTCTTCCTCTGGGATCTATCATATTTTATAGGCTTTTCAATCCCCACTCGAAACTGTAAATTTATTGGGGACAGGGAACACATATAGCAACCCTGTTGTACACTCCCAAGCACTTAGTAGACTGTGAGCCCAATGTTGGGTAGGGACTGTCTCTATTTGTTGCCAATTTGTACTTCCCAAGCGCTTAGTACAGTGCTCTGCACATAGTAAGCGCTCAATAAATATGATTGATTGATTGATTGATTGGTACAGTGTTCCGCTCACAGTTAAGTGCTCAGTCAATCAATCGTATTTATAATAAACACCAATGCAGAAAAGCAGCATGCCCTTGTAGAAAAAGCACCGATCTGGGAGTTAAAGGACCTGGGTTCTAATCTCGGCTCTGCCGCTCGTCCTCTGTGTGACCTTGGGCAAGTCACTAAACTCCTCTGCACCTCAGTTTCCTCATCTGTAAAATGGGGATTAAATCCTACTCCCTCCTATCTACGCTGTGAGCCCCATGCAGGACGGGAACTCTGTCCAACTTGAAAAGCGTGTATCTATCCTAGTGCTTAGAACAGTGATACCACAATTTTAAATAATAATGGAATGATTGATTGATCTCATCTCAGGGGAGTTGGAGAGGTGTGTGCACTTCTATCGGCCCCTTTAGACTGTAAGCTCGCTGTAGGCAGGGAATGTGTCTGTGTCTGTTCTCTCCCAAGCACTTACTACAGTGCCCTGCACACAGTAAGCGCTCAATAAATACGATGGACTGAGAAGGAGAAGCAGCATGGCCCAGTGGAAAGAGCCCGGGCTTTGGAATCAGAGGTCATGAGTTCAAATCCCAAGTCCGCCAATTGCCAGCGGGGTGAGTTTGGGCAAGTCACTTAACTTCTCTGTGCCTCAGTTACCTCATCGGTAAAATGGGGATTAAGACTGTGAGGCCCCCCCTGAGACAACCTGATGACCTTGTAACCTCCCCACCGCTTAGAACAGTGCTTTGTACATAGTAAGCATTTAACAAATACCACTATTATTATTAATTAGTTACTTAATTTAAAACCTTACTCTGTAACTAACCCTGTCCTAGGTGCTAGGGTAAATGCAAGATAATCTGTCCAAGCATTAATAACGTCTTACTAAGCCTAACTGCTTCTAGACCGTGAGCCTATTGTTGGGTAACGGACTGTCTCTATCTGTTGCCGAATTGTACTTTCCAAACGCTTAGTTCAGTGCTCTGCACATAGTAAGCACTCAATAAATATGATTGAATGAATGAAGGGCTCTTGTGGAAATTCCATTCCTCCTTGTTGAAAACAACCACCTCAATTTCATTCATTCAAACGGATTTATTGAGCACTTATTGTGGGCAAAATGCTGTACTAAGAGCTTGGATGAGTACAATACAACAGTATAACAGACACATCCCCTGACCGCAACGAGCTTACTTTTTCATTCATTCATTCAATCATACTGGTTGAGCGCTTACTGTGAGCAGAACACTGTACTGAGTGCTGTGGAGGGTACAATACAACAATAAACAGACACATTCCCTGATCACAACACGCTTACAACGGATGACCCTTTCACACCTGAAGAACTGGCTTCTTGTGTTTTTAAAAACCAAAATGGTATTTTGAGAACAGCGGGGTTCTCCGTTTGAAGCCTAGAGTTCCTTTGGTGGAAATCTGGTTCAGCATTAAGGGTTCATCCGTCCCAAATCCCTGTCCGTGAAAATTCCCTGGAGGCGTGGAGAAGGAGGTGACTCACTCAGAACTAGACAAGGCCATGGTGGGGAAACCCACAGCCAGTGAGATACCTACGTGATTGCAAAATTGAACCTTCTGTCTCTTCATCATAGCAACACAAGTACAGTGGATCATCAACTCCCCCTTCTAGACTGTGAGCCCACTGTTGGGTAGGGACAGTCTCTATATGTTGCCGACTTGTACTTCCCAAGCGCTTAGTCCAGTGCTCTGCACACAGTAAGCGCTCAATAAATACGATTGAATGAATGAATGAATGAATCGAGAGCACTTCAAGAGTAGAGTTTACACTGATATTCCTCCAAACCTTCTGAGAAGCGATGTGCCCTGATCAGCCATCCCTCATGGATAGTTCTCCTGTAATAATCATAATAATAATGATGGCATTTATTAAGCGCTTACTATGTGCAAAGCACTGTTCTAAGCACTGGGGAGGTTACAAGGTGATCAGCTTGTCCCAAAGGGGGCTCACAGTCTTCATCCCCATTTTCCAGATGAGGTATCTGAGGCACAGGGAAGTGAAGTGACTTGTCCAAAGTCACACAGCTGACAATTGGCAGAGTCGGGATTTGAACCCATGACCTCTGACTCCAAAGCCCGGGCTCTTTCCGCTGCTTCTGTAGACTGTAAACTCACTGTGGGCAGGGATCATGTCTGCCAACTCCAGTGTGTTGTATTTTCCCTATCGCTTAGCACAGAAGCTCTGCATAAGCAGTGTGTTCCATAAATACCATGGGTTGATTGATCATTTTTTTATGATATTTGTTAGGCACTAACTATGTGCTAGGCACTATACTAAGCACTGGGGTAGATACAAGTGCCATGCTGCTTCTCAGTGGAAAGAGCCCGGGCTCGGGAGTCAGAGGTCATGGGTTCTAATCCCGGCTCTGCCACTTATCAGCTGTGTGAGTTTGGGCCAGTCACAACTTCTCTGTGCCTCAGTTCCCTCATCTGTAAAATGGGGATGAAGACTTTGAGCTCCACCTGGGACAACCTGCTTACCTTGTATCTCCCCCAGCGCTTAGAACAGTGCTCGGCACATAGTATGCGCTTAACAAATACCATCATCGTTATTATTATTATTATGATAAGCTAGTTAGGGTGAACACAGGCTCTGCCCCACGTAGAGCTCGCAATCTTAATCCCCATTTTGCAGATGAGGTAACGGAGGCCTGGAGAAGTAAAGTGACTTGCCCAAGGTCACCCAGCAGACGAGTGGTGGAGCAGGGGTTAGAATCCAGGTCTTCTGACTCCTAGGCCTGTGCTCATTCCACTAAAAACAATAAAAGGTACTTGAGAGAAGCAGATTGTAAACTGGGGTGTAGTGGGAGAAGAGAGTGGATAAGCGAAATCAATCCCTCAATTAATCAATGGTATTTATTAAGCACTTACTGGGTGCAGAGCACTGTACTAAGCGCTTGGGAGAGTACAATACAACAGAAAGAGGGAAAGAACTGATTGAACACCTTTAAGTCAAATCCCTTTGTTGGGTAAAGGAATTCGACTCTGTGGTCCCTGATATTTGACTTTGACCTAGGAGTTTCAGTGAACAGGAAGTGGCCCAGACAGATCATTTACGTTTTCCTTTAGAAACAATAAGGAGGGGAAAAAAATAGTCTACAGCTAAATAAAGCAGGAGCTCTGGAAAAGTTCACTTCAGCTTTATGTACATCTCATGATTTTCAGAACCCCCTTCCTCATTTTCATTTCACTCTCCGGGCAGGAAGTGTCATCCACAGCTGATAATCAAGATAAGGCAGAATTACATCCAAACCACCGTCAACTTGGCTTGGAATCACTACTCAGGATGCCAACTAACAGCTCTCAGACCTATCGGCGCTTCCACGAGAATCGGTCTCCGGTTAAGTTTTTTTTTTCTATAGATTTTCTCCTGGTTGTTGAAATTTCACCGAAGCAGCTTTTCAATTCCTTAAGTAATAATAATAATGATGATGACATTTGTTAAGCGCTTACCATGTGCAAAGCACTGTTCAAAGCGCTGGGGAGGATACAAGGTGATCAGGTTGTTCCACGTGGGGCTCACAATCTCTCTCCTGCAATTTCTCCCCAGAAAATAATAATAATAACAGTGTCATTTGTTAAGTACTTACTGTGTGCATTGCACTGTACTAAGTGCTAGGGTGAAAACAACAAAACAGGTTACACGGTCCCTGTCCCCCATGGGGCTCGCAGTCTTAGGCCCCACTTTACAGATGTGGTAACTGAGGCTTAGAGAAGTGAAGGGACTTGCCCAGGGTGACACAGGAGAAAAGTGGCGGAGTCGGGATTAGAACCCATGTCTTTCTGATTCCCAGGCCGGTGCCTAGCCCGTAGGGCACACTGCTTCAGCATTTACTTTCCTTGAGTCCGAGTCCACGGAGGCTCGAGTTTGCTGTCCGGTGTTGAGTTCTTGAAGGAGAATGTAGACATTCGCCATTTGGATGCTGTAGCATCTACCGTGTTGACCCCAAATGTCTCCTGGGAATCTGAAAGAGTTTACACTCTTCCCCCAGCACAGTCTTACCACCTGACGAAGACTTGAGCCTCAGGAAAATGGTCCGATCTTTCTTATCTAAGTGTGACTCAGTGAGAAGAGTCTGGGCTTGGGAGTCAGAGGATGTGGGTTCTACTCCCGGCTCTGCTGCTTGTCTGCTGTGTGACCTTGGGCAAGCCACTTCACTTCTTTGTGCCTCAGTTACCTCATCTGGAAAATGGGGATTGAGACTGTGAGCCCCACGTGGGACAACCTGATCATCTTGTATCTACCGCGGTGCTTAGAAAAGTGCTTGGCACATAGTAAGTGCCAGCCCTCTCAAAGGTCATCAATGACCTCCTGCTTGCCAAATCCAATGGCTCCTACTCTATCCTAATCCTCCTCGACCTCTCAGCTGCCTTTGACACTGTGGCCCACCCCCTTCTCCTCAACACGCTATCCAACCTTGGCTTCACAGACTCCGTCCTCTCCTGGCTCTCCTCTTATCTCTCCGGCCATTCATTCTCGTCTCTTTTGCAGGCTCCTCCGCCCCCTCCCATCCCCTCACTGTAGGGGTTCCTCAAGGGTCAGTTCTTGGTCCCCTTCTGTTCTCGATCTACACTCACTCCCATGGTGAACTCATTCGCTCCCACAGCTTCAACTATCATCTCTACGCTGATGACACCCAGATCTCCATCTCTGCCCCTGCTCTCTCCCCCTCTTTCCAGGCTCGCATCTCCTCCTGCCTTCAGGACATCTCCATCTGGATGTCTGCCCGCCACATAAAACTCAATATGTCCAAGACTGAACTTGTCTTCCCTCCCAAACCCTGCCCTCTCCCTGACATTCCCATCACTGTTGACGACACTACCATCCTTCTCGTCTCACAAGCCCGCAACCTTGGTGTCGTCCTTGACTCCGCTCTCTCGTTCACCCCTCACATCCAATCCATCACCAAAACCTACCAGTCTCACCTCTGCAACATTGTCAAGATCCGCCCTTTCCTCTCCATCCAAACCGCTACCCTGCTGGTTCAATCTCTCATCCTATCCCGACTGGATTACTGCATCGGCCTCCTCTCTGATCTCCCATCCTCCTGTCTCTCCCCACTTCAATCTATACTTCACACTGTTGCCCGGATCATCTTTGTGCAGAAACGCTCTGGGCATGTTACTCCCCTCCTCAAAAATCTCCAGTGGCTACCAGTCAACCTACACATCAGGCAAAAACTCCTAACTCTTGGCTTCAAGGCTGTCCATCCATCCATCCCCTCGCCCCCTCCTACCTCACCTCCCTTCTGTCCTTCTCCAGCCCAGCCCGCACCCTCTGCTCCTCTCCCGCCGCTAACCTCCTCACTGGGCCTCGTTCTGGCCTGTCCCACCGTCGACCCCCGGCCCACGTCCTGCCTCTGGCCCGGAATGCCCTCCCTCTGCCCATCCGCCAAGCTAGCTCTCTTCCTCTCTTCAAAGCCCTACTGAGAGCTCACCTCCTCCAGGAGGCCTTCCCAGACTGAGCCCCCCTCCTTCCTCTCCCCCTCCTCTCCCTCCCCATCCCGCCCGCCTTACCTCCTTCCCTTCCCCACAGTACCTGTATATATGTATATAGGTTTGTACATATTTATTATGCTATTTATTTATTTATTTTACTTGTACATATTTATTCTATTTATTTTATTTTGTTAATATGTTTTGTTCTGTTTCTGTCTCCCCCTTCTAGACTGTGAGCCCATTGTTGGGTAGGGACCGTCTCTTTATGTTACCAACTTGTACTTCCCAAGCACTTAGTACAGTGCTCTGCACACAGTAAGCGCTCAATAAATACAATTGAATGAATGAACAAATACCATAATAACTAATAGTTAATTAATGACAATCCCTCTATCTCTGGGCTTTTTGTTTTACTGGCAGTTGTTAAGCGTTTACTATGTGCCAAGCATTGTATTGGGCACTGGGATAAATAATAAAGGTATTCGTTAAGTGCTTACTATGTGCCAAGCACTGTTCTAAGCGCTGGGGAGGATACAAGGTCATCAGGTTGTCCCTGGGGGTCACAGCCTTTATCCCCATTTTACAGACGAGGGAACTGAGTCCCAGAGAAGTGAAGTGATTTGCCCAAAGTCACACAGCTGATAAGTGGGGGAGCCGGGATGAGAACCCACAACCTCTGACTCAGGCGCTTTCCACTGAGCCAAGCTGCTTCTCCATTGTAGTTAGAGCTTTTCTCGGCCTTTAGTGTATTATGGAGATTGGCACTGGATTTCAGGATTTAGTACTGGATTTAGTACAGTGCTCTGCACACAGTAAGCGCTCAATAAATACGATTGATTGATTGATTGATGATTTCAGCCAGTCAAGGGTTCAGAGCCCAGTAACCAGCCCGTATTCAAGGCCATGGGCGGCTCCAAGAAGCCGAGGTGGCCCTTGTCCAACTATCCCAAACCCAAACAGATAGCCCCAGCAGCACAGCTGCAAATGGAGAAATCAGTAGGAGCCTTTGGAGAGGATAATCATAGCAATAATAATAAAAATAAGAAAGATACATTTGTTAACTGCACTGTGTGCCAAGCGCTGTATTAAGCACTGAGGTGGAATCAAGATAACCAGGTTGGACAGAGTGTCTGTCCCACGAGGGACTCGCAGTTTAAGTAGGAGTTAGTCACTTGCATTTATTCATTCATTCAATCATATTTATTGAGCTCTTACTGTGTGCAGAGCACTGTATTAAACGCTTGGAAGGTACAAATTAGCAACATATAGAGACGGTCCTTACCCAACAACGGGCTTACTGTGTGCAGAACACTGAACTAAGAGCTTGGGAGTGTACGGTTGAATAATAAATGGACACATTCTCTGCCCATAACAAACTTACAGTCTAGAGGGGGAAACAGACATTAATATCAATAAATAAAATTACAGGTAGGTACATAAGTGGGTTGGGGTGGGAGGGGGGAGCATGTCAGGACGATGTTGCCAAATTGCACTTTCCAAGAGCTTAGGCCAGTGCTCTGCACACAGTAAGTGCTTGATAAATATGATTGAATGAATGAATATAATAATAATAATAATAGTGCTATTTGTTAAGGTGGGGTGGGAGGGGGGAGCATTTCAGGACGATGTTGCCAAATTGCACTTTCCAAGAACTTACTCCAGTGCTCTGCACACAGCAAGTGCTTGATAAATATGATTGAATGAATGAATATAATAATAATAATAGTGCTATTTGTTAAGCGCTCACTATGTGCCAAGCACTGTTCTAAGTGCTGGGGGAGATACAAGGTAATTAGGTTATCCCACATGGGGCTCACAGTCTTCATCCCCATTTTACAGATGAGGTCACTGAGGCACAGATAAGTGAAGTGACTTGTCCAAAGTCACACATCTGACAAGCGGCGGAGTCGGGATTAGAACCCATGACCTCTGACTCCCAAGCCCGGGCTTTTTCCACTGAGCCACACTGCTTTGATGAAGGGAGTGGGGGAAGAGGAAAGGAGGGCTTAGACAGGGAAGGCCTCTTGGAGGAAATGGGTTTACAATAAGGCTTTGAAGGCCAGGGAGAGTCACTGTGGGAGAACAGGTTTTAAATCCCCATTTTTATGATGAGAAAACTGAGGTTGGGAGAAGTTAAGTGATTTACCCAGCATCACACAGCAGGGAAGTGGCAGAGCCAGGATTAGATAGTACAGATCAATTGCTACTGCAATTGTCTGGCTTTCCTGGAACTGAAGGAAGTTAATCAGTGTTAAATCACTCTTTCATAAATACCCCTGATAGGAGTTTCGACTGATAAAGAATTTTTAAAGTTGCCATTGTCATTACTGTGTTTTCTCTCAACTTGAAAACCCCCCTCCGAAGTCAATCAATGATATTTTCTGAGCACTGTGTGCAAAACACCGTACTAATGCAACATTATTATTATTATTATTATTATGGTATTTGTTAAGTGCTTATTATATGCCATCCTGATTACCTTGTACTAACCCTAGCACTTAGAACAGTGCCTGGCACATAATAAGCACTTAACGAATACCATAATAATAATAATAATAATAATAATAATAAAGTACAATGCAGTAGAGTTGGTAGACATTTTCCTTGTCCACAAGAAGCTTACCCTCGTGGCTATGTGTAATAATAATAATAATGATGGCATTTATTAAGCGCTTACTATGTGCAAAGCACTGTTCTAAGCGCTGGGGGGGATACAAGGTGATCAGGTTGTCCCACGGGGGGGCTCACAATCTTAATCCCCATTTTACAGATGAGGTAACTGAGGCACAGAGAAGTTAAGTGACTTGCCCAAAGTCACACAGCCGATAAGTGGCAGAGCTGGGATTCGAACCCATGACCATGTGTACTTAATGTATTGATTTCAACTACTCTTGTTATAGATATTTTTATGTTTTTATAAACATGCATGTATTAATATAAATATTTTTATAAAACGGTCCCCAGCATCAAAGTTTGCCCGTCTTATTGTTTTTTGTTGCCTGTCTCCCCACCTTAGTAAATAAATAACTAAATAATAATAAATAATGAAGGTATTTGTTAAGCGCTTACTATGTGCCAAGCACTGTTCTAAGCACTGGGGGGATACAAGGTAATCAGGTTTGTCCCACGTGGGGCTCACAGCCTTAATTCCCATTTTACCGCTGAGGTAACTGAGGCACAGAGAAGTGAAGTGATTTGCCCAAAGTCACATGGCTAATAGTGGTGGAGCCGGGATTAGAACCCATGACCTCTGACTTCCAAGCCTGGGCTCTTTTCAGTGAGCCACGCTGCTTCTCACTAGACTTCTATAATAATAATAGTAATAATGATGGCATTTATTAAGCGCTTACTATGTGCAAAGCACTGTTCTAAGCGCTGGGGAGGTTACAAGGTGATCAGGTTGTCCCACGGGGGTGCTCACAGTCTTAATCCCCATTTTCCAGATGAGGGAACTGAGGCACAGAGAAGTCAAGTGACTTGCCCAGAGCCACACAGCTGACAATTGGTGGAGCAGGATTTGAACTCCTAACCTCTGACTCCAAAGCCTGTGCTCTTTCCACTGAGCCACGCTGCTTCTAGACTGTGAGTCTGTTGTTGGAAAGGGATTGTCTCTATCTGCTGCTGAATTGTACTTTCCAAGCGCTTAGTCCAGTGGTCTGCACACAGTAAGCGCTCAATAAATATGATTGAATGAATAGAAAAGGCGCATTTTATTTTATTTTGTTGGTATGTTTGGTTTTGTTCTCTGTCTCCCCCTTTTAGACTGTGAGCCCACTGTTGGGTAGGGACTGTCTCTTTGTGTTGCCAATTTGTACTTCCCAAGCACTTAGTACAGTGCTCTGCACATAGTAAGCGCTCAATAAATACGATCGATGATGATGATCTTCTCCGAGAGGAGACGCACCGTGACCTAATGGATAGAGCAGGGGCTTGGGAGTCAGAAGGACCTGGGTTCTAATCCCGGGTCCGCCACGTGTCTGCCGTTTGACCTTTGGCAAGTCACTTCACTTGAGAAGCACCTTGGCTCAGTGGAAAGAGCCCGGGCTTGGGAGTCAGAGGTCATGGGTTCTAATCCCGGCTCTGCCACTTGTCAGCTGTGTGACTTTGTGCAAGTCACTTTTAACTTCTCTGGGCCTCAGTTAAAGCATCTGTAAAATGGGGATTAAGACTGTGAGTCCCATGTGGGACAACCTGACCACCTTATATCCTCCTCAGTGCTTAGAACAGTGTTTTGCACATAGTAAGTGCTTAACAAATGCCATTATTATTATTACTTCATTTCTCTGGGCCTCGGTCACCTCATCTGGAAAATGGGGTTAAGATTGTGAGCCCCACGTGGAACAGGAACCGTGTACCACCTAATTATCTTGTATGTACCCCAGCGCTTAGTACAGTACAGGCACATAGTAAGCACTTAACAAATGCCAAAAAAAAAAAGGGGCCTTCCCTCTTAAAGCCTTGATTTCCTGTTCTCCACTCCCTTCTGTGTTGCCCTTTGCACTTGGATTTGCTTTGGTAAATAAAGGTATTTATCCCTCCCTCAACCCCACAGCACTTACAGCTCATAAAAGTTATATGAGCTTATATATATATATATATGATATACATATATACATATATATATATATATATATATATATATATATATATATCAATTTATAGCCTCAACTTCTTTTTTCTACATTAACGTCTGTATCCCCCTCTAGACTATAAGCTTGTTGTGGGCAGGAAATGTGTCTACCAACTCAGTTGTATTGTATTCTCCCAAGCGCTTAGTACTGTGCTTTGTACACAGTAAGCACTCAATAAATAATAATAGTAATAATTGTGGTATTTGTTAAGCGCTTACTATGTGTAAAGCACTGCTCTAAGCGCTGGGGGGGATACAAGGTGATCAGGGTGTCCCACGTGGGGCTCACAGTCTTAATCCCCATTTTAGAGATGAGGGAACTGAGGCCTAGAGAAGTGAAGTGACTTGCCCAAGGTCACACAGCTGGCAAGTGGCGGAGCCGGGATTCGAACCCATGACCTCTGACTCCCAAGCCCGCGCTCTTTCCACTGATCCACGCTGTTCCTAAATACCATTGATTGATTGATTGATTGAAAAAAAAAAGTGGTTTTTGAATGATATCTGAGGTAATTTTTCCTTTTGGAGAAGATATGGAAGGTTTTAGAGAAGCAACATGGCCATATGGATAGAGCCCGGGCTTGAGAATCTGGGTTCTAATCCCTGCTCTGCCACTTATCTGCTGTGAGACCTTGGGCTAGTCACTTCACTTCTCTGAGCTTCGGTTATCTCATCTGTAAAATGGGGATGAATACTGTGAGCCCCACTTGGGACAGGGACTGGGTCCAACTTCATAAGCGCTTAGTACAGTGCTCTGCACACAGTAGGTGCTCAATAAATACAATTGAATGAATGAATGAATTAGCTTGCATCATTCATTCATTCAATCGTATTTATTGAGCGCTTACTATGTGCAGAGCACTGTACTAAGCGCTTGGGAAGTACAAGTTGGCAACATATAGAGACGGTCCCTACCCAACAACGGGCTCACAGTCTAGAAGGGGATTCAATCGTATTTACCGAGTACTTACTATGTGCAGAGCACTGGACTCAGCACTTGGGAGAGTACAACAATAAATAGAAATATTCCCTGCCCGCAATGAGTTTACTGTCTAGAGGTGGAGACCGATTCTAATCCCAGCTCTGCCACTTGTCAGCTGTGTAACTTTGGGCAAGTCACTTCACTTCCCTGTGCCTCAGTTCCCTCATCTGTGAAGTGGGAATTAAGTCTTTGAGCCTCACGTGGGACAACCTGATTACCTTGTATCTACCCCAGTGCTTAGAAGAGTGCTTGGCACATAGTAAGAGCTTAACAAATACCATCACTATTATTATTATATATGTATATATGTCCTGTATATATGTAATATGTTTGTACATATTGATTACTCTATTTTACTTGTACATATTTATTCTATTTATTGTATTTTGTTAATATGTTTTGTTTTGTTCTCTGTCTGCCCCTTCTAGACTGTGAGCCCGCTGTTGGGTAGGGACCGTCTCTATATGCTGCCAACTTGTACTTCCCAAGCGCTTGGTACAGTGCTCTGCACACAGTAAGTGCTCAATAAATACGATTGAATGAATGAATGAATGAATTATTATTATTACATTGCAGATCTGTACCCCAGCCCTTAGTACAGTGCCTGGCACATAGTAAGCACTTAACAAATATCATTAAAAATTATGTGAAATTATTTGTTTAATTTGTTGTAGTACTAGATATAGTAATCATATTTATTATGCACTTACAATGTGTAAAGTACTATCCCTAGTTCTGGGAAAGAAATACATAGATGAGATGTGTCTACCAACTGTTATATTAGCTCTCTTCCTCTCTTCAAACCCCTACTGAGAGCTCACCTCCTCCAGGAGGCCTTCCCAGACTGAGCCCCCTCCTTCCTCTCCCCCTACTCCCCCTTCCCCTCCCCACAGCACCTGTATATATGTTTGTACATATTTATTACTCTATTTATTTATTTTGCTTGTACATATTTATTCTATTTATTTTATTTGGTTTATATGTTTTGTTTTGTTGTCTGTCTCCCCCTTCTAGACTGTGAGCACGCTTTTGGGTAGGGACCGTCTCTATATGTTGCCAACTTGTACTTCCCAAGCGCTTAGTACAGTGCTCTGCACACAGTAAGCGCTCAATACATATGATTGAATGAATGAATGAATGCCAAGCACTTAGTACAATGCCCTGCACGCAGTAAGTGGTCAGTAAATACGGTTGGCTGACTGATTGAGGATTATAGGTTGCCAACTTGTACTTCCCAAGTGCTTAGTACAGTGCTCTGCCCACAGTAAGCGCTCAATAAATACGATTGATTGATTGATTGATTGATTGATTGATTAAGCATAGTCTCAGGGAACTCACAATCTAAGAATAAAAATGGGAAAGGGTTGTGGTCAGACACATACAAAAGGATGAACCAAAAATGCAGATGACAAGGACAACAATAAATACAATAAGGAACATCGGGGATTTGGACGCCTCATGACAGGCAGTCACGAAGTTATCGCTGCAGCTACAGCGGTGGCTCACTCAACGTTCAAGGAGGTAAAGAGAAGCAGTGTGGCTCAGTGGAAAGAGCCCGGGCTTTGGAGTCCGAGGTCATGGGTTCAAATCCTGACCCTGCCAGTTGTCAGCTGTGTGACTTTAATTTTATTTTATTTTATTTATTTTATTATTTATTATGTTTGGTTTTGTTCTCTGTCTCCTCCTTTTAGACTGTGAGCCCACTGCTGGGTAGGGACTGTCTCTATATGTTACCAACTTGTACTTCCCAAGTGCTTAGTACAGTGCTCTGCACACAGTAAGCGCTCAATAAATACGATTGACGATGATGATGATGATGACTTTGGGCAACTCACTTCACTTCTCTGGGTCTCAGTTCCTTCATCTGTAAAATGGGGGATGAAGACTGTGAGCCCCCCGTGGGACAACCTGATCACCTTGTAACCTCCCCAGCGCTTAGAACAGTGCTTTGCACAGAGTAAGCGCTTAATAAATGCCATCATTATTATTAAAAAGGGATCACCCTGGTGCTGTTTTAATCGATCAATCGATTGATTGTATTTATTGAGTGCTTACTGTGCGCGGAGCACTGTACTAAGCCCTTGGAGGGTACAAAATAACAGAGCTGGTAGTCATGTTCCTTGCCTACAATGAGAGAAGCAAAGTATGAAACTACAATGATATCAGCTTGGCCATTCACCTCTCCCCTTACGCCTAAAGGAAGCAACGTGGCCTAGTGGGTAGAGCACAGACCTTGGAGCAGGAAGGATTTGGGTTCTAGTCCCTCCTCTGCCACTTGTCAGCTGTGTGACCATGGCCAATTCACTTCACTTCTCTGGGCCTCAGTTACCTCATCTGTGAAATGGGGATGAAGACTGCGAGCCCCATGTGGTACATGGACTGTGTCCAACCTGATGAGCTTCTATCTACTCCAGTGCTTAGTACAGTGCCTGGCATTCATTCATTCATTCAATCGTATTTATTGAGCACTTACTGTGTGCAGAGCGCTTGGGACGTACAAATTGGCAACATATAGAGACGGTCCCTACCCAACAACGGGCTCACAGTCTAGAAGGGGGAGACGGACAACAAAACATGTGGACAGGTGTCAAGTCATCAGAATAAACAGAAGTAAAGCTAGATGCACATCATTAACAAAATAAATAGAATAGTAAATATGTACAAGTAAAATAAATAGAGTAATAAATCTGTACGAACATATATACAGGTGCTGTGGGGAGGGGAAGGAGGTAGGAAGGTGGGAGGATGGGGAGGGGGAGAGGAAAAAGGGGGCTTAGTCTGGGAAGGCCTGGCTCAGTCTGGCACATAGAAAGCACTTACAAAATACCATTATTATTGTTATTATGTGCAAGGGCAATGCAGAAAGGGAGAAGGGGAAAAGAGGGTTTAGTCGGGGAAGGCCTCTTGGTGGAGATGGGATTAAAATTTTAATTAAAATTAAAATTAAAATAAGACTGAATTCCTTTTACTCTGCTACAATCGCTCAGTGGTATTTACTGAGCTCTTACTTTTGGAGCAAATTAAACCAAAGTGGTCTTAGGAAGGACAAATGACTCGACTTAGATTAGCATATTTTGGACACCTCATCAGGAGGACTGATTCTCTGGAGAAGACATTAAAGCTAGGAAAAGTCCAGGGAAAACGTGGAAGAGTCAGTCCGGCAGCTAGATGGATGGAGACCATAACGATAACAGAAGAACCGTTAGAAAGGTTGCGGATTATGGCAGAGGACAGGACGTTCTGGTGAAAGTATATCCATGGAGTCCCTATGAATTGGAAACGACTCAACCACACTTAACAATAATAGTAATAATAATAATGATAATAATTGCAGAGCCTTGTTCTAAGGGCTGAGAGAATACAATGCAATTCACTTTATTCATTTGTTCATTCATTCATTCAATCGTATTTATTCATTCATTCATTCAATCGTATTTATTGAGCGCTTACTGTGTGCAGAGCACTGTACTAAGCGCTTGGGAAGTACAAGTTGGCAACATATAGAGACGGTCCCTACCCAACAGTGGGCTCACAGTCTAGAAGGGGGGAGACAGAGAACAAAACCAAACATATTAACAAAATAAAATAAATAGAATCGATATGTTCAAGTAAAATAGAGTAATAAATATGTACAAACATATTCATTCATTCATTCATTCATTCAATCGTATTTATTGAGCGCTTACTGTGTGCAAAGCACTGTACTAAGCGCTTGGGAAGTACAAGTTGGCAACATATAGAGACGGTCCCTACCCAACAGTGGGCTCACAGTCTAGAAGGGGGAGACAGAGAACAAAACCAAACATATTAACAAAATAAAATACATAGAATAGATATGTGCAAGTAAAATAATAGAGTAATAAATATGTACAAACATATTCATTCAGTCATTCATTCAATCGTATTTATTGAGCGCTTACTGTGTGCAGAGCACTGTACTAAGCGCTTGGGAAGTACAAGTTGGCAACATATAGAGATGGTCCCGACCCAACAGTGGGCTCATTTATCCATATATACAGGTATTTATTGAGCGCTTACTGTGTGCAGAGCACTGTACTAAGCGCTTGGGAAGTACAAGTTTGCAGTTGGGAGATACAATCCCTACCCTAAAGGAGTGTGCAATCCAGTGGTAGAATAAATTAATTGTTTAAGCAAGCATAGAGGCCCAAGCCTTTAGGAGTAAATGATTCACCGAATGAAGCCTTGATAACTTAAATAAAATATACCCTTTATTGAAATTCAATAAACAAATTTACTACAGCCAAGTCTCTTTTGAAAACTCTCAAGGGAAAGAAAGAGGTGTAAATGCAAGAACAGTGTATAAAGTACTAGAAAATGTGTTTCCCAGCAAACTCTCTCCCCCTCTCACTCCCCCCGCATTTTTGCTATTATCTATGTGCGCCAGGCAAAGCTGAGGAGCAGCGTGGCCCAGTGGAAAGAATACAGGCCTTGGAGTCATTTATTGCACACTTACTGTGTGCAGCACACTGTACTAAGCGCTTGGGTGAGAACAATATAGCACGTGGTCATGGATTGTCTCTTTTTATAGCTGTATTGTACTTTCCAAGCGATTAGTACAGTGCTCTGCACATGGTAAGTGCTCAAAAAATACGATTGAGTGAATGAATGAATGAATCAGACACTTTCTCTACTCATAACGAAAGGACCTGGGTTCTAATCCCAGCTCCGCCACGTGTCTGCTGTGTGACCTTGGCCAAGTTGCTTTGCTTCTCTTTGCCTCAATTTCCTCATCTGTAAAATGGGGATTAAGATTGTGAGCTCCACGTGGGACCTGGACTGTGTCCAATCCGATTAGCTTATATCTCCCCCCTGCACTTAGTACGGTGCTTGGCACGCAGAAAGGACTTAACAAATATCATTAAAATAAAAAAGCTGACAGAGTTGAGGGTCTAATTTTAAGTGTAGGAGGCCCGGTTTAGAAGAGCTCTCCAGTTATCTGGATTTGGACTGAAACTTTCCTCCAAGATACATGTGGAACAGATTCCAGTAAATCAGTCAAGAGAGCCTGCGGAATTTTAATAGGTGCAAGCCACAGGAATAATAATAATAATAATAATAATAATAACTATGGTATTTGTTAAGCACTTACTACGTGCTAGGCACTGTACTAGACGCAGGGAGCCAGTGCACCAATCATTCACACTGCGTCTAAGGGGGAGGCTGAAGTCATAAGTGTTTCCTATATTACATACAGCATAAGCGTTTAGTACTGTGCTCTGCACACAGTAAGCGCTCAATAAATACGGCTGAATGAATGAATGAATGAATGAGTGAACAATAATAATAATAGTAACTGTGGTATTTGTTAAGCGCTTACTGCACCAATCATTCACACTGCGTCTAAGGGGGAGGCTGAAGTCATGAGTGTTTCCTATATTACATACAGCATAAGCGTTTAGTACTGTGCTCTGCACACAGTAAGCGCTCAATGAATACGACTGAATGAATGAATGAATGAATGAGTGAACAATAATAATAATAGTAACTGTGGTATTTGTTAAGCGCTTGCTATGTGTTAAGCACTTTACTAATCATTAATCGGGTTGGACACAGTCCCTGTCCCATGTAGGGCTCCCTAGATAATTCCTCCTTTTTCTTTTTTTTTAAAAATGATACTTGCTAATAGTTTACTATGTGTCAGACACTGTTCTAAGCGCTGGGGTAGAAGCAAGGTAATCCGGTTGGAGACCGTCCCCGTCCCATAGAAGGCTCACAGTCTTTATCACCGTTTTACAGATGAGGTAACTGAGGCCCAGAGAATTTGAGTGACTTGCCCAAGGTCACACAGCAGACAAGTGGAGGAGCCAGGATTAGAACCCAGGTCCTTCTGATGCCCAGGCCAATGCTTTAAACATTAGGCCACTCACACTTTTTCCTTTTGTGGATAAAAATTTCTGTATTCCACCTTTGTCCTGAGTTTCTTTTGGGTGTGGGAAGGTGAATTTTTCAGTAATGTGTAGTTCACCCCCTCTGCCCTCCTCATCTGAGAACATTTTTCCCTCACACCTGACTGAATTAAACACCTAAAATGTCCACGCCTTGGGTTCCAAGCGGGGATTGTCTTGGATAATCTCAGACAATAAAATGGTTTATCAACGGCAAGGAGGATGGGTGATAATAATAAAAATAATAATAATTTCAACCAAGGTGAACCTGTGGGCCCCCTCGATTGCCACCGTCATCAGCGCTTAATACAGTGTTTTGCACATTGTAAGCGCTTAACAAATACCAATATTCTCCTAGCAGAAAGAGTTGAAGAGGGAGTTGAAGATGTGTGTTCTACTCCTGGTTCTGCCCCTTTCCTGCTGGATGATCTTGAGCAAGTCACTTAACCTTTCCGTGCCTCAGTTTCCTCATCTGTAAAATGGGGATCCGATGCCCACACTCCCTCTCTCTTCGACTGCGAGCCCTACGTGAGAGAAGGACTGTATCCCACCTTATTTTCTTGTATCTACGCCAACGCTCAGAAGAGTACTTGGTACATGTAAGCACTTAACAAACACTACACTTATTATTATTATTGGTTTTCCCCGAGATGGCGTGTTTACATGTAAATACGTGAAATGAAAAAGCTATGAGCGATTCAGAGGGCCAGCCCTGGCTGGGGAGTAAGCAGTAATACGTGAGTCCCGAATTTAAGGGACACAATTTACTGCTTTTAGCTGCTGTTAGAGCTCTGAATGAAGCACCTATGTCCATACGTTGACTTTCTCTTTTCTTTAAGGGCTCGGATGCAGACAACAGGGACTAGGAAAATTCCAATTCTCATTAAGATATCGGTAACTTTCCAGGTGGGATTTTTTTGCATGTATGGTACAAGAGAGGGACACACACACAGATCAGAATTCAAGCGATCAATAGAAAAAAAAAGTTACAAGTCAATGATAATTTAACTCAACAAGTATGTCCATACCATTTTAAACATTATTTCCTTACATAAAATGATTATTTCAACCTATTATTCATGTAACTAAATGTGCTCCTTAAATAACAGACTATATCCTCCTAAAGGATTTAAGAACTTAAATTTTTGGAATTTTCTGCTTTCTAACCATTTGCTACTTATCAGTGCGTTACAGTTGCTGCTATCATTGTTAAGGGGTAAAAGGCACTTGAAAATTCTATATGTTAATGAAAACATATGTGTTGGTGTTAGAATCGGTCAACTCCACAATGGACTGATGTGGGTTTTTGGTATTTCATTTATATAGATATATTAAATATATAGATATATATATATACACATATATCACAGTAGAGTGCTTGTGACCATTGCAGGCGAGTTAAAGCTGGGTGAAAATCTTAAGAGCCAGAGAAAATCTTAAAGCAGTAACTCTCCAGTATAGCTAAAGTACTTAGGGAAGTGATATGAAAAGAGAGAGTCCTGCAACAATTTCAATCCAAACTTCTCTGACACACCCACAGTAGTCCTACTTTCCATTTTTAAAAGAAGAAAACAAATGAAACGGGGAGGCAACAAGGCTTAAGGGAAAAAGCACAGGCTGGGAGTCAGAGGACCTGGGTTCTAATCCCCTCCACTAATTGCCTACTGCGTGAATTTGGGTAAGTCACTTCACTTCTCTGGGCTTCAGTTTCTTCATCTGAAAAATGGAAATTAAATCCCTGTTCTCCTTTCACGTTAGACTGTGAGCCCCATGGGGGATAGGAGCTGTGTCTGATATGATGAGCTTGTATCCACACCAGTGTTTAGTACAGTGCCTGGCACATAGTAAGCGCTTCACAAATACCACGATTATTAGGTGAGCTGGATTCTAGTCCCTCCTAGACCACTGGCCTTCTTTGTGGCCTCAGATTCCTCTTTGTGTAAAAAGGGGGACAAAATTCTGCTTCGCCTGAAAGTCTCGTCTCCACCCCAGTGCTTAGCGCACGGTAAGTGCTTAATAAAAGCCGTAATCATCAAACGGAAGCGGTGCCTTCCTAGTGAGTGGGCTTCAAATCTGTAATACCTTTTGGGATTATTTTTACAGTACATTTGCAATTCAGATGAAAGCGCTCTTGGTCAAGTGGTCTCTAAAGATGGAATATTATTTTTTAGGGATGAGAAGTAAAATATCGGGAACATTAATTATCGCAGGGTAAAACTAGAAGCAGTTGGGCATCAGAGGAACCTTTCACTGAGGAGCTTTGGGCATGACTTTGGGCTGAACTTTGCCAAATTAGGAGGAAAGAATTACGGGACCTCAAAAGTGCCGTTATTTGCACCGGTGAATCTGACACTACGGGCTATTGGAGCCTTATCCCGCGTCCCACTCAGAAACTCCACCGCAAAATACATCCCCTACTGCATTCTGCAACAGTGTGGAAAACCGAATGGACCAACTTTCAGCGCTTTGGCCACGCCAAGAAATTCTACATCGATTTTTGTGCTCACAACAAAAAAAAAGGTTTCCACTAAAAGCGTGAAGCAGGCTTTTCAGTGCTCTTCTTCTTAAACAGTGCTCCTATGTTAACTTTTCCCAGCCACAGTCCTTCCAGCTGATGATCCCGTCACCCTACACGATCAAGGAAAGACCACTTAGTACAAAGTATCTTCTGTCCTGATTCCCCAGATTTCTCCATCTTTATTCTCCCCCGTTGGCGTCTCCTCGGACTTCGTTCTGCCATTGGAATGTGGTTGGTTCCTCTTCGGAGTGACAGGAGGTCTGGACAATCTTGGATTTTCAAACTCTGGAAGTCAGGCATAGCCTTGGCCGGGGACAGGGAAAAACACACCAAACTTGTATTGTTTAGGGTGGAGCCGGTTTTCTGAGAAGTCACAATCACCGCTGTGGTTTCTTTGAATATTTTGAGCAGTGATTTCATGTATATTTGTATATCTATTCGAGTTGGCTTTTCTTCCTGTTTAAATCATTTCTCATTTTAAATAGAATTACTCAACAAAACCGAGTAGTCATTTAAAAGCCTTTCCTAATCTTTTGTGAAAGGCTTCTTGCGTTCGCTTTGATCGGTCTCGATCTGTTCTTTTTTAAAGCGATGAATCTCTGATGGAATTGACAATGGCATGTGAACACCTGGAGATATTAATTGGGTTTTATGCTTCCGTCACAGGGAGGCACACCTGAAGATGGCTCACTATGTCATTGCTCCATGTTTCTTCTTTCACGATCTTTCACTTTTCCATCTTCTTCTTTAGCGGCCTTTTGAAAAATCCAATCTGCAGGAGAAATAAGAACTATAATTCAGAATCCGGGAGCAAGACGCGAGCTGGTTTTAACCAGATGAAGACTCGTAGTTCATTAGCATTATATACCTGTATATATGTATATATGTTTGTACATATTTTTTACTCTATTTATTTATTTATTTTATTTGTACATATCTATTCTATTTATTTTATTTTGTTAGTATGTTTGGTTTTGTTCTCTGTCTCCCCTTTTTAGACTGTGAGCCCACTGTTGGGTAGGGACTGTCTCTGTATGTTGCCAATTTGTACTTCCCAAGCGCTTAGTACAGTGCTCTGCACATAGTAAGCGCTCAATAAATACGATTGATGATGATTAGCATTGGACAAGCAGTATGGCTTAGCAGAAAGCGGGAATGGGATTTCTAGACTGTGAGCCCATTGTTGGGAAGGGATTGTCTCTATTGTCGAATTGTGCCTTCCAAGCGCTTAGTACAGTGCTCTGCACACAGTAAGCACTTGATAAATATGACTGAATGAATGAATGAGTTGGGAGACCTAAATTCTAATGCTGGCCCTGCCACTTGCCTGTTGCCTTGGGTGAGTCATTTTAATCTCTGTGCCTTGGTTTTTTCATCAGGAAAATGGGGCTAAATATCTGTGGAACAGGGCTGTGTCTAATTAGATGTTATTGTATCTACCCCAGCACTTAACCCATAATAACGAAAATAAAAATAATAATATTTGTTAAGCATTTACTATGTGCCAAGCACTGTATTTAAGCCCCACGAGGGACAGGGACTGTGTCCAGCCGCCTTGTATCTACCCCAATTAGGTACAAGAAAAGCAGGTTGGATAGAGTCTCTGTCTCATGTGGTGCTTACAGTCTAATAATTACAGTTGAATAATAATTGTGGTATTTGTTAAGCCCTTACTGTGTGCCACGCACTGTACTAGGCGCTGGGGTGGAGACAAGCAAATCGGGTTAGACGCAGTCCCTGTCCCACATGGGGCTCACGGTCCCAATCCCTATTTTACAGCTGAGGGAACTGAGGCCCAGAGAAGTGAAATGACTTGCCCGAGGTCATTCAGCGCACAAGTGGAGGAGCCGGGATTAGAACTCGGACCTTCTGACTCAGGCCCGTGCTCAATCCATTACGCCATGCTGCTTCTCTAAGTGTGTGGGGAAGCAGGTATTGGATATCTATGTTGTAGATGAGGAAACTGAGGCACAGAAGAGTTAAGTGACTTGCCCACGGTCACCCGGCAGACCATTCATTCATTCATTCATTCAATTGTATTTATTGAGCACTTACTGTGTGCAGAGCACTGTACTAAGTGCTTGGGAAATACAAGTTGGCAACATCATCATCATCATCAAACGTATTTATTGAGCGCTTACTATGTGCAGAGCACTGTACTAAGCGCTTGGGAAGTACAAATTGGCAACATATAGAGACAGTCCCTACCCAACAGTGGGCTCACAGTCTAGAAGACCAGCGGTGCAGCCGGAATTAGAACGTAGTAATAACCACTTAGCAAATACCATAATCAAGCGATCAGTGGTATTGAGTAACCCCGATGTGGGCAGGGATTGTCTCTCTTTATTGCTGTACTGTACTTTCCAAGCGCTTTGTACAGTGCGCTGAGCACAGTAAGTGCTCAATATATACAACTGAATGAATGAATTGAGCGCTTACTATGTGCAGAACACTGCGGTAAGTGTTTGGGAGAGTACAATAAAATGATCATTATTACCGGTCGGTTTTGTTCGCAGGTCAAACAAATGAGAGAGATGGCCTGGGATGAATCGTTTGAAAACTACGAAAGCAGTGACACGGGTCGACTTGATTTTCCGTCAGCGAAAACTTTCCAGGAAGTCTCCGGCTCCAGCACAGCGATCCTCTCGCTGAAGGCCACTGCGGCCTTCGAGGACTTGTCAGCTCGTTATGAGCTGGGAACCTGTCCCCTAATTCTGCTGTAGTTTACTCTCCCAATGGTATTGACACCTGTCTACTTGTTTTGTTGTCCCCCTTCGAGACTTTGAGCCCATTGTCCGGTAGGGACTGTCTCTATCTGTTGCCAAGATCCGCCCTTTCCTCTCCATCCAAACCGCTATCCTGCTCGTTCAAGCTCTCATCCTATCCCGTCTGGACTACTGCATCAGCCTTCTCTCTGCTCTCCCATCCTTGTGTCTCTCCCCACTTCAATCCATACTTCATGCTGCTGCCCGGATTGTCTTTGTGCAGAAACGCTCTGGGCATGTTACTCCCCTCCTCAAAAATCTCCAATGGCTACCAATCAATCTGCGCATCAGGCAGAAACTCCTCACCCTGGGCTTCAAGGCTGTCCATCACTTCGACTCCTCCTTCCTCACCTCCCTTCTTTCCTTCTCCAGCCCAGCCTGCACCCTCCGCTCCTCTGTCGCTAATCTCCTCACCGTTAGGCCTCGTTCTCGCCTGTCCCGCCATCGACCCCCGGCCCACGTCCTCCCCCGGGCCCGGAATGCCCCCAATCCCTCTGCCCATCCGCCAAACTAGCTCTCTTCCTCCCTTCAAGGCCCTACTGAGAGCTCACCTCCTCCAGGAGGCCTTCCCAGACTGAGCCCCTTCCTTCCTCTCCCCCTCGTCCCCCCCTCCATCCCCCCCGTCTTACCTCCTTCCCTTCCCCGCAGCACCTGCATATATGTATATATGTTTGTACATATTTATTACTCTATTTATTTTACTTGTACATATCTATTCTATTTATTTTATTTTGTTAGTATGTTTTGTTTTGTTGTCTGTCTCCCCCTTCTAGACTGTGAGCCCGCTGTTGGGTAGGGACTGTCTCTATGTGTTGCCGACCTGTACTTCCCAAGGGCTTAGTACAGTGCTCTGCACACAATAAGCGCTCAATAAATACAACTGATTGATTGATTGATTGATTGCACACAGTAAGCGCTCAATAAATACGATTGACTGATTGATTGACTTGTACTTCCCAAGTGCTTAGTACAGTGCTCTGCACACAGCAAGCACTCAATAAATACAACTGGATGAATGAATGAATGCTCTGCACATAGTAAGTGCTCAATAAACTCGTTACAGGCCAGGAATGTGTCATATTGGTATACCGTACTCAACGTGGCTTAGTAGAAAGAGCAGGGGCTTGGGAGTCAGAGGTCATGGGTTCTAATCCTGGCTCCGCCACTTGTCTGCTGTGTGACTTTGAGCAAGTCTCTTCGCTGCTCTGAGCCCACTGTTGGGTAGGGACTGTCTCTATATGTTGCCAACTTGTATTTCCCAAGCGCTTAGTACAGTGCTCTGCACACAGTAAGCGCTCAATCAATATGACTGATTGATTGATTGCTCTGTGCCTCAGTTACCTCATCTATAAAATGGGGATTGAGACCGTGAGCTCCACCTGGGACAACCTGATCACCTAGCATCTAACCCCGCGCTTAGAACAGTGCTTGGCACATAGTAAGCCCTTAACAAATACCGTCATTATTATTATTATGCAGCATGACTCAGTGGAAAGAGCACGGGCTTGGGAGTCAGAGGTCATGGGTTCTAATCCCGGCTCTGCCACTTGTCAACTGTGTAACTTGGGGCAAGTCACTTCACTTCTCTGTACCTCAGTGACCTCATCTGTAAAACGGGGATTAAGACTGTGAGCCCCATGTGGGACAACCTGATTACCTTGTATCCCCCCAGTGCTTAGAACAGTGCTTGGCACATAGTAAGCACTTAACAAATGCCATTATTATTATTATTATTAATCTCCCAAGCGCTTAGTCCAGTGCTCTGCACACAGTAAGCACTCAATAAATACGATTGAATGAATGAATGAATGCTCTGCCCACAGTAAGCGCTCAATAAATACAACTGACTAACTGACTGTCAATAAATACGATTGATTGATTAATCCTGTTCAGAAAAACATAAGGCAAGGCATTGACTCGTATCTTTTGGGCTGAAAGAATTCATGCATTCTTCACGGTGGGAAACTTCCTCCCAAGGACGAAGGCAGATCACCCATGTGCTTAGTAAAGGGCTCATCACACAATACGCGCTCAATTAATACCCTTGATGGATTGATTGGATAGGGTGACAAAAAGCCCAGAATATCTACACATTTCTTACATTTGGTAACGAAGCTGCTAGTTCCAGACAGGAGCAGAACATTTTTGCCTTTGTCACGCTCAATTTTACTTTAAATTTGGCAAGTGGTCAGAGAGACTTCTCCAGGAAGCCAAGGCTCACTATCTCTGACCGCCAGACACATTTCAAATAAAAGGGGAGTTGAACAATTCCCAAGTCACCATTACATTAACATGACCTACACATAATTCACTGAGGTTGAAGGGTAAAACCCAAGATCGAATGCAGCAAACTCAACCACTTCCCAAGCAGGAAATCGAGTTAGTTGAGTTTGTAAGAGTCCCTAATTTCTCCCACCTATCCCTCATGAAATACTACTGCTTGTCTCTCTTTTTTTCTTTTAAAGATATTTGTTAAGCACTTAATATGTTCCAGGCACTGTACTAAGCGCTGGGGTAGAGACAAGCTAATCAGATTGGTCACGGCCCATGCCGTGGAGAAGCAGCGTGGCTCATTGGAAAGAGCCCGGGCTTTGGAGTCAGAGGTCATGGGTTCGAATCCCGGCTCCGCCACATGTCTGCTGTGTGACCTTGGGCAAGTCACTTCACTTCTCTGAGCCTCAGTTCCCTCATCTGTAAAATGGGGATTAAGACTGTGAGCCCCACGTGGGACAACTTGATCACCTTGTATCCCCCCCAGCGCTTAGAACAGTGCTCTGCACATAGTAAGCGCTTAACAAATGCCATAATTATTATTATTATTATTATTATGCCCCACATGGGGCTCCCAGTCTTATAGATTACAGATGAGGTAACTAAGATATAGAGAGGTGAAGTAATAATTGTGGTATTTGTTAAGCGCTTACTGTGTGCCAGGCACTGTACTAAGTGCTGGGGTGGATACAGGCAAATGGGGTTGGACACAGTCCCTGTCCCACATGGGGCTCACGGTCTCAATCCCCATTTTCCAGATGAGGCAACTGAGGCCCACAGAAGTGAAGTGTTTTGCCCAAGGTCATACAGTGGACAAGTGGCAGAGCCAGAATTAGAACCCATGACCTTCTGACTCTTAGACCCGTGCTCTATCCACTAGGCCACGCTGCTTTTTTCATTCACTTATTCAATCGTATTTATTGAGCGCTTACTGTGGGCAGAGCACTGTACTAAGTGCTTGGGAAGTTCAAATCGGCAACATATAAAGTCCCTCCCCAACAACGGGCTCACAGTCTAGAAGGGGGAGACAGGCGACAAAACAAGTAGACAAGGTGCCATCAGAATAAATAGAATTATAGCTATATACACAAATATATATTTTTTCCCACATAAAACCTGTTTCTGTTCTTTCCTGCCACAAGCACTTCACTGAAATCTGTTTCTCTTTCTCCTCCTGCTATTTTTAGTCCGTGTCTCAATGCTCAGGCCGAAGACCGCTCCTTATTTCATTCATTCATTCGATCGTATTTATTGAGCACTTACTGTGTGCAGAGCACTGCGCTAAGCGCTTGGGAAGTACAATTCCTACCCAACAACGGGCTTACAGTCTGGAAGGGGGAGACAGACAACAAAACAAAACATGGAGACAGGTGTCAAAATCGTCAGAAGAAATAGAATTAAAGCTAGATGCACATCATTAACAGAAGAAGTAGAATAGTAAATATGTACAAGTAAAATAAATAGAGTAATAAATCTGTACAAATATATGTAGAACAGTGCTTTGCACATAGGAAGCGCTTAATAAATGCCATTATTATTATTATTATTATATATGCACCTGTATATATGTATATATGTTTGTACATATTTATTACTCTATTTATTTATTTTACTTGTACATATCTATTCTATTTATTTTATTTTGTTAGTATGTTTGGTTTTGTTCTCTGTCTCCCCCTTTTAGACTGTGAGCCCACTGCTGGGTAGGGACTGTCTCTATATGTTACCAACTTGTGCTTCCCAAGCGCTTAGTACAGTGCTCTGCACACAGTAAGCGCTCAATAAATACGATTGATGATGATGATGATGATTATATGTACAAGTGCTGTGGGGAGGGGAAGGAGGTAGGGCGGGGGGGATGGGGAGGAGGAGAGGAAAAAGGGGGCTGTGTGAGTTATCACCAACCACCAAAGGTGTGGGTCTTTGTGAACTCAAGTACACACCAAGCTGTGTTGTATTTAATAATAATAATAATAATAATAATGGCATTTGTTAAGCGCTTACTATGTGCAAAGCCCTGTTCTAAGCGCTGGGGGGATACAAGGTGATCAGGCTGTCCCACGTGGGGCTCACAGTCTTAATTCCCATTTTACAGTTGAGAGAACTGAGGCTCAGAGAAGTTAAGTGACTTGCCCAAGCTCACACAGCAGACGTGGTGGAGCCAGGATTCGAACCCATGACCTCTGACTCCAAAGCCCGGGCTCTTTCCACTGAGCCATGCTGCTTCCCCGCAGCCGCTTCCCCGCATGTATCCCCGCCTATAATATTCAGGAATATTTAAGGCATATTCCTGAACCCAGTAAACCAGGATTCGTGTTCCACAGTGTGGCAGAAATCAGAATTACAGAGAAACTGGAGTTACTTTACAAAAAGATATTCTCATTTGAACCGGTTGTGGATTTCAGGCGAAAAAAATCATTTACTGGCAAGGGGAAAAGAGTGAAAGTCGGTTTCCTCCTCTCTGCTGGGGGAAAAGCCACTTCATTTACTCTAATTAAATACAATTTTTTTTTTTAAAAAAAACACCTCACATCCATCCTAAAATGGGAAATATGCCTCAAAGGAGATACAAAGAGAGGAGTCAAAAAGCAAAAAACCAAAAGTAAAACCAGCTATTTTTCTCAAGCGCTAAGGGGCGGAAAATAAAGGCTGATGCCACTTCACCACGCATCCCAGTTTTGTCGATAAACTGTTCGCTAAATGCGTTTGATGTTTCGGCTTCTCCTTGGTTTTTCCAATCAACCAATTGATCAATCAATCAATGGTATTTATGATTTACCTTGTGCAGAGCGCTGTATTAAGCACTTGGGAGAATACAGTGTAACAGTTGTAACGCACACATTTCCAGTCCACTATGAGCTCACGGTGTAGAGGGGGAATTAATACTAATATTAATATTAATATTAATGTGGTTGAGAAGCAGCACGGCTCAGTGGCGAGAGCCCAGGCTTGGGAGTCCGAGGTCGTGGGTTCTAATCCCGGCTCCACCACTTGTCTGCTGTGTGACCTTGGGCAAGTCACTTCACTTCTCCGTGCCTCAGTTACTTCATCTGTAAAAGGGGGATTGATTCTATGAGCCCTATTTGGGACAACCTGATTACCTTATATTTACCCCAGCGCTTAGGACAGTGCTCGGCACACAGTAAGCGCTTAACAAATACCATATTTATTATTTTATTTATTAATATCCTGGCTACCATTCTGGCACCAGGGTTGCTTCAAGTCAGTTGTATTTTATTATTGTGTAATAAATACGCATTTATTACTCTATTTATTTATTTATTTTACTTGTACATATCTATTCTATTTATTTTATTTTGTTAGTATGTTTGGTTTTGTTCTCTGTCTCCCCCTTCTAGACTGTGAGCCCACTGTTGGGTAGGGACTGTCTCTATATGTTGCCAACTTGTACTTCCCAAGCGCTTAGTACAGTGCTCTGCACACAGTAAGTGCTCAATAAATACGATTGATTGATTGATTGATTGATTGTTTTCCTCGCACCGTTTTCGGACTTTAATTGCATTCAGCTTGGGGTCAATACTGTTTTGGTTGTCATTTGCATTACGCGGGAAATTTACTGCAATGAGGATCTTAAAAACAGTTGTAATTAACCAGTAGGGAACAGAGGGTAACAGCCTTCTTTGACCAGTTACTACAACAATAGATAATAGCCGCATTGCTATTTTCCACGCAGCTTTATCTCGCACGGTATTCTAGCCAACTTCTAGACTGTAAGCCCATTGCTGGGAAGGGACCGTCTCTATATGTTGCCAACTTGTACTTCCCAAGCGCTTAGTACAGTGCTCTGCCCACAGTAAGCGCTCAATAAATAGGATTAAATGAACTAATACTATTCTAAAGGCAAGTAAAAGGGTCAAGACAGTTAGTGGAAAGAGAGGGCCGGGAGTTAGAAGATCTGGGTGGTTTCAACCCTGCCTCCACTACTTGCTGGCTGTGTGACTTTGCACAAGCCACTTGACCTCTCTGAGCCTCAGTTTCCTCGTTGGTAAAATGGTGATTAAATACCTTGTCTCCCTCAGGTAGACTGTGAGCCCAGGTGTCTGAATTTACTGAACTGTATCTACTCCAGCGCTCAGCACAGTGCTTGGGTTATAGTAGGTGCTTAATAATAATGATAATAATAATTATGGTATTTGTTCAGCACTTAAGTATGTGCCAGGCACTTTAATAATAATAATAATGATGATGATGGCATTTATTAAGCGCTTACTATGCGCAAAGCACTGTTCTAAGCGCTGGGGAGGTTACAAGGTGAGCAGGTTGTCCTACAGGGGGCTCACAGTCTTAATCCCCATTTTACAGATGAGGGAACCGAGGCCCAGAGAAGTGAAGTGACAGGCCCAAGGTCACACAGCAGACAAGTGGCGGTGTGGGGATTAGAACTCATGACCTTCTGACTCGCAGGCCCGTGTCCATCCACTACGACTAGAGGCTGGGTTAGTTCTCTTCCCTCACTAAGACCGTAGATGATAAGCTCCCCTGGAGGTCGTAAGCTTGTTATGGACAGGGAATGTGTCTTTTTATTGTTGTATTGTGTCATCATCATCATCAATCGTATTTATTGAGCGCTTACTGTGTGCAGAGCACTGTACTAAGCGCTTGGGAAGTACAAGTTGGCAACATATAGAGACAGTCCCTACCCAACAGTGGGTTCACAGTCTAAAAGGGGGAGACAGTACTCTCCCCCTAAAAGGGGGAGACAGCATTGTACTCTTCCAAGCGCTCATAAAAAAAAATGAATAAATAAAAATAATAATGGCATTTGTTAAGCGTTACTATGTGCAAAGCACTGTTCTAAGCGCTGGGGGGGATACAAGGTGATCAGGCTGTCCCGCGTGGGGCTCACAGTCATCATCCCCATTTTACAGATGAGGTAACTGAGGCTCCGAGAAGTTAAGTGACTCGCCCAAGGTCACACAGCAGACATGTGGCGGAGCCGGGATTCGAACCCACGACCTCTGACTCCAAAGCCCGGGCTCTTTCCACTGAGCCACTGCACTGCACACAGTAAGCGCTCAATAAATTCGACTGAATGAACCAACTGAGGAAGCGCATTCATTCATTCATTCAATCGTATTTATTGAGCGCTTACTGTGTGCAGAGCACTGTACTAAGCGCTTGGGAAGTACAAGTCAGCAATATGTAGAGAATATAGTGCATTGCAGAGGAGCTGGGAATATGAACACACAAGGACAGGAGCTCGGTCCAACCTGCTGATCTTGGATCTCCTCCAGCACTTAGTACAGTGTCTGGCACATAGTGAGCACTTAAGTTGTACATATTTATTACTCTATTTATTTATTTATTTATCTTACTTGTACATTTCTATCCTATTTATTTTATTTTGTTGGTATGTTTGGTTCTGTTCTCTGTCTCCCCCTTTTAGACTGTGAGCCCACTGTTGGGTAGGGACTGTCTCTATGTGTTGCCAATTTGTACTTCCCAAGTGCTTAGTACAGTGCTCTGCACATAGTAAGCGCTCAATAAATACGATTGATTGATTGATTGATTAAGTACCGTGACAAAAACATCAACAACCACATTTGTAAGCCGAAGAGGCTTCTGGCATCCGGGTACCTAGTAGCCCCGAGTTTCTTCCATGAAAGTAGGCTCAGGATGGTGAGGAGAAGCAGCATGGCACAATGGGTAGAGCCCAGGCCTGGGAGCCAGCAGGACCTGGGTTCTAATCCTGGCTCCACCATGTCTGCTGAGTGACCCTGGGCAAGTCACTTCCCTTCTCCAGGCCTCAGTTCCCCCATCTGTAAAATGGGGATTGAGGCTGTGAGGACTCTGGGACAGGGACTGTCTCCAAACTGAAGCAGCGTGGCCTAGGGGGAAGAGCCCGGGCTTGGGAGTCAGAGGTCGTGGGTTCGAATCCCGCTCCGCCACTTGTCAGCTGTGTGACTTTGGGCAAGTCACTTCACTTCTCTCTGCCTCAGTTCCCTCATCTGTAAAATGGGGATGAAGAGCCCACTGGTGGGTAGGGACTGTCTCTATATGTTGCCAACTTGTACTTCCCAAGCGCTTAGTACAGTGCTCTGCACACAGTAAGCGCTCAATAAATACGATTGATGATGATGATGATGACTGTGAGCCCCACGTGGGACAACCTCATCACCTTGTGTCCACCCCAGCGCTTAGAACAGTGCTCGACACATAGTAAGTGCTTAACAAATATCATTATTATCCAGTACTTGGAACAGTGCTTTGCACATAGTAAGCGCTTAATAAATGCCATCATTATTATTATTAATATTTACTGTATCCACCCCAGTGCTTACTATAATGCCTGGCACATAGTAAGTGCTTAACAAATACCACAATTACTGTTATTATTCTTATCTCTCTTCCTGTGGTAATTCCCTCAAATCAAAATTGGTCTACTAGGAAGCTACTGATGCCCACTGTTGGGTAGGGACTGTCTCTATATGTTGCCAATTTGTACTTCCCAAGCGCTTAGTACAGTGCTCTGCACATAGTAAGCGCTCAATAAATGCGATTGATGATGATGATGTTGACTTTTTTACTGTTTATGTTTACTTTTATGTCCGTCTCCCCCCTTCTAGACTGTGAGCCCTTTGTGGGCAGGGACTGTCTCCCTTTGTTGCTGGATTGTACTTTCCAAGCACTTAGTACAGTGCTCTTCACACAGTAAGTGCTCAATAAATACGACTGAAGGAATGAATGAATGAATGAACCAAAGACTTACCTTCCACAGGGCTAATATAAGAAGCATTAATAGCAAGAATCCCGCAAATGCGCTCAAAAGGATGACCCAGAGTGGCACTCTTCCTGGAGGAAGATCTTTGGAAATTTGAAGAGTAATCTGGAAATGATGAAGCAGATGATTCAAGTCAATAAACGCCAATTGGAGATTTTGGTTGCAGGTGTCAGACATGTAGATGACAAATTTTTACCAAATTTTACCAAAACGTCAGAACTGTACGAGGACGTAGAGCAGGACTTGGACAAAGCTTTCTTTTCTTTCTGTGCTTCCACCATGGGAAGTAGCCAGGGCTTTTGGAAGGAGATAATTTAAAAATAACATTTGGGAAACCAATAGGAATACAATACATTGTCGCTAAGTTTCCGACAATGGGTAAACTAATAGACTGCAAAGTAGGAACAGAATTCAGGTGCTTCTGCACATGGAATGATTTGATGTCTTTCAGATTCTTTCCTCTAAAATTAAGGCACATACTTTGGGGTTTAAAAAACAAACACCGAAGGGATGATTATTGGGCTTTCTTTTTTGAATGTGGTTATAACTGCATTGAATTTCACAAGTTTTAAATGTTTTGGGTTTTATTTTAACTTTGATGATTCACATAGGATAACACATGAAGACAGAACATCACAGCCCTCTGTTGAGACCCACAACAAGATTGAGGCAAATTTACTTAATTGAGGGTTTTGGGTCCCAGCATTAATTCAAACTTAACAATATCCAAATGTTGGTCTGGAGCCTCTGCATATGGAATGATTTGATTTCTTTCAGATTCTTTCCTCTAAAATTAAGGCACATACTTTGGGGTTTAAAAAACAAACACCGAAGGGATGACTATTGGGCTTTCTTTTTTGAATGTGGTTATAACTGCATTGAATTTCACAAGTTTTAAATGTTTTGGGTTTTATTTTAACTTTGATGATTCACATAGGATAACACATGAAGACGCAACATCACAGCTCTCTGTTGAGACCCACAACAAGATTGAGGCAAATTTACTTAATTGAGGGTTTCGGATCCCAGCATTAATTCAAACTTAATAATATCCAAATGTTGGTCTGGAGGTGAGAGTTCTACATCGGAGTGAGAAGAATGATGACTCTCATAGAAGAGATGTGTAAATATTGAGTGCAAATGTCTGTGATCAAGAAAAATTCAGACTCCTTACAGAACGAGGAGAGACTTCTCCCAGAAAAAAAAAGATGCATTAAATAATGACCAAACTTTCCCATTCCCATTCCATTTTAAAATTCACGCTGACTCTATTGGTAGGTAATAGAGATATTGGTAATTCATCCACACAAATGTGCTAAAGAGAGAAAAATCAACAGGGTCAAAATTTGGATAGATTTGTAATTCAACGTAAACCTATTTAGAGGGAATTTTTAAAGAAAAAATTACAGTGCAAAAATATCATTTTTATTTTAATAAGGTAGTTTACATCAGGTTAAATCAACAAAATTGTTCCCTACTAATTAGTGTATGTGCAAGGAAATATGACATATGGTATTAAGTGCTATAATAATAATAATAATAATGGTATTTGTGAAGAACTTACCACATGTCAGGCACTGTTCTGAGTCCTGGGTTGATATAATGTAATCAGGTTGGACACAGCTCCTGTCCCACATGGGGTTCACAGTCTTAATCCCCATTTTACAGATGAGATAACTGAGGTACAGAGAAGTGAAGCATTTGCCTGAGGTCATAAATCAGACAAATGGCAGAGCCAGGATTAGCACCATAGTTCCTCTGGGCCCCGGGTCCGCGATCTATCCACTAGACCATGCTGATGTTCAGCAGAACAACAAGTTACAACTTCACACAACGACCTGCTTCATTTTCATTCCGTTAATTTGCATCCCTTTCTCTTGGAGATAAGCAAGGGAATGCAGCGTGGCTCAGAGGAAAAGAGCGCGGGCTTTGGAGTCAGAGGTCATGGGTTCAAATCCCGTTTCCGCCAATTGTCAGCTGTGTGACTTTGGGCAAGTCACTTCACTTCTCTGGGCCTCAGTTACCTCATCTGTAAAATGGGGATGAAGACTGTGAGCCCCATGTGGGAAAACCTGATCACCTTGTAACCTCCCCAGCGCTTAGAACAGCGCTTTGCACATAATAAGCTTAATAAATGCTCTTATTATTATAAGCAATTTTGTTTCATTCCTCATCCGATTTTCACTTCCCACTGTGACACCCATGCACGTGAGTCCCTACCCTTCAAAGAATTTAATACTCACTCTACTCTCCCTCCACTTATTCTTGTAGCCTTATTCTTGGGAGCTTCCCCTATCTGTAATTTATTTTAGCGTCTGTCTTCCCTGGTGGTCTGTAGACCGCTTGAGAATAAGCGCTTAGTACAGTGCTCTGCACACAGTAAGCGCTCAATAAATACAATTGAATGAATGAATGAATGAATGAATGAATAGGGATAGCATCTTCCAACTCTCCCGGTAGAAGCCGTGTGGCCTACTGGATAGAGCTTGGGCCTGGGTGTCAGAAGGACCTGGGTTCTAATCCCTACTCCATTACTTGTCTGCTGGGTGAGCTTGGGCAAGTCACTTCACTTCTCTGGGCCTCAGTTATCTCATCTGCAAAATGACGACTATGACTGTGAGCCCCTTGTGGGACAGAGACCGCGTCCAACCTGGTTAATAATAATAATAACAATGGCATTTATTAAGCACTTACTATGTGCAAAGCACTGTTCTAAGCACTTGGGGGATACAGGGTAATCAGGTTGTCCCACGTGGGGCTCACAGTCTTAATCCCCATTTTCCAGATGAGGGAACTGAGGCACAGAGAAGGTAAGTGACTTGCCCAAAGTCACACAGCCGACAATTGGCGGAGTCAGGATTTGAACCCATGACCTCTGACTCCAAAGCCCGAGCTCCTTCCAGTGAGCCACGCTGTAATCACGCTAAAAATTTTGTTAAACTTCTATCTGCCTCAGCTCTTAGTACAGTGCTTGGCACAAATCCTGAATTGTACTTTCCAAGTGCTTAGTACAGTGCTCTGCACACAGTAAGCGCCCAATAAATACGACTGAGTGAATGAATAATCCCGGCTCCGCAGCTTGTCTGCTGTGTGACTTCGGGCAAGTTGCTTCACTTCTCTATGCCTCAGTTGCCGCATCTGTAAAATGGGGATTGAGACTGTGAGTCCCACGTGGGATAGGGATAGAAGCAGCGTGGCTCAGTGGAAAGAGCACGGGCTTTGGAGTCACAAGTCATGGGTTCAAATCCCTGCTCCGCCAATTGTCAGCTGTGTGACATTGGGCAAGTCACTTAACTTCTCTGTGGCTCAGTTACCTCACCTGTAAAATGGGGATTAAGACTGTGAGCCCCCTGTGGGACAACCTTGTAACCTCCCCAGTGCTTAGAACAGTGTTTTGCCCATAGTAAGCGCTTAAGAAATGCCATTATTATTATTATTATAGGGGCTGTGTCCAACTTGATTTGCTTGTCTCCAGTCCAGAATTTAGCACAGTACTTGGCACCGAGTAAGCTCTTAACAAATACCATTATTATTATTTTTGTTATTCACTTAATACCATTCCTCCTCATCATTATTAGTATTGCTGTACTCTCCCAAAAACTTAGTACAGCGCTCTGCCCACAGTTAGCGCTCACAAAATACCCTAGATTGAAGGGTTGATTGGTTGGATGTCATCAGGGAAACCTCACATAGGGCTGCTCAGACATCGGGGAGCAAGCTGCCCGTCTCCAGCCTCGTGTCTGAATTCTTAGCCACGTCAATCATTTCGGCTGTCCTTCCCTAAAGTGGCAGACATGATGTCATCCTTCAATCCTTAACTCGGGGATGGCCTGCTCAGATTTGGGAATTTTGGCTTCCCACCTGAAAACAGCTGACAAGACCTTCTGATTTCCTTCCTTCCTGGAGAAAAAGCAGCTACAAGGAAGCAGCTTGGCCTAGTGGATAGAGCAGGGGCCTGGGAATCAGCAGGACCTGAGTTCTAATCCCAAATAATAGTAGTAATAATTGTTGCATTTGTTAAGCCCTTATTATGCACTAGGCACTGTCCTAAGCACTGGGGTGGAGATGAGCCAATTGGGTGGGACCCAGTCCCTGTCCCACGTGGGGCTCACGGTCTTAATCCTTATTTTACAGGTGAGGTAACTGAGGCCAGGAGAAGTGAGGTGACTTGCCCAAGGTCACATAGCAGACAAGTGGTGGGGCTGGGATTGGAACCCATGACCTTCTGATTCCCAGGCCCGGGCTCTAGCCACTCTGCCGTGCTGCTTCTCACTAAGCCACGCCACTTGTCTGCTGTGTGATCTTGGGCAAGTCACTTCACTTCTCGGGGCCTTAGTTACCTCATCTGGAAAGTGGGGATTAAGACCATGAGCCCCATATGGGAAAGGGACTGTGTCCAACGCGATTTGCTTGTATCCACCCCAGCGCTTATTACATTGCCTAAGCACTTAACAAATACCATAATTGCTATTATTATCACTCCTCCTCCTCCTCTCCTCCCCTTTCAACACCTTCCTCCTTCTCACTGGATAACTAAACGTGGCAGAGGACGTGGCTACCAACTCTGTTCCATTGTACTCTCCCACGCTTTTAGTGCAGTGCTCTGAGCACAGTAAGTGCTCAATAAATACCAACTATTTACTGACTGCCTCATACAACAAAGCAAAGTGAGAACTCAAAAATTATTTTAGACTGTGAGCCCACTGTTGGGTAGGGACTGTCTCTATATGTTGCCAACTTGTACTTCCCAAGCGCTTAGTACAGTGCTCTGCACACAGTAAGCACTCAATAAATACGATTGATTGATTGATTGATTGATTGATCTTGGACATTCAGAGATGCAGCCTGGCCTATTAAAAAGAGAATGGACTTGGGAGTCAGAGGACCTGGGTTCTAATCCTGGCTCTTACACTTGTCTGCTTGGTGATCTTCGTCACTTCACTTCTCTGTGCCTCAGTTTCCGCAGCTACAAAAAATGGGGATTAAATCCTACTCCTTCTTACTTTGTGAACCCCGGGTGGGACAGGGACTGTGTCCACCCCAGCACTTAGTATGGTGCTTGGTACATAGTAACCGCTTAACAAGTATCATTATTATCATTATTATTAGTGAGATTTGAAAGTGCCTTGTGGCAGCTTCCTAGTTCAGCCTCACCCTCGATGTGAGGTAAGGGAGAGCCACGCTTTATTCAGATCTGACAGACAATGACTCTCCCTGCCTTCAAAACCTTATTAAAGGCTCATCTCCTCCAAGAGGCCTTCCCAGATTACGCCCCTCGTTTCCTCTTCTCCCACTCCCTTCTGCATCACCCTGACTTGCTCCCTTGGCTCTTCCCCCCATCCAGCCCCACACCACATATGTTCATATCTGTCATTTATTTCTTCAAATTGATGTCTGTCTCCCCCGCTCTAGACTGTCAACTCATTGCGGCAGGGAATGTCTGCTCAGATTATGGTATTGTACTCTTCCAAGTGTTTAGTACAGTGCCCTGCACACAGAAAGCGCTCAATAAATATGATTGAATGAATGAATTGTTTACTCCAACGCTGCCACGAGACATCATACAACCCCTCGCTTGCCTGGAACTCACTTTAAATAGAGAGATCTAGAGGTGGAAAAATGCAATTAGGGCCATCCACAGAGCTGTTTTCATGGAGCAAAGACATTTTTTTCTTCAAATTGGAATTCATTAGTCAGGAGTGCGGCACAATAGGTTTATTTCGATTTAAATTTAGATGATTTAATCTAGGAAGTTGGGAAAAAAGATGCTATTTACCAACTAATATGCAGTGTGCAACTTTCTAGCTCAAACACTGGCAGTTAATTGGTGTCTTTACTAATTCATGCTGCTGAGATGCCTTAATCCTTTTTAATTCATTCATTCAATCGTATTTACGCTATCTCTTCTTTATCCTAATTATCGTTTGTAGTCCTGCTTTGAAATGCGGTTGGATCTGAGGAGCACACTGTTTATGCTTAGATGTTTAAAGCTTCAGTCCCTTCTTTTTTGTTATTGAGGAACCTGTCATTTAAGTAGATTTTATTTCTAAGAAAGATGCTGAGACTTGTTTCTGCTTATTCCTCTTAAGAAATCTTACACCTTAAATTTAGGGTGGACTCACTACTGCAGAAAATGGGAAATGAGAATATTTTTCTCCCCCAAAACCTAGTAATTCGTCTAGCATCGATAGGGAGCCTCCTCTGTGGCCAGGAGGTGTGGGTGGAGAGGAAGTGTAGCACTTTCTGTTCTTAACTTCTGCCTCTGAGTTGTCAGGCATCACAAACTGTAGTCCGGGCCATCCCTTCACAGCTGAATTTATCTTTATTTTAAATTAGGGGAGACTCTTACTATCCCAGGGACAAGAGCACAAGACTGGAAGTCAAGCAACCTGGGTTCTAACCCCAGTTCCGCCACTTTACTGGGCCTCAGTTTCCTCATCTGTAAAGTAGGGAATTCATTCCCTTTTCTCCCTTCCTCTCAGACTTGTCTGTGTCCAACCTGATTATCTTCTATTGATCCCAGCGCTTAGTACATAGTAAGCACCTAACAAATGCCATCATTATGATTATCAGCATTACGCCAGGCGATTTGGAGCGAAACCAATGGAGACTTCAGAAATGGAACTGTCCTTACCTCTCTTTTCTGGTTCCTATGGCTTAAAACCAGTGATGAGTTTTCGCTCTGAAGTTCTGCCTTTATAGTCAGATTTAAACTGGAGAAGCTGGCCTAGAAGGAAAAAAAAATGCTGAGTTGATCCTCTCCGATTGAGTCATAGTTCATTCATTCATTCATTCTGCATTCATTCGTATTTATTGAGTGCTTACTGTGTGCAGAGCGTTGAACTAAGTGCTTGGAAAGTACAATTTGGCAACATATATAGTCCCTACCCAACAACAGGCTCACAGTTTAGAAGGCGGAGAAAGGTAGCAAAACTAAACAACTAGACAGGTGTCAATACCATCAGAATAAGTAGAATTATATATATACATCATTAATAAAATAAATAGAGCAATAAGTACGTACAAATATACACAAGTGCTGTGGGGAGGGGAAGGGGGTAGGGCAGAGGGAGGGAGGCAGGGTGATGGGGAAGGTAGGAGGAGCAGAGGAAAAGGGGGGCTCAGTCTGTGAAGGCCTCCTGGAGGAGGTGAGCTCTCAGTAGGGCTTTGAAGGGAGGAAGAGAGCTCGTTTGGTGGATGTGTGGAGGGAGGGCATTCCAGGCCAGGAGAAGGACGTGGGCCGGGGGTTGACAGTGGGACAGGTGAGAACGAGGCCCAGTGAGGAGGTTAGTGGTGGCAGAGAGCAGAGTGTGCGGGCTGGGCTGGAGGAAGAGAGAAGGGAGGTGAGATAGGAGGGGGCGAGGGGATAGATAGCTTTGAAGCCAACAGTGAGGAGTTTTAGCTTGATTCGAAGAGTTGATTGGCAGCCACTGGAGATTTTGGAGAAGAGGAGGGACATGCCCAGAGCGTGTCTGTAGAAAGATAATCCGGGCAGCAGAGTGAAGTATAGACTGAAGTGGGGAGAGATAGGAGGATGGGAGATCAGAGAGGAGGCTGATGCAGTAATCCAGTCGGGAGAGGATGAGAGATTGAACCAGGAAGGTAGAGGCCCGACACCTCCAAACCCCCGTGGCCCAGTGACCCGTTATCGCCGGGACTTCCCCTGCCTCCTGGCAGAAGGAGACAGTCCAAGCCCAATTTATTTTATTTTGTTAGTATGTTTGGTTTTGTTCTCTGTCTCCCCCTTTTATACTGTGAGCCCACTGTTGGGTAGGGACTGTCTCTATATGTTGCCAATTTGTACTTCCCAAGCGCTTAGTACAGTGCTCTGCACACAGTAAGCGCTCAATAAATACGATTGATGAAAAGGCGGATCTTTGTGATGTTGTGGAGGGCTCCCAGCTCCAATATCATCAGGGTGCCAAGCAAGTTAGATCTGCTTCAGTTTTCTCATTGTCCCATACAGTGCCCGGCAAATAGTAAGTGCTTTAACAGATACCACAATCATTATTATTGTCATTATTATGAGACATAAGCAACGCCATCTTGGATCAGAGCAATAGTCTATCGATTTGGCTTGAGCCTTGGAACTACTTTCCTCTTTAAATCCGCCAGACCACAGTTCTCCCCATCTTCAAGGCCCTTCTGAACGCCCATCTCCTCCAGGAAGCCTACCCTGATTCACTTTTCTTCTCCCGAGGTCACAGACTCCCTTCGATCACCTCAGCACTTTGACACCACCTAAGCACTTTTGTACTCAGGAATCCTGACTGTAATTTTGCAAACGTCAACTTTTGTTCTCCAAAGTTTCTTAGAGAAGCAGCGTGGCTCAGAGGAAAGAGCACGGGCTTGGGAGTCAGAGGACGTGGGTTCTAATCCCGCCTCCACCACTTGTCTGCTGTGTGAACCTGGGCAAGCCACTTAACTTCTCTGTACGTGTTACCTCATTTGTAAAATGGGGATGAAGACTGTAAGCCTCACGTGGGACAACATGATTACCTTGTATCTACCTCAGCGCTTAGAACTGTGCTTGGCACACAGTAAACCCTTAACAAATACCATAATTATTATTATTATTACTACTTGTTAACTAGTGCAGTGAGCTCCTCATGGGGAGAGAACGTGTCTATTTACTGTTCTATTGTACTCTCCTAAGTGCGCTTAGAACAGTGCTTTGCACATAGTAAAAGCTCAATAAATATGGTTGAATGAGTGAGTGAGGGCAAGGATTGTGTCTTCTTACCTCTTTCCTTACTCTCCCATTCCCTCAATGCAATGCCACACGTAGCAAGCGCTCGACAAATTCAATAAATATTATTGCTTGCTTGACTGTGTCACTGAGTCACAACGTTTGTGAGAACTGATGCCAGTGGATTTCCCAAGAACCTTCCTCATTCCCATCCCGGTTGTTCCTTCCCAAGGGAGGGAACATATCCGGGAAGAAAAGGACCCGGAAAAGAGACAGCGTGACCCAGTGAAAAGAGCACCCGACCGAGAGGCAGACCCCTCGGGTTCTAGTCCCAGCTCCACCGCTGTGTGACCTTGGGTAAGTCACTTGACCGCTCTGGACCTCAGTCTCCTCATTTGTAAAGTGGGGACATGATACTTTGCTCTCCCTTAGACCGCGAAGTTGTGTGGACAGGAACCGTGTCCGACCCGATTATTTTGTATTGGAGCTTGGCACATATAAAGCCCTCCCTAAATACCATCGCTAATAAGGAAATGAAAAGGATTTGGAAACGATTTCCAAATGAGATTATCTTGTAAAGGAAACAAGCCCCAGAGCCTCTCTCTGAAGGCACAGAACACTGGGCTGGAGAGGCTTTCTTCAATTCTTGAAGAAACCAAGCAAGGACAACAGGACGATTCTGTGCCTGTAATGTCATCCGGAGATACAGACTTGCATTTAACTGGTAGTAGCATTTTAAAGATAAAATCCCAGAGAAAGAAATCAAATCTGACCTCTGCATTCAATCTTTTAATTACTGTACAGAGAGGGTGTGTAAGCTCCCCCCCGACAGGGATCGTGTGTAATAATTGTGGCATTTGTTAAGCGCTTACTGTGTGCCAGGCACTGTTCTAAGCACTGGGATGGATGCGAGCAAATCGGGTTGGGTGCAGTCCCCGTCCTACACGGGGCTCACAGTCTGCTAACTCTATTGTGTTTCTGAGCGCTCAGTACAGTGCTCTGCTCACAGCAAGAGCTCAAAATCATTGACTGATAGGTGGGAGTCACTTACTTTAATGAAAGTCGGTTTCCACAGGCGGAGGGAAATGTTCACTTGGCTTACATCGGAAGGAGCCAGGTGACACTCGATGTCTGCATAGGTGCATTTATCACAGTTCTGTAACAGAGACACGGATCAGATCGCTCCTTCCCCTTCCACCTCCCGCTCCCGACGGCCGTGAAAAGAGGTGGGTCACGTTCGAATCTAGGCCTTTCAAACTACTGCACTGCGGTTGATGAAGAGTCACTTACCAAAACGGCACCTCGCTTGAGTTCCTGAGGTTTTGATATGTGGACTGTTTTCCCCCGGTTAAAGCCGTAGGGATCTTTGAGGCGTTCCGGCCCACAGTGTGCATTCTGGCAAAGGAAGCAGACAGTGCCCTGGGGTTAACAAGGTGGCAAGAGTCACAGGAAAGCACGGGGGCGGTTTGTTAGCACTGTGGCGAAAAGTGAACCGAGACCGGAGAGGTTGCAGGGCAACACAGGTAAGAAGATTTGTTCGCTTCTCAGTAGTTCATGTGAGAAGAGAAAGAGCATGGCTAGGTGGAAAGAGCAAAAGCTTGGGAGTAAGAGGACCTGCGTTCTAATCCTGACTCTTCTACTTGCCTGCTGTGTGACCTTGGGCAAGTCACAGCTTCTCTGAGCCTCAGTTCCCTCAGCTGTAAAATGGGGATTGAGACTGTGAGCCCCACGTGGGACAATCTGATTACCTTGCATTTACCCCCAGCGCTTAGAATGGTGCTTGGCACATAATAAGCGCTCAATAAATACGATTGAATGAATGAACCAACTTCATTTTACTTGTACATATCTATTCTATTTTATTTTGTAGTATGTTTGGTTTTGTCTCCCCCTTTTAGACTGTGAGCCCACTGTTGGGTAGGGACTGGCTCTATATGTTGCCAATTTGTACTTCCCAAGCGCTTAGTACAGTGCTCTGCACACAGTAAGCGCTCAATAAATACGATTGATGATGATGATCATCATCATCATCATTATTATTATTATTATTATTAGTCAAGCGACTAGTACAGATCTTGGCACATCGTAAGTGCTTAACAAATACCACAATCAGTATTATTATTATTACTGTTGTTGTTGCTATTGCTAGTGCTTTCACTTAGAGTTTGCCTGCTTTATAAGCCTCATCAAAGTCAATTCACATTTTAAGAACAAAAATAATTGTATTTTCTAAGCACTTATTTTGTGTCAAGCACTGTATTAATCACTGGGGTCTTATGCTGTCGAGTCGTCTAGCCCCCTCCTTCCTCTCCCCCTCCCCATCCCCCCCCACCTTACCTCCTTCCCCTCCCCACAGCACCTGTATATATGTATATATGTTTGTACCTATTTATTACTCTATTAATTTTGTTTGTACATATTTATTCTATTTATTTTATTTTGTTAATGTGCTTTGTTTTGTTGTCTGTCTCCCCCTTCTAGACTGTGAGCCCGCTGTTGGGTAGGGACCGTCTCTATATGTTGCCGACTTGTACTTCCCAAGCGCTTAGTACAGTGCTCTACACACAGTAAGCGCTCAATAAATATGACTGAATGAATGAATGAATGAATGAATGACCCATAGTGACATCTCTTCCAGAATGCCCCACCTCCACCTGCCATCGTTCTGGTAGTGGATCCACAGAGTTTTCTTGATAAAAATCTGGAAGTAGTTTACCATCGCCTCCTTCCGCGTGCTAAACCTGAGTCTCCGCCCTCGACTCTCTCCCGTGCCGCTGCTGCCCAGCACGGGGGAGTTTTGCGTTGTAATTAATTAATTAATGATGGCATTTATTAAGCGCTTACTATGTGCAAAGCACTGTTCTAAGCGCTGGTGCCTTTCGCTAGCCACTGGCCAAGCTAAGAATGGACTGGTTAGGCCTCTGCTTCACTCTCCCTCCCATAGTCGAGACTAGTATAGATACAAGATAATCAGGCCCCACCTGGGGCTCAAAATCTAACTAGGAGGGGGAAGAGTTATTGAAGCCCCATTTTGCAGGTGAGGGAACTGAGGCTCAAAGAAGTGAAGGGACTCACCCAAGGTCTCACAGCAGACAAGCGGTGGAGCCGGGATTAGAACCCAGGTCCTCTGACTTCCAGCCTGGGCTCTTTCCAACAGGCTACACAGCTTCTCAATGTGGTCTAGTGGAAAGAGCTATCTTGCAATCAACCTTTACTCTCTTTTAAACCTCATTCATTCATTCAATTGTATTTATTAAGTGCTTATTGTCACAGAGTACTGTACTAAGCTCTTGAGAGAGCATGGCAATAAACAGACGCATTCCCTGCCCACAAGGAGCTTACAGTCTAAAGGAGGAGTTTTGTACCAACTCGACTAACATGTGGCCAGGCACTTTCTCTCACAGGTGCGCCAAGCCCCATAGCAGCCCGTACTATACCAAAAGGTTCGTTCATTCATTCAGCAGCATTTATTGAGTGCTTACTGTGTGCAGAGCACTGTACTAAATGCTTGGAAAGTACAATTCGGCAACAGATAGAGACAATCCCTACCCAACAACGGGCTCAGTCTAGAAGGGGGAGACACATAGCAAAACACAACAAGTAGACAGGTGTCAACACCATCAAAATACACATCATAAATAAAATAAATAGAGTAATAAGTATGTTCAAATATACATAAGTGCTGTGGGGAGGGGAAGGTGGTAGGGCAGAGGGAGGGAGTTGGGGCGATGGGGAGGGGAGGAGGATCAAAGGAAAGAGGGGGTTCGGTCTGGGAAGGCCTTCTGGAGGAGGTGAGCTCTCAGTAGGGCTTTGGAGAGGGGAAGAGAGCTAGTTTGGTGGATGTGAGGAGGAAGGACATTCCAGGCCAGAGGTAGGATGTGGGCCGGGGGTCGACGGCTGGGCAGGCGAGAACGAGGCCAAGTGAGCAAGTTAGCGGTGGCAGAGAAGTGGAGTGGGCGAGCTGGGCTGGAGAAGGAGAGAAGGAAGGTGAGGTAGGAGAGGGCAAGGTGATGGAGAGCTCTGAAGCTGATAGTAAGGAGTTTTTGCTTCATGCGAAGGCTGATAGGCAACCCGATAACAGGAAGATCAAACCAGAAAAATGGAAGCAAGAGGCTGTGTGAAGCCCTTGGTTTACCTCAGAAGACGTCCAACCTATCAGATAGAGCACTGGGCTACCGCTGAAAGTCAAGTTGGGAAATGAAACGGTCAGCTTCAGTTCTGGCATTGGGAGATGTTCTCCTTTTTTAATCTGTAAGAAATGAGAAGCAAATGAAAACCTTCCCTAATAATGCTAACAATGGAGGTATTTGCCCAAGGTCACACAGCAGACCGGTGGTGGAGCTGGGATTAGAAACCAAGCTTTCTGACCCCCAGGCCCGGGCTCTTTCTACTAGGCCACACCACTTCCCGATGTGGCCTAATGGGAAGACCCACTTTGCAATGAAATGTTGCTCCTTCTTTAGTCCTCTTTCATTCATTCATTCTTTAAATCATATTTTTTGAGCACTTACAATGTGCCAGGAACTGTACTAAGTGCTGGGATCGATACAAGCAAATCGGGTCAGACACAGTCCCCGTCCCACAGGGAGCTCACAGTCTTCATCCCCATTTGATAGATGAGGTAAATGAGGCCCAGAGACGTGAAGGGACATGCGGGAGGCATGTGAATGCACTGAGTTGCGGGGAGAAAAGAGAGCTCTTCTGCTCTTCCTGCGACCCCCCCAAATCTGCAGGAGCAATCCAGGTCAAGCTTAGTTACAACCTCTGGGAGTTGCATACTTTTTCAGGGTGCTCTAATGAACAGCTCCTCCGTGGAAAGACAATACAAAAAAGAGGGGTTCACTAAATCGGATTTGCATGTGGGTGGCTGGGCAGGATGATGCCGGGGTCGATTCAAACCCCTGCTCATGGAAGGGTCAGTCGTAGCCTCGCGATGGAGCTGAGAGCCCAACTCTTTTCACTTCCACCAACTGTACAGTCCATCAATCGATCATATTTATTGAGTGCTTACTTTGCGTAGAGCACTGTACTACGCGCTTGGGTGAGTACAATGTGATAGTGTCGGTAGACACAAAATGAGTTCATGGCTACACGATTGCTTTCGGCCTGGATTTGGGTTTTCTCGTTTTCTGTGCAAATTTCTACAGGGAATAAAGATATCGCTTTAACCAGTTACTTTCAGGCTAAATTGAGCTTCTCTCTTTCATTGTGAAAATTTCTAAAAGAATGAGAGAGGAAAGGGGTCAAGTGCAATTTTATCACTCTACTGCATTGATGAATTGTACTTTCCAAGTGCTTAGTACAGTGCTCTGCGCACAGCAAGCACTCAATAAATATGATTGAATGAATGAGTGAATTTATTATATTACTGTTATTACAATTACTACTACTAAAACTGTGGTATTTGTTAAGCACTTACTACGTGCCAAGCCCTGTACTAAGCACTGGAATGAATACAAGCAAATCGGGCTGCTCACAGGAAAATCGGGTTGGACACCAGTCCCTGTCCCAGAAGGGGCTCACAGTCTCAGTCCCCATTTTACAGACGAGAGAATTGAGGCTGACTCGGTTTATAAGCAACATGAGGGCTAGGGATCGTGTCTACTCACTCTACTGTGCCTTCCCAAGCACTCAGTACAGTGCTCTGCACAGAGTGAGCCCGCAACAAATACTATTGATCGATGAAAAATGAGTGACAGTGACAGCACTCTTACCAGGTAGAAAATGTTCAGTTCGTTTCCAATACTCTCGGTAGAGTTAATCACGGATGGAACGGTCTCATTGGCCGCAATTGAAATGTGGTACTCACTTGCAGAGCTACAAAAATATTGATTAGAAAACACAACATTTTCATCTTTTGATTAACCTCCACAACATCTTAGAACAATCGCCAGTGTAAATTCTATCCTAGCCAATTATCTGGTTAATTTACATACACACAATTTGGTTTCAATGATCAAGCATGACTATTTAAGGTCGAACTCTTTTTTTGGGGGAAGGGAGGGTGGTAGGGGGGAGCCAATGGGAGTAGCCTAAGTTTTCCAGATACAGCAAACTCCAGTTGGAAGATGATTTTAGGTGGGAAATAATAATAATAATAATGGCATTTATAAAGCGCTTACTATGTGCAAAGCACAGTTCTAAGCGCTGGGGAGGTTACAAGGTGATCACGTTGTCCCACAGGGGGCTCACAGTCTTCATCCCTATTTGACAGATGAAGTAACTGAGGCACAGAGAAGTTAAGTGACTTGCCCAAAGTCACACAGCTGGCAATTGGCAGAGCCGGGATTTGAACCCCTGACCTCTGACTCCAAAGCCCGGGCTCATTCCACTGAGCCACGCTGGAAAGGGGATCGGGGGCAGGCAGTGGGAATAGCCTACATTTTCCAGATATATCCAACTCCATCTGGAAGGTGACTTCAGGTGGGAAAGTGGGAGTGGGGGGGGGGGGGGAGTGAGAATAGCCTAAATTTTCCAGATACATCCAACTCCAGTTGGAAGGTGATTTCAGTGGGAAAGGGGATGGGGAGAGGTAGTGAGAATAGCCTGTAAATTTTCCAGATACATCCAACTCCAGTTGGAAGGTGATTTCAAGTGACAGAGCCCATGGGCAGGAAAATCTCAAAAATCTCCAGTGGCTACCAATCAATCTGCGCATCAGGCAGAAACTCCTCACCCTCGGCTTCAAGGCTGTCCATCCCCTCGCCCCCTCCTACCTCACCTCCCTTCTCTCCTTCTCCAGCCCAGCCCGCACCCTCCACTCCTCTGCCGCTAATCTCCTCACCGTTAGGCCTCATTCTCGCCTGTCCCACCATCGACCCCCGGCCCATGTCCTCCCCCGGGCCTGGAATGCCCCCAATCCCTCTGCCCATCCGCCAAGCTCGCTCTCTTCCTCCCTTCAAGGCCCTACTGAGAGCTCACCTACTCCAGGAGGCCTTCCCAGACTGAGCCCCTTCCTTCCTCTCCCCCTCGTCCCCCTCTCCATCCCCCCGTCTTACCTCCTTCTCTTCCCCACAGCACCTGTATATATGTATATATGTTTGTATATATTTATCACTCTATTTATTTATTTATTTATTTATTCATTTTACTTGTACATATCTATTCTATTTATTTTATTTTGTTAGTATGTTTGGTTTTGTTCTCTGTCTCCCCCTTTTAGACTGTGAGCTCACTGTTGGGTAGGGACTGTCTCTATATGTTGCCAACTTGTACTTCCCAAGCACTTAGTACAGTGCTCTGCACACAGTAAGCGCTTAATAAATACGATTGATTGATTGATTGATTGAAAGCAGCCTAGGGGATAGGGATGGACCTGTGCCTGTTCCCCGCTGGGCTACTTGGGAAGGACCACCAAGCCCACAAGGTGAGTCTTCCCAGACTGAGCTCCCTCCTTCCTCTCCCCCTCCTCCCCCTCCCCATCCCCCCCCACCTTACCTCCTTCCCCTCCCCACAGCACCTGTATATATGTATATAGGTTTGTATGGATTTATTACTCTATTTATTTATTTATTTATTTTATTTGTACATATTTATTCTATTTATTTTATTTTGTTAATATGTTTTGTTTTGTTGTCTGTCTCCCCCTTCTAGACTGTGAGCCCGCTGTTGGGTAGGGACCGTCTCTATACGTTGCCAACTTGTACTTCCCAAGCACTTAATACAGTGCTCTGCACACAGTAAGTGCCCAATAAATGCAATTGAATGAATATTTATTTTATTTTGTTAATATGTTTGGTTTTGTTCTCTGTCTCCCCCTTCTAGACTGTGAGCCCACTGTTGGGTAGGGACCATTTCTATACGTTGCCAACTTGTACTTCCCAAGCACTTAGTACAGTGCTCTGCACACAGTAAGCACTCAATAAATATGACTGAATGAATGAATGAATGAAAGGACCCAGAGAAGATCATGGATTCTGCCCGCAAGGCAAACTTCTGACGCGCGAGCGTGCTTCCAAGGTGACAGCTCTGCCATTAGACTACAGCTCGTTATGGGCAGGAGACGGGTCTGCTCATTCTGTTGGATTGTACTCTCCCCAGCGCTTACTGCAGTGCTCTGCATAGAGTGAGTGATCAATAAATACCACTGAATAACTGAATGAACGAATGAGCGAATCGAATGAATGCCCTGTGTGCCCAAGCTCTGGACAACCCCTCTCTGTCCGGCCTAGGGAATGGAGCCCAGGCCTGGGAGTTGGAGGTCATGGGTTCTAATCCCTGCTCTGCCACTTGGCTGCTGTGTGACCTTGGGCAAGTCACTTCACTTCTCTGTTTCAGTTTCATCATCTGTAAAATGGGGATTAGAAGTGTGAGCCCTATTATGTTGCCGACTTGTACTTCCCAAGCGCTTAGTACAGTGCTCTGCACACAGTAAGCGCTCAATAATAAGGCCTCCAGGAGGCCTCCAGGAGGCCTTCCCAGACTGAGCCCCTCCTTCTTCTCCCCCTCCTCCCCCTCCCCGTCCCCACCGCCTTACCTCCTTCCCCTCCCCACAGCACCTGTATATATACATTTGTACGTATTTATTACTCTATTTATTTATTTATTTTATTTGTACATATTTATTCTATTTTATTTTGTTAATATGTTTTGTTTTGTTCTCTGTCTCCCCCTTCTAGACTGTGAGCCCACTGTTGGGTAGGGACCGTCTCTATATGCTGCCAATTTATACTTCCCAAGTGCTTAGTACAGTGCTCTGCACACAGTAAGTGCTCAATAAATACGATTGATTGAATGAATGAATAAATACGATTGGATGAATGGATGGATGACAGGGCCTGGGACCAACCTGATTATCTTGTAACTACCCTAGCACTTAGAACTCCACAGGCATTCTTTACCATCTATCACTCCTAGAGGGAGGCAGGAATTCTGGTTCAGCAAAGGGGTGTGTGCAGGAAACCCCGATTTAGGGCATTTAGAAATATGTGAGTGGCCTACTTACCCACTGGGGGCTGCCCAAGGAATAGTGTTTGGGAATTCTGGGAAATTCCTGCCAATCCAGGGGCATGAAGGCCTCAGGGGAGAGGTGAACCACACCATCCCCTGAAGGTTGGCAGGAGTTTCAGGTGGGAACTCATCCAGAACAAATAATCTGGGACAGTTTAACGGGATCTACAGGAGTAGAAGCACGGGCTAATGCAGTGTTTTTTAAAAACTGGGATTTGTTAAGCGCTTTCTATGTGCCAGGCACTATACTAAGAACCGGGATAGAGATAAGATAATTAGGTTAGGCGCAGTCCCTGTCCCATGAGGTCCTCAAAGTCAAAGTAGGAGGGAGAATAGGTATTGAAGCCCCGTTTTTCAGATGAGGAAACTGAGGTACAGAGAAACAAACTGACTTGCCCAAGTCACACGGCAGACAAGTGGCACAGCCGGGATTAGGACTCAGATCCTCTGACAACCAAGCCTGCGTTCTTTCTGCTCAGGAATGCTGCTTCCCTAGGGAAAGGAAGGGGAGAGGGCCCGGGGCTTTTCTGGCAAATTCAACAGCTCCTGTACCTGAGGACATTTTAGGAACTTCTGACACTTTCTGCGTTGCAAACGACTGAGGTGAAATGGAACTCGTACCTTGAGAACTGCAGTCCAGCTTCATATTTTATAGGAATGGAAATGTTCACTTCGTTATCAGACAGGGCCTCGGGAGGTTCTTCGCTGTCACTAGAACAATAATGATCATTGTGGTCATCGTTGCGCTAACCTTCTCACTCTACCTCGTTCTCATCTATCTCGCCATCAACCTCTCGCCCATATCCTACCTCTGGCCAGAAACGCCTTCCCTCCTCATAGCAGACAGATAATTGCTCTCCCCCAACTTCAAAGCCTTATTGAAGGCCCATCTCCTCCAAGAAGCCTTCCCTGACTAAACCCTCCTTTCCTCTTCTCCCACTCTATTCTGTGCCGCTCTTATTTGCTCCTTCCTTCATCCTCCCTCCCATCCCTACAGCACCTATGTGTAATTTATTCAAATATTCATATTAATGTCTATCTCCCCTTCTAGACTGCTTTGCAGAAAGTAAGCGCTCAATAAATACAACTGAATGAAGTTCAGCAAATGCTATGTGCCAAGGACCGAATTAAGCTACAAGCAGATCGGACAAGGTCCCTGTTCCATATGGGGCTCACAGTCTAAGAGAATCAATCAATCAATTAATCAATCGTATTTATTGAGCACTTACTGTGTGCAGAGCACTGTACTAAGCGCTTGGGAAGTATAAATTGGCAACATATGGAGACAGTTCCTACCCAACAGTGGGCTCACAGTCTAAAAGGGGGAGACAGAGAACAAAACCAAATATACTAACAAAATAAAATAAATAGAGAAGCAGCGTGGCCTAGTGAGTAGAGCCCAGGCCTGGGAGCCAGAAGGACCTGAGTTCTAATCCCGGCTCTGCCACTTGTCTGCTGCGAAGAAGCCACTTCACTTCTCTGGGCCTCAATTCCTTCATCTGGAAAATGGGGATTAAGACTGTGAGCCCCACGGGGGACAGGGACTGGGTCCAACCTGATTTGCCTGCATCCATCCCAGTGCTTAGTACAGTGTCTGGCACATAGCAAGCGCTTAACGAATACCACAGTCATTATTATTTTATCCCCATTTTCCAGATGAGGTAACTGAGCCACAGAGAAGTGAAGTGACTTGCCCTAGGTCACCCAGTGGTAGAGTGGGGATTAGAACTCAGGTCCTCTGCCCCCCAGGACCATGCTTTTCCCACTGGACCACATAAATCATAATAACTGTGGTATTTGTGAAACTCTCACTACGTGCTAGGCACTGTACTAAGTGCTGAGGGGCTGGTAGTCACAAGCTAATCACCGTCATCATCCTCGGGATAATTACAGTACTTATTAAATCCTTATCATGTGCCTAGCATTGTGCTTAGCACTGGGGTAGATATGCGGATTGGATACCTCTACTTGTTGGAGTACCACCCAACCAAGGGCTCAAAGTTTAAGAGGGAGAGAGAACGGCGTTTACATCCCCATTTTACAGATGAAGAAACTGAGGCCCAGAGGGGTTAAATGACTTGCCCAAGGCCACACAGCAGTTGGGAAGGGGTGAGAAGAGGGGAAGGAGCAAATAATCGGGGCAGGGCCACAAGGACCCTGGAGAGAAACCCCTACCTATGACACTGGCTTTTATCTCTGTTCCCTCATCTGTAAAATGGGGATTAAGACCGTGAGCCCCACGTGGGACAACTTGAATGCCTTGTATCTACTCTAGAGCTTAGAACAGTGCTTGGCACATAGTAAGCGCTTAACAAATACCATCATTATTATTATTATTATTATTATTATTATAGTATACCTTGGGCAAGTCACTTAACTTCTCTGGGCCTCAGTTACCTCATCTGTAAAATGGGGATTAAGACTGTGAGCCCCACGTGGGACAACTTGAATGCCTTGTATCTACTCCAGAGCTTAGAACAGTGCTTGGCACATAGTAAGCGCTTAACAAATACCATCATTATTATTATTATTATAGTATACCTTGGGCAAGTCTGCAAAATGGGGATTAAGATTGTGGGACAACTTGATCGCTTTGTATCCCTCCAGCGCTTAGAACAGTGCTTTGCACATAGTAAGCTCTTAACAAATACCATCATTATTATTATTATTATTATAGTATACCTTGGGCAAGTCACTTAACTTCTCTGGGCCTCAGTTACCTCAACTGTAAAATGGGGATGAAGACTGTGAGCCCCACGTGGGACAACCTGATGACCTTGTATCCCCCCAGCGCTTAGAACAGTGCTTGGCACATAGTAAGCGCTTAACAAATGTCAATATTATTATTATTAATAAGTGCATAACAAATACCATCATTATTATTATCTATGCAGGAGTACTTAGCAAATTGTTTACGCCTTCCTGATTGAATACACCTACTTTTTTCTCTGTATCCTGCCTTATTCAAATCTGGGCAATTACATTTCTATCATCCACCGTTTCCCTCCCCTAGTTTTGTAAAGAAAAGAATGAATTGTACTCACTAACCTTGTTACATTTATATGAATGGTCACGTTTTCCATGAGAGACGATATGTTGAATTGAAACAATATTTGGAAAGATATCTACACAGTGAAAAAAAAAGTTGTTTTCAGTAATAAAGCAGGAGAAAGAAACTGCTACATTTTATTAAAGAATGCCATTTGCACCTCTAAAATGATTTCAACTCAAAATTGGGAAGGAGGCCGGGAGCCATGATTTTATCCAGAAAAATGTGTAAATGTTAATGTTTAAAATGCTAATTTGAAAACAAGTTCCTTGAAAGTGTCGATACATTTATATTAATTTGTAATTGAAGGATTATTTTTCCCCACACAAAACAATAACCGAACAAGCAGTTCTTTGTCATTTATTCATAATTCTGAATTTCACTCGAATTGATTCTGAATAATGAAGTGTTGAAGGCAATAACATTTTTCACCGCAAGATTTCCAGAAGAGGCAGGGACCAGTGTGAAATTGAAAGGACTAAATAAATAAATGAATAAATTGAAAGGGTTTTAGTCTGGAACACACAACTTTGGAGGTTATTCACTCAGAATAAAGCAGATATGAGGTTTTTTATGGCATTTTTAAAGTTCTTATTAGGTGCAAAGCACTGTTCTAAGCGCTGGGGAGGTTACAAGGTGATGAGATTGTCCCACAGGGGGCTCACAGTCTTAAGTCTTCTGTTGTCAATTTGTACTTCCCAAGCGCTTAGTACAGTGCTTTGCACATAGTAAGCGCTCAATAAATACGATTGATTGATTGATTGATTAAGCCCCATTTTACAGATGAGGTAACTGAGGCACAGAGAAGTTAAGTGAAGTCAGAGAAGCAGCAGGGCTCAGAGGAAAGAGTCCGGGCTTCTGAGTCGGAGGTCATGGGTTCAAATCCCGGCTCCGCCAATTGTCAGCTGTGTGACTTTGGGCAAGTCACAACTTCTCAGTGCCTCAGTTACCTCATCTGTAAAATGGGAATTAAGACTGTGAGCCCCACGTGGGACAGCCTGATCACCTTGTATCCCCCCAGTGCTTAGAACAGTGCTTTGCACATAGTAAACGCTTAACAAATACCATCGTCATTACTATTATTAACTGACTTGCCCAAAGTCACACAGCTGACAATTGGTGGAGCCGGGATTTGAACCCTTGACCTCTGACTCCAAAGCCCGGGCTCTTTCCACTGAGCCACGCTGCTTCTCGGTCTGGAAAGCCTTGAAGATTATTTCTAGTTAATGGTCAGGATCAATCAATCAATCAATCGTATTTATTGAGCACTTACTGTGTGCAGAGCACTGTACTAAGCGCTTGGGAAGTACAAGTTGGCAACATTTAGAGACAGTCCCTACCCAACGGTGGGCTCACAGTCTAGAAGACAGTCAGTGGCCACACAAAAGCCATGGAAAATCTGTGAATGTGTATTGTCCGGGTTGGTCATCCTCGGGGGCACTGGGGTGTTTAGCTCCTTGAAGACAGGGAGTGGGTCTACTGTTCTCTCCCAGGCGCTTAGTACAGTGCCCTGCAAACAGTAAGTGCTCAATAAATACCACTGATTGATCGATTGCCTGGCGGGGCTTGGGGTAGCACTGAGAAGAGCTAACGTCAAGTTTCCAAAAATCACTAAAAAATATGAAAAACGGAATGAGACTAAGAAAAATCCATTGATTTAATGGCTTGATGATTGCTTTTTTAAAAACTATATTTGTTAAGTGCTTATTTTACACCAGGCACTGTTCTAAGCGCCGGGGTAGATACAAAGTAATCAGGCTGGACAAAGTCCATGTCCCACATGGGGCTCACAGTCTTAATCAAGAGAAGCAGCTGAGAAGCAGTGTGGTTTAGTGGAAAGAGCACGCGCTTGGGAGTCAGAGGTCATGGGTTCTAATCCCTCCTCTGCCACTTGTCAGCTGTGTGACTTTGGGCAAGTCACTTAAATTCTCTGTGCCTCAGTTACCTCATCTGTAAAATAGGATTTAAGACTGTGGGCCCCACGTGGGACAACCTGATTATCTTGTATTACCCTAGTGCTTAGAACAGTGCTTCCATCATCATTATTATTATTGTTATTAATCCCCATTTTAGAGATGAGGGAACTGAGGCCCAGAGAAATGAAGTGACTTATCCAAAATCACATAGCAGAGAAGTGACAGAGATGGGATTAGAACCCAGGTCCTTCTGGGTCCCAGGCCCGAGCTGTGTCCACTAGGCCACGCTGCTTCTCCTCTTGATTGAAAAGCATCCCCTGACCCCTGTTAGGTGAGGTGAACTTTTTTTTTTTTAGCATTTATTAAGCACTTACTAGGTGCAAAGCACTGTTCTAAGCACTGGGGAGCTAACAAGGTGATCAGGTTGCCCCACGGGGGGCTCACAGTCTTAATCCCCATTTTACAGATGAGGGAACTGAGACACAGAGAAGTTAAGTGCCTTGCTCAAAATCACACAGCTGACAATTGGCAGAGCTGGGATTTGAACCCATGACATCTGACTCCAAAGCTCGTGCTCTTTCCACTAAGCCGACGAACCTGTACTGTCTGTGACGCCAAGAGTCGATCCAAGGAGGGTTTGTGTTTAATCTCTGGATTTGGTTCATCCACAGAAAACAGTTTCAGGATTGTCTAATGGTTACACGCTTCTCCCCAAAGCCCATTTGCAGCGGTTTCATCAGTGACTGTGTTTACGATCAGAGAAAATCCCTCCTTAACTTCCTATTCATCTTCCAAACCTCAAACGGAGGGGAAATCTGGGAAGGGTTTGACTTCCAAATGGCCAAGCCAGACCAGTCTGGGTGGTTATCACCTTCCTTCCTTCTTATCACCCTATATTTTAAGTCAGAGCTGATTACGCTTTGGAGTCCTCTTAGACCGTAAGCTCGCTGTGGGCAGGGAAGGTGTCTGTTTATTGTTATGTTGTACTCTACCAAGCGCTTAGTACAGAGCTCTGCACACGGTAAGTGCTCAACTAATACGATCGAATGAACGTTGTTCAACATTTGTTGAACAACAATTAGAGAAGCAGCATGGCTCAGTGGAAAGAGCCCGGGCTTTGGAGTCAGACGTCATGAGTTCAAATCCCGGCTCCGCCACCTGTCAGCTGGGTGACTTTGGGCAAGTCACTTCACTTCTCTGGGTCTCAGTTCCCTCATCTGGAAAATGGGGATGAAGACTGTGAGCCCCCCGCAGGACAACCTGATCACCTTGTAACCTCCCCAGTGCTTAGAACAGTGCTTGGCACATAGTAAACGCTTAATAAATGCCATTATCGTTATTATTATTATTTGTTGAAACGGTTCTCTTTCAGGCGTGTTACTCCTACATGACACCGAACGATTTTCTCACCTCCTCTCCTCTCTTCAGGAAGGGGTAGCCCACTTTGCACGAGATGTTGTGATTGGCTTCACAAATGTCTTTCTGTTTGCTCTGGAAAGAAAAGAAACACGTTGCCTTGGAATGAGCCCTCTTAATTCCTGCAGCCTAACTCCACACCATCGGCTTTGAGCCACTGTCAAATACATACATATATATATATATATATATATATATATATATATATATTATTTATTTCTCTCTCCCTCCCTCCTATCCCATCCCTTGCTGATCTCTGTCTAGAACCCAGCCCACACACTTCACTCCGCTAAGCCCGACCTATTCACTGTAGAGAAGCAGCGTGGCTCAGTTGGGAGTCAGAGGCCACGGGTTCTAATCCCGGTTCCACCACTTGTCAGCTGCGTGACCTTGGGCAAGTCACTTATCTTCTCTGAGCCTGTTACTTCACTATAAAATGGGGATTAAGACTGTGAGCCCCACGTGGGACAACCTGATCACCTAGTATCCCCTCCAGCGCTTAGAACAGTGCTTTGCACATAGTAAGCACTCAACAAATACCATCATTATTATTACTGTTACCTCGTTCTTGCCTCTCTCACCCCCTTGGCCATGCCTTCCCTCTATGGCTTGAGAAGCAACGTGATCTAGTGAATACAGCCCAGGCGTGGGAGTCAGGAAGACCTGGGTTCTAATCCTGACTTGGCCACTTGTCTGCTGTGTGACCTTGGACAAGTCACTTCACTTCTCTGGGCCTCATCTGTAAAATGGGGATTAAGACTGGAAGCCCTTTGTGGAACAGGGACTGTGTCCAACCTAATTATCTTATATCTATGCCAGCGCTTAGTACAGGTCATGCCATATAGTAATCACTTAAAAAATACCACAGTTATTATTATTATTAGAGCTGGCTGGCTCTTCTTGGAACCAATTCTGGCTCTTGAGCTGAGCCGGGGGGAAGCAGGACATTGAAAACCACAGACTCAGCGTGAGAAACAGTATGGTGTAATGGAAAGGGCACAGGACTGCTAGTCAGAAGACCTGGGTTCTAATCCCTGCTCTGTGACCTTGGGCAAGTCACTTCACTTCTCTGGACCTCAGTTCCCTCCTCTGTAAAATGGGGATTACGGCTGGGAACCCTATGTGGGATAGGGGCTGTGTCCAAGCCAGTTATCTTATATCTAGCCCAGAGCTTACTTTGCACAGAGTAAGCACTTAATAAGTACCATAATTATTAAAATGGGATTGGGTCCGTAACCCTATTGGTACTGGGTTTGGATAACATCAGTTTCCTTTAAGTCCTAAATGAGCTCTGGTGGAGAGAGGAAACAAAGCGGTTTTTATTTGGATTACCAATACATGACACCATTCAATGTAAATCTCATGTAGGACATGCTTGTACTTATTTATTTATTTATTTACTTATTTACTTATTTATTTATTTATTTATCTATCTATCTATCTATCTATTTATTTATTTATTTTACCTGTACATATCTGTTCTATTTATTTTACTTTGTTAGTATGTTTGGTTTTGTTCTCTGTCTCCCCCTTTTAGACTGTGAGCCCACTGTTGGGTAGGGACTGTCTCTATATGTTGCCAACTTGTACTTCCCAAGTGCTTAGTACAGTGCTCTGCACACAGTAAGCGCTCAATAAATACGATTGATTGATTGACTGACAGGGAGAATGTGTCTACCCTGATAATCTTGCATTTATCCCAGTGTTTAGAAGCAGTGTGGCCAGAGAAGCAGTGTGGTTCAGTGGAAAGAGCACGGGCTTTGGAGTCAGAGGTTATTGGTTCAAATATTGGCTCTGCCAATTGTCAGCTGTATGACTTCTCTGTGCCTCAGTTATCTCATCTGCAAAATGGGGATTAAGTCTATGAGCCCCCTGTGGGACAACCTGATCACCCTGTAACCTCCCCAGTGCTTAGAACAGTGCTTTGCACATAGTAAGCGCTTAATAAATGCCATTATTATTATTATTGGAACAGTGCTTGGCACAGAATGACTGTGATATTTGCTAAGTGGTTACTGTATTCCAGGCACTATACTAGGTGCTGGGGTAGATACAAGGTGATTGGGTTGGACACAGTCCCTGTTCCACATAGGGCTCACAGTCTTAGTCCCCATTTTACAGATGAGGTAACTGAGGCACAGAGAAGTTGGGTGACTTGCCCAAGTTCACACAGCAGACAAGTGGCGGAGCCAGGATTAGAACCCAGTTTCCCTTGACTCCTACATCCTTGCTTTATCCACAAGGACACACTGCTATTTGGAAACATATTCATACACATTGAATGGTGTCACGTATTGGTAATCCAAATAAAAACCGCTTTGTTTCCTCTCTCCTACAGAGCTCATTTAGGGCTTAAAGGAAACTGATGTTATCCAAACCCAATACCAAATGGTGATTCATTCATTCATTCATTCAATAGGATTTACTGAGCGCTTACTGTGTGCAGAGCACTGTACTAAGTGCTTGGGAAGTACAAGTTGGCAACATATAGAGACGGTCCCTACCCAACAACAGGCTCACAGTCTAGAAGGGGGAGACAGACAACAAAACAAAACATATTAACACAATAAAATAAATAGAATAGTAAATATGTTCAAGTAAAATAAATAGAGTAATAAAATCTGTACAAACATATATACAGGCGCTGTGAGGAGGGGAAGGAGGTAGGGTGGGGGGGGATGGGGAGGGGGAGAGGAAGGAGGGGGCTCAGTCTGGGAAGGCCTCCTGGAGGAGGTGAGCTGATGACAGTAATATGTTAAGCACATATGATACGCCAAACAGTGTACTAAGCACTGAGGTAAATGAAAGATAATTAGGTCATCTCTGCCCTGTCCCACATGGGTCTCCCAGTCTAACCTTGGTGTCATCCTCGACTCCGCTCTCTCATTCACCCCTCACATCCAATCAGTCACCAAAAGCTGCTGGTCTCACCTCTGCAACATCGCCAAAATCCACCCTTTCCTCTCCATCCAAACCGCTACCTTGCTGGTTCAATCTCTCATCCTCTCCCGACTGGATTACTGCATCAGTCTCCTCTCTGATCTCCCATCCTCCTGTCTTTCCCCGCTTCAGTCTATACTTCACCCTGTTGCCCGGATTATCTTTGTGCAGAAACGCTCTGGGCATGTCACTCCCCTTCTCCAAAATCTCCAGTGGCTGCCTATCAACCTTGAAATCAAGCAAAAACTCCTCACTCTCGGCTTCAAGGCTGTCCATCACCTCACCCCCTCCTTCCTCCCCTCCCTTCTCTCCTTCTCCAGCCCAGCCCGCACCCCCCGCTCCTTTGCCACTAACCTCCTCACTGGGCCTCGTTCTCGCCTGTCCCGCCATCAACCCCTGGCCCACATCCTTCCCCTGGAATGCCCTCCCTCCACACATCTGCCAAACGAGCTCTCTTCCTCCCTTCAAAGCCCTGCTTAGAGCTCACCTCCTCCAGGAGGCCTTCCCAGACTGAGCCCCCCTTTTTCTCTCCTCCTCCTCCCCTCCCCATCCCCCCCCCCGCCCTACCCCCGGTCCCTCCCCTCAGCACTTGTGTATATTTGTACATGCTTATTACTCTATTTATATTATTAATGATGTGCATAAAGCTATAATTCTATTTATTAAGATGGTATTGACACCTGCCTACTTGTTTTGTTTTGTTGTCTCTCTCCCCCTTCTAGACTGTGAGCCCGTTGTTGGGTAGGGACCGTCTTTATATATTGCCGATTTGTACTTCCTAACTGCTTAGTACAGTGCTCTGCACACAGTAAGTACATTTGAATGAATGAATGAAAGAGGTATGGACGTGGGCGAGAGGTCGGCGGTGAGATAGATGAGACAGGCACGGTAAGAAGGTTAGCATCAGAGTTGTTGCCGAACTGTACTTTCCAAGCGCTTAGTACAGTGCTCTGCACTCAGTAAGCGCTTAATAAATACGATTGAATGAATGAATGAATTAGAGGAGAGAAGTTTGCGGGCTGGGTTGTAGCAGGAGAGTAACGAGGTGAGGTTGACTGAGGGCAGAAACACAGGAGGATCGCTGCTGGGTGTTTACCTCAACGCCCGAGTAGATCAGGTTTGAAGAGTGGTGCACGATGGCTCTGGTGTTGTAAGCGCTGTCGTTCTTATTTTTGACCGTCAGACACACGTTGAATTTATCGTTGCTGGATCTGATGATGAGCAGGCCTTTCCCCGTCGAGTTGGCGCTCAGGGCCAGATCGGTGATGCAGTTTTCCTTGTTTCCACAATCTTTGGCGAAAGGAATCTGCCAGACATTCGAGCCAGACACTGAATGATCTCCTCTTCGAATGACCGAACTAATCATTTGCTTCACAAAATTCACCCTTTGATGAATTACACATTACCACTAGACTATAAGCTCCTCTTGGGCAGGGAATGCATCTACCAACTTCCCCACAGCACCTGTATATATTTATATATGTTTGTACATATTTATTACTCTATTTATTTATTTATTTTACTTGTACATATCTATTCTATTTATTTTATTTTGTTAGTATGTTTGGTTTTGTTCTCTGTCTCCCCCTTCTAGACTGTGAGCCCACTGTTGGGTAGGGACTGTCTCTGTATGTTGCCAACTTGTAATAATAATAATAATAATAATAATGGCATTTATTAAGCGCTTACTATGTGCAAAGCACCGTTCTAAGCGCTGGGGAGGTTACAAGGTGATCAGGTTGTCCCACAGGGGGCTCACAGTCTTAGTCCCCATTTTACAGATGAGGTAGCTGAGGCACAGAGAAGTAAAGTGACTTGCCCAAAGTCACACAGCTGGCAATTTAAGCGCTTAGTACAGTGCTCTGCACACAGTAAGCGCTCAATAAATACAATTGATTGATTGATTGATTGATTGTGGTGTACTCTCCCAAGCCCTTGGTGCCGTGCTCTGCTCAATAAATACCACTGATTGATGACTCAGTAACTTGCTGAACAGAAGTGGATTCCATCAGAGAATGCCAACGCAATGCGCGAGGACATTTTTTGATTTTATAAGACTAACAGTGAATATGAGTTTAGTGTAAACTCCACAATTCCTGGGAAGCAAGTATCATATTCCATGGGCAGAGAACATGTCTACCAGTGCTTATGCACCATTGTCAGTCAGAGTAGCCAGGCCTATCCCCTAGTAATTTATTCGTGGACCAATCGCCGCCGTTTTCCTCTCAGTGTTGCGAACTTACGTATTCATGGATTGTGCTGGGCAGGGTGCCATCCAGAACGGGGCCATTCTCAGGGTCGGAAAGATTAAAATCCAACGTGATCCGAACCGAATCCCGAAAATCGTGTTTGTCCTAGAAGCCAGATAAGGAAGTCCATTACTAGAAAGTTCTGCTTGATATCGCAACCTGCCGAGCCAGTTCTCTGCCCACATTCCGTCAGTCGATGCTATTTAAGCCATCCCTGTGTGCACAGAACTGTACTAAGCGCTTGGGAGGATGCTATATGACTGAGTTGGTAGACACATTTCCTGCCTACGATGAGCTTATAGTCTAGAAGGGGAGGAATATAAGGCTCAGGCACAGTCAATGGATGTGGGAGAACATTTCCCTTTTATGCACGTGTGTACATGCGGAATTAATCAGTAGTATTTATTAAGCATTTACTCTGTGCAGAGGATTGTCTACTAGTGCCCCAGCGCTCAGTACAGTGCCTGGCACCTAGTAAGCGCTTAACAAATACCCCAGTTATTATTACTCACAGTGCTACTAATGCCATTATATTTTTCTAATGCTCTCTACTGTACAGTGCTCTACACAGTGTAATTAATAAATACTACTGAGTTTTAAGTTGTCACAATCAACAGGGCATTATAATCAGACAGTCCTTTTTACCCTTTTAAAACTTGTCCCGTAGAAGTCTTTATGTCAAAGATACTTTATGATAAGTGTAAGTCTTAATAAATTTGAGGTTTGCCAGTTCCAAATGGCCAGAGGGTCTATCGTGCTTAGGTTACAATTAACGAGGACAATTTTTGTGTTCCCAATTATATTCCACTGTTTAAATGTTTGCAAAGGAGAAGGAACACATTGCAGTTTGAATTGATTTTTATGCAACAGTAGTATTAATAATAATAATAATAATAGTTATAATGATGGCATTTGTTAAGCGCTTACTATGTGCAAAGCACTGTTCTAAGTGCTGGGGGGATACAAGGTGATCAGGTTGTCCCATGTGGGGCTCACAGTCTTAATTCCCATTTTACAGATGAGGGAACTGAGGCTTAGAGAATAGTAATGATAATAATAATGATGGCATTTATTAAGCGCTTACTATGTGCAAAGCACTGTTCTAAGTGCTGGAGAAGTTACAAAGGGATCAGGTTGTCCCACGGGGGGCTCACAGTCTTCATCCCCATTTTACAGATGAGGTAACTGAGGCCCAGAGAGGTGAAGTGACTTGCCCAAGGTCACACAGCAGACATGTGACGGAGCCAGGATTAGAATCCATGAACTCTGACTCCCAAGCCCAGGCTCGTTCCACTGAGTCACGCCGCACCCTGTAATAGGGTCTGTTACTATTGTTACTATACTACAACGACTCTCTCCATCTTCAAAGTTTTACTGAAGGCCCATCTCCTCCAAGAGGCCTTCCCTGACTAAGCCCTCATTTCCTTTTCTCCCACTCCCTTCTGCATCATCCTCACTTGTTTCCTTTATTCCCCCCGGCCCCCAGCCCCACAGCACTAATGTACATATCCATAATTCATTTATTTATACTAGTATCTGTCTCCTCCACAAGACCCTAAGCTCACTGTGGGCAGGGAATGTGTCTGCTATACGGTTATTTCAAATCAGTGCTAACTTCTATTTTCAAGAGATTGCAGTCAGGAGAACAAAGTTCTAATCTCAGCTCTGCCTCTGCATAACTGTGATTTTAGGACAGTTACTTAATCGCTCTGTGCCTCATTTTCTTCTTTTATAAAATGGGGATAAGCTAAGGGCGCTCCCTACATCTTAGCTTGTGAGCTTGATGTGCGACAGGGACTATGTCTTTTCTGATTATCATCTATCTACGTCATCCCTTAGCATACTGGAAGTGCATACACACAATATTAATATCATTATTAGTAGTAATAACAACAACTATCATTATAATAATAATTTCTCTTGAAAAAGTTTGCCAGTGACGTGATGAAAATCAGATAAATCTCCGCATCAACCCATGCTTAGAATCCAAATTGATAATGGAAATATATTTATATAGAGAGAAGCAGCATGGCTCACTGGAAAGAGCACAGGCTTTGGAGTCAGTGGTCATGGGTTCAAATCCTGGGTCCGCCAATTGTCAGCAGTGTGACTTTGGGCAAGTCACTTCACTTCTCTGTGCCTCAGTTACCTCATCTGTAAAAGGGGGATTGACTGCGAGCCCCCTGTGGGACAACCTGATCACCTTGTAGCCTCCCCAGTGCTTTGAACATATTAAGAGCTTAATAGATGCCATCATTACTATATATATTCATTCAATCATATTTATTGAGCACTTACTGTGTGCAGAGCACTGTACTAAGTGCTTGGGAAATACAAATTGGCAACATATAGAGACAGTCCTTACCCAACAATGGGCTCACCATCTAGAAGACAGGCTCACACACACACACACACACACACACACACACACACACACACACACACACACATATAAAATCGGGTAGCAATGGTAAACAGGAATAGGTAAATCTATAATAGATGGAACCAATAAGCAGAAACAGGAAATCGATTTTTCTTATAAAAATGAGGCAACCAGAAGCGCTAAAGCCATCAGCGTCAGAGCAGTCTGAAGCAATCCTGACTATGTGCAGCATTTCTCTTTGGGCCATGAGTCAGAATCACCGGCTTCTAATCTCAACTCCACTACTTTCCTGCTGTGTGACCTTGAACAAGTCACTAGAGTTCTCTTTGCCTCAGTTTCTTCATCTAAGTAGGAGTAAAATAACAGTTCTCCCACCCCCTTAAACAATGAGCCCCATGTGGGACAAGGAGGTGCATCAACTCCAGCGCTTAGAACAGTGCTTGGCAAATAGTAAGCGCTTAACAAATATCATTATTATGATTATTATTATTAAGTGACTGGCCCAAAGTCACACAGCTGACAAGTGGCAGAGCCGGGATCCGTTGTTGGGTAGGGACCGTCTTGCCGACCTGTACTTCCCAAGCGCTTAGTACAGTGCTCTGCACACAGTAAACGCTCAGTAAATACGATTGACTGAATGAATGAATGAACCCACGACCTCTGACTCCCAAGCCCTTGCTCTTTCCACTGAGCCACGCTGCTTTTCTATCCATCCATCTAACCATCCTTCTCTATCCATCCATCTATCCAACCATCCTTGGGGAAGTCACTCGGGGGACTTTGGTGTGTAACTTAATGAATTAATTCCATTTTAGTCATGGGTACATTCACTTTCAGAATCATATTTACGCTCGTTATTTTGGGTGGTTGGTTTAGGTCGGCTCGAAGCCACACCGAGCTGGTTGGACGGGAGCTGTACTGGACTCTGAAATGAGACAGGTCCTGGACACGATTTACTTGCCAACATGTAGAAGTTATGCTTAGCGCACGCCGATCCTCCGACGGTGATATTCCTTTGAACCTTTCTTTCTTGAGTTCCGTTAAAGATGCTTCTTGAGATCTGTCTTTGAGAGTCTAATGTGACTTGGTACTGTATATCTGAAATATAAAGATAAAAATGAGGATCAACACCTGAAACTGGATGGTTATTTTCACGAGGACTGTGTCCAACCCAATGAGCTCATATCTACCCCAGTGCTTAGAACAGCGCCTGACCCATAGTAAGCGCTTAACAAATAATAATGGCATTTATTAAGTGCTCACTATGTGCAAAGCACTGTTCTAAGCGCTGGGGGGGATACAAGGTGATCAGGTTGTCCCACGTGGGGCTCACAGTCTTAATCCCCATTTTCCGGATGAGGTAACTGAGGCACAGAGAAGTTAAGTGACTTGACCAAAGTCACACAGCTGACAAGTGGCGGAGCTGGGATTTGAACCCATGACCTCTGACTCCAAAGCCCGGGATCTTTCCACTGAGCCACACTAATACCACAATCATTATTCTTTATCATTATTACATGGCCCAGGTTAGGAAACGAGAAAAGGGTTTTCATCTTCATCTCTTTTTATCTTTTCAAAATATCTCTTCTTGCTAGGAGGGCCTTTCTCGGGACTCACTCTGATCAATCAAGAAATTAAGCGATCAATCATATTTATTGAGTGCTTACTTTGTACAGAGCACTGTACTAAGCGCTGGGGGGGATACAAGGTGATCAGGTTGTCCCGCATGGGGCTCACAGTCTTAATCCCCATTTTCCAGATGAGGTAACTGAGGCACAGAGAAGTTAAGTGACTTGCCCAAAGTCACACAGCTGACAAGTGGCGGAGCCGGGATTTGAACCCATGACCTCTGACTCCAAAGCCCGGGATCTTTCCACTGAGCCACACTAATACCACAATCATTATTCTTTATCATTATTACATGGCCCAGGTTAGGAAACGAGAAAAGGGTTTTCATCTTCATCTCTTTTTATCTCTTCAAAATATCTCTTCTTGCTAGGAGGGCCTTTCTCGGGACTCACTCTGATCAATCAAGAAATTAAGCGATCAATCATATTTATTGAGCGCTTACTTTGTGCAGAGCACTGTACTAAGCGCTGGGGAGAGTACAACACAACAACAAGACTGACGTGGTCCTGCCCACAGCAAGTGATAAAGTTTAGTGAGTGCTTACTGTGTGCAGAGCACTGCACTAAGCGCATGGGAGAGTACAGTAGTTAGTAGATAAGATTCTTGCCCCAACTTTTTAATAAATACATAAGTGCTGTAGGGCTGGGCAAGGGGATAAATAAAGGGAGCAAGTCAGGGCGATGCAGAAGAGAGCCGAAGAAAAGGAAAAGAAGGCTTTGTCAGGGAAGGCTTCCTGGAGGAGATGGGCCTTTAATAAGACTTTGAAGTGAGGGAGAATAATTTTCTGTGGGATATGAGGAGGGAGGGCATTCCAGGTCAGAGGAAGGAGATGGGCAAGAGGTCGGCGGCGAGATAGATGAGTTCGAGTTACGGTAAGAAGGTTCGCATTAAAGGAGCCAAGGGTACAAGAGAATTAGTAGACACGATTTCTGCCCTCAAGGACCTCACAATCAAGTGGGCAGGATAAACACTCAACTAAATTTCAGATTGGAGGAAGTAACTGAATACGGAAGATATTTACTTCAGTGCTTCCGGGGCCGTGAGTCAAACAAACCCACAAAAATTTCAGAGGTTAAGGGATTTATTTCACTTACCCGCTTTGTAAACCATGTCTTCCTTGGACTTTAATTTGACATCAAAACACACGGTAGCATTAATGCAGATTGTGTCCTTTCCCTCTCTATTACAATTCTTCTGTTGAATGTTCACTTTATTTGGCAAAAAATTCATGGTAACTTTAACTTCAGCTATGTCCCGAGACCTATGAGCAAATGAAACAGTTACTCGAAGTGACGTAAAAGCTGCGTGGCTCAGTGGAAAGAGCACGGGCTTTGGAGTCAGAGGTCATGGGTTCAAATCCCTGCTTCACCAATTGTCAGCTGTGTGACTTTGGGCAAGTCACTTAACTTCTCTGGGCCTCAGTTACCTCATCTGAAAAATGGGGATTAAAAACTGCAAGCCCCCCGTGGGACAACATGATCACCTTGTAACCTCCCCAGCGCTTAGAACAGTGCTTTGCACATAGTAAGCACTTAACAAATACCATCATCATTACTATAAAAGCTTTCCATCTTTAATAATAATAACTGTGGTATTTGTTAAGTGCTTATTGTGTGCCAGGCACTGTACTAAGTGCTGGGTTGGATACAAGCAAACTGGGTTGGACACATTCCCTGTCTCACATGGGGCTCCCAGGCTCAATCCCCGTTTTACAGATGAGGGAACTGAGGCATAGAGAAGTTAAGTGACTTGCCCAAGGTAACACAGCAGACAATTTGTGGAGCTGGGATTAGAGCCCATGAACATTTGGAAATTATACTGTGAGCTGATGGTAAAGATAGAGGGTATATAATAATAATAATAATAATGATAATGACATTTATTAGGCACTTACTATGTACAAAGCACTGTTCTAAGCGCTGGGGAAGTTACAAGGTGATCAGGTTGTCCCATGTGGGGCTCACAGTCTTAATCCCCATTTTCCAGATGAGGTAACTGAGGCATCGAGAAGTTAAGTGACTTGCCCAAAGTCACATAGCTGACAATTGGCAGAGTCGGGATTTGAACCAGGATCTCTAACTCCAAAGCCCGGGCTCTTTCCACTGAGCTCACGCTGCTTCTCTATGGCACAAGCAATCTTCATTTTAGAGTGTGAGCCCACTGTTGGGTAGGGACTGTCTCTATATGTTGCCAACTTGTACTTCCCAAGCGGTTAGTCCAGTGCTCTGCACACAGTAAGCGCTCAATAAATACGATTGATTGATTGATTGATTCATACCCATGATACTCCATTGAAGCACATGCCTAGGCATATTCATTTAGCCCGAGGGCCATGCCTCAGCGCTAGTCTGGTGTGGGAGTAGGAAACTTATTTACATTGACTAAGGATTTCTCCGTCTCATTTTTCCAGCTTTTGACCACTGAGTAGTCTAATTGTGGTCTTGTAGGAAGACCGCAGGCCTTGGAGTGAGAACTCTTTCCACTAGGCCATGTGCTTCTCCATCTCTAATACGATAAACAGTTTGGCTGGTTCCCTCGTTGGCTTCATTTTCAGGATTATGGATGAACTGTCCGATCAACAAGCTTCCCCTCGTTGACCACCCATTCATTTATTCAATCATATTTGTTGAGCACTTACTGTGTGCAGAGCACTATACTAAGTGCTTACCCACTGCTTACCTACCACCCACCCACCATGGACAATCCAGCCCCATTTCTACTTGACTTTTCTTGAGTCGTCTAACATCTCCAGTCTTCCACCAGACCTCCTTAATAACCCCAAATAACCCTGCAGGGAACCTTCCGTCCACAGACTTATCTAAAATCTCGAGTGAACAGTTTTCTTCCGTCCGCGCTACTTCCTGTGCAAAAGAATTCCGTAAATGTTCCATGGGAACCTTTCTTGGTGCTATTTTTTGAGTCTGCCGTCTTCAAACGTCAGTGAGGGCTGGGGGATCTGATGAGTAGCCATTCCCAGCAGCTTTGCCCAATCTTTGACGAAACCCAGGCTCTCCCGTTCTGTGACTCACCATGCTCAGATACATCCAGTCTGATTTCCATCCGACTACTTCCAGCAGTCGCCCTCCTTTCAGAATCCATTTCATGTCTGTCTCCCTTTCGAGGCCATAAACTTGTTTTGGGCAGGGAATAAGTCTGCTAATTCTGTTGTACTGGACCCTCCCAAGCGCTTAGTAAAGTGCTCCTTACATAGTAACTGCTCAATAAATACAATCGGTTGATTGATTGTGTGGAGGTTCGTTGGCAGCCTTGGAAAGGGGTGAGGCTGAAGGATTGGCAATGTGGGAAAGGTGGCCCGTGGCCTTGCCACTAAAGCAGGACAGATCATCATCAATCGTATTTATCAATCGTATTTATTGAGCGCTTACTGTGTGCAGAGCACTGTACTAAGCGCTTGATACACGATTCTTCATGTAGGAATAAGGAGATCGCGTCACCTGTTTTCTCCTTCGTAGTGACCCCGTCTTTTTCACTTGATTGGTTGCTTTGGTATTTTTAAAATGCTTACTATAATAATAATAATATATTATGATGCTTAAAATAATAATAATAATAATGGTATTTGTTAAGCGCTATGTGCCAAGCACTGTTCTAAGTGCTGCGGTGGATACAAGGTATATGTATATATTATTATATATATTATATTATTATATATATATATATATATATATATGTATATATATATATATATATATACATATATATATATATATATATATATAATAAGTGCTATGTGCCAAGCACTGTTCTAAGTGCTGGGGTGGATACAAGATGTGTATATATATATATATATTTATGTTCCTCATTTTATAGATGAGGTAACTGAGGCCCAGAGAAGTGAAGTGGCTTGCCCAAAGTCACACGGCTGACAAGTGGCAGAGCTGGGATTAGAACCCACAACCTCTGACTCCCAAGCCCGGGCTCTTTCCACTAAGTCACACTGCTTCCGTCAAGCACTGAGGTAAACTCTGAGGTAGCTAAAAAATATTCAGACGGGACACAGTCCCTGACCCGCATGAGGCTCACAGTCTAAGTTCCTGTTTACTTTTTTTAAAAATGGAATTTGTTAAGCATTTACTATGTGTTAAGTACTCTTCTAAGTGCTGGGGGAGATCCAAGCTACTCAGGGTGGACGTGGTCCCTGTCCCATATGAGGCTCACAATCCTCATCCCCATTTTCCAGATGGGATAACTGAGGCCCAGAGAAGGGGATTTACCCGAGGTTACACAGCAGACAAGCGGCTGAGTCAGGATCCCCCCCAGCCCTACCTCCTTCCCCTCCCCACAGCACCTGTAAATATATTTGTACAGATTTATTACTCTATTTTACTTGTACGGATTTACTATTCTATTTATTTTGTTAATGAGGTGCATTTAGCTTTAATTCCCTTTGTTCTGACGACTTGACACCTGTCCGCATGGTTTGTTTTGTTGTCTGTCTCCGCCTTCTAGACTGTGAGCCCGTTGTTAATGTGTGATATTAGGCAAGTCATTTGACTTCTCTGGGCCTCAGTTCCCTCATCCGTAAAATGGGGATGAAGACCGTGAGCCCCCGTGGGACAACCTGATCACCTTGTAACCTCCCCAGCGCTTAGAACAGTGCTTTGCACATAGTAAGCGCTTAATAAATGCTATTATTATTATTATTAGGGACCGTCTCTATATGTTGCCAACTTGTACTTCCCAAGCGCTTAGTACAGTGCTCTGCACACAGTAAGCACTCAATAAATACGATTGAATGAATGGAATCTGGACCCTTCTGACTCCCAGGACCGTGCTCTACCCACTAGACCACACTGCTTCTTTAAAATGGGGATTAAATATCTGTTTTCTCTCCCCTTAGGACTGTGAGCCCCATATGGAACAGGGACTGTGTCCAACCTGATTATCTTCTATCTACCTCAGCGCTTAGTACAGTGCTTGGCACATAGCAAATGCTTAACAAAGGCCATTATCATCTTCATCATCATCATGATGAGGGCTAGCAGGGAATGTCTACCCCAGTCATGGGTCAGGTGTTATTTGTTGAGTCTGGCTGTGCTCCCAATTTAGTAGAGGAACAGTGTTGCCCAGTGGATAGAGCACCGGCCTGCGAGTCAGAAGGTCATGGGTTCTAATGCCGGCTCTGCCACTTGTCTGCTGTGTGACCTTGGGCAAGTCATTTCACTTCTCTGGACCTCAGTTTCCTCAACTGAAAAATGGGGATTATAATAGCATTTATTAAGCGCTTACTATGTGCAAAGCACTGTTCTAAGCACTGGGGAGGTTACAAGGTGATCAGGTTGTCCCACGGGGGGCTCACAGTCTTAATCCCCATTTTACAGTTGAGGTAACTGAGGCACAGAGAAGTGAAGTGACTTGCCCAAAGTCACACTCCTGACAATTGGCGGAGCAGGGATTTGAACCCATGACCTCTGATTCCAAAGCCCGGGCTCTTTCCACTGAGCCACGCTGCTTCTCTAAATTAGGATTAAATTAGGATTAAATCCTCCTCCTTCCTCCTTACACTGTGAGCTCCATGGGGGTCCAGTACTGTGTCCAGTGGGATTAACTTGTATTTACTCCAGCACTCAGAAGACTGTGAGCCCCTTGTGGGAAGGGATTGTCTCTATTTGTTGCTGAATTGTACTTTGCAAGCACTTAGTGCAGTGCTCTGTACACAAGCGCTTAGTACAGTGCTCTCAAGCGCTTAGTACAGTGCTCTGCACACAGTAAGCGCTCAATAAATACGATTGATGATGATGCTCTGCCCACAGTAAACGCTCAATAAATACAATTGAATGAATGAATGAACCATGCCTGACACGTAGTAAGCGCTTAATAAATACCAGAGTTCTTATTATTATTAGACTGTGAGCCCGTTATAGGCAGGGATCATCACTCTTTATTTTTGCATTATACTTATCCAAGCGCTTAGTACAGTCCTCTTCACAGAGAAGCAGCGTGGCTCAGTGGAAAGAGCCACTGGTCAGCTGTGTGACTTTGGGCAAGTCACTTCACTTCTCTGTGCCTCAGTTCCCTCATGTGGAAAATGGGGATGAAGTCCGTGAGCCTCACGTGGGACAACCTGATTACCTTGTATCCCCCCAAGCGCTTAGACTAGTGCTTGGCACATAGTAAGCACTTAACAAGTACCAATATCATCTATTTTACTTGTACATTTCTATCCTATTTATTTTATTTTGTTGGTATGTTTGGTTCTGTTCCCTGTCTCCCCCTTTTAGACTGTGAGCCCACTGTTGGGTAGGGACTGTCTCTATGTGTTGCCAATTTGTACTTCCCAAGCACTTAGTGCAGTGTTCTGCACATAGTAAGCGCTCAATAAATACGATTGATTGATTGATTGATTATTATTATTACAGGAAGTGCTTAACAGGACTGGATGAATTTTATTAACAATAATGGAGCGGGAGGCGGGCAGTCGAAAGCAGAGGGGACCGTTGCCGACTCGGAGCAAACCGGCCGCCTGAAATCACGTACCAAAACAGGGCGGCACCTCCCAGGCCCCCAATGGTCACGTCGGTGAGGCCGTCCCCGTTCAAATCCATCTCTCCGTGAACGGACTGACCAAAGAACTTCAGCTTCTCCCCGTCTCCTCCCGAGGCGATCCGCTGTCAGGAGCAAACAAACAACACGGTTCCCCGGGGGCCGAGGGCAGCCTGCCTTCCAAATCTGGCCTGGATTTTTCTCCAAGGCCTCCTCTTTGGAAACCCGCCCTGGGGACTCTCTCTCTTGGAGAGAGGAAGAAATGTTTTAACCATCTGAAGGGACGCGTTGCTTTTTATAGCGCCAGACGAAATAACTCCCAGAGTCCCCGACACCGGAGGAGAAAACGCTCGGCGGAGTTGCCGGGGTCAATTCCGGAGGGAACGGGCCAGACTGCGTATTAGTCTAGGCCTGCTGAAAAAAATAAAATAAAAGGGCTCCATCATAACTGGAGAAATGAGTGTGAGTTCTATTAGCCGGAGGTATTATTTCCTACAACACGGGAAGCATTTCCCAATCTATCCCTAAACTCTCTGCCCCGATTGCTATACTCAGTCAGTTAATCGTATTTCCTGAGCGCTTACTGTGTTTGGACCACTGTACCAAGCACTTGGCAGAATACAATATTGTAATAAGCAGACACACGTCCTGCCCCTAACGAGCTTACAGTCTAGAGTCCCGCCTGACATGGGAAAGGTCCTCGGCTTCAAGCGCTAGTACACTGCTTTGCACACAGTAAGTGCTCAATAAATACGACTGAATTAACCTCCTCCTACCCAGGGTCCCACCTCCCCCGACCGCTGGGCAGAGAGGAGGATATTAGCCTTAAAGTCAGTAATGGAGAAGCAGCGTGGCTCAGTGGAAAGAGCCCGGGCTTTGGAGTCAGAGGTCATGGGTTCAAATCCCGGCTCCACCAATTGTCAGCTGTGTGACTTTGGGCAAGGCACTTAACTTCTCTGTACCTCAGTTACCTCACCTGGAAAATGGGGATGAAGACTGTGAGCCCCATGGGGGACAACCTGATCACCTTGCAATATCCCCAGCACTAAGAACAGTGCTTTGCACTTAGTAAGTGCTTACTAAATGCCATTATTATTATTATTATTATTAACGGGGTTGTGATTAAGTTGGTCTGTGGGGTGGACGCATGTGACGACAGATTCCTCCTTGGTTTTTACTATGCCTTTCATTCAGTCTTATTTATCAAGCTTATTATTTATCGAGTTTATTGTCGAGTACAACACGACAATAAACAGACATATTCCCTGCCCACAACAAGCTTACAGTCTTGTTAATAATAAGAAGAATAATAGTAATGATAATAATAGTGATGGTATTTGTTAAGCACTTACTACGTATCAAGCACTGTCTTCTAGACTGTGAGCCCGCTGTTGAGTAGGGACCGTCTCTATATGTTGCCAACTTGTACTTCCCAAGCGCTTAGTCCAGTGCTCTGCACACAGTAAGCACTCAATAAATACGATTGAATGAATGAAGCACTGTTCTAAGCGCTGGAGTAGATACAAGCTAACCAGGTTGGACACAGTCCCTGTCCCACATGAGGCTCACAGTCTTAACCCCCAATTTACAGATGAGGGAACTGAGGCCGAGAGAAGTGAAGTGATTTGCCCAAGGTGACACAGCAGACAAGTGGCGGAGCCAGGATTAGAACCCAGGCCCAGACTGTATCCACTAGGCTGTGCAGCTTCGCCTGTCAGCTTGGGCCGAGGCTGGTTGTTTCTCCAGAGCCACAGCTGGCTACGCTCCTTTGCATCTGTTCCCGATTCGAGCCGTCTCCCACACCCCAGACATCACCTCCGTCACGGTCCAGCCATTCTGGGGCGGGGGCCGTGCCCTTTCCAGGGGCGGACACTGGGGATGGCATCCTAGGCCTGGGGAAGGAGGCAGCCCCATGTACCAGAGTAATTGGTTCAAGCCCTTCGCCTCGAGGGTCATAGACTTGATGGAGTGCCCAGACAACCTCGGAAGTCAAAAACATGAGGGGTGTGGAAATCCCAGCCCTGTTGAAGCCCTGGTGACGATGGGGGCCTGGAGATTGGCCCAGCGTGTCAGAAATTGGAGGGCTGGGGAATCCCGGTTTCCTGGCCAGGGAGAGTGAGGGGGCGGCTTTTCCCCATAAGACCCTGGAGTTATCCTTCCCTCTCCATCTTTTTCCTCACCCTTCAACTTCCCTGCCCCAACACCTACTCCAACCTAAACACCCCCAGAAAGTCAGGATTCTCTGCTTCCCGCTGTCTTCTATGTAGGATCGACGCTCTTCCGATCATTGGTCCTAGCAGCCTTCCCTACGCCGTCCTTTCCTCTTCTCCCACACCCTTCTGTGCTGCTCTTCCTTGCTCCTTCATTCATCCCCGCTCCCATCCCCACAGCACATATGTATCTATCTGTAATTTATTTATTTATATTAATGTCTATCTCCCCGTCTAGACTGTGAGCTCGTTGTGGGCATGGAATGTATCTGTTTATTGTTATATTTTACTCTCCCAAGAGCTTACTACAGTGCTTTACACTGTAGTCTTTTAGTCTGTGAGCCCACTGTTGGGTAGGGACTTGTCTCTATATGTTGCCATCTTGTACTTCCCAAGCGCTTAGTACAGTGCTCTGCACACAGTAAGCGCTCACTAAATACGATTGATTCATTGATTGATTGATTTACACAAAGTAAGTGCTCAGTAAATACGACTGATTGAATGAATGGTAGTGGCCGTGGCTCAAAGGGAAGTTTTAAGCTCCCTGAAAACAGGGATCAGGCCAACAATACTGAGCTGTATCATCATCATCATCAATCGTATTTATTGAGTGCTTACTGTGTGCAGAGCACTGTACTAAGCTCTTGGGAAGTACAAATTGGCAACTCTCCCAATTGCTTACTACAGTCCTCAGTAAACTGTAAACTCCTCAAGGGCAGAATTGTATTGTATTATATTGTAGTCTTCATTACTGTATCAGCCTCCTTGCTGACTTCCCTGTCTCCTGTCTCTCCCCACTTTAAGCCATACTTCACTCTGCTGCCCGGATTATTTTTCTACAAAAATGTTCTGGTCTTGTTTCCCCACTCTTTGGTGGTTGCCCATCCACCTCCGCTTCAAACAAAAACTCCTCACCATTGGCTTTAAAGCAGTCCATCGCTTTGTCCCTCCTACCTCATCTCATCTCTCTCTTACTCCAACAACAGCCCACACACTTGGCTTCTGTACTGCCAACCTTCTCAATGTACCTCCATCTGGTCTACCATCATCATCATCATCAATCGTATTTATTGAGCGCTTACTGTGTGCAGGGCACTGTACTAAGCGCTTGGGAAGTACAAGTTGGTAACATATAGGGACAGTCCCTACCCAGCAGTGGGCTCACAGTCTAAAAGAGTGGGCTCACAGTCTAAAAGTGGTCTATCTCACCACTGAACGCCCTCCCTCCTCAGCTCTGACAGACAATGAGTCTCCCCTACTTTGAGGCCTTATTGAATAATAATAATAATAATAATAATGGCATTTATTAAGTGCTTACTATGTGCAAAGCGCTGGGGAAGTTACAAGGTGAAGGCACATCTCCTCCAAGAAGCCTTTCCTGATTAAACCCTCTTTTCCCTTTCTTCCACTCCCTTCTGCATCGCCCTGACTCGTTCCCTTTATTCACCGGCCCCTCCCAGCCCCACAGTACTTATGCGCGAATCTGTCATTTATTTATTTATATTCATGCCTGTCTCCCCTCTAGACTGTAAGCTCACTGTGGGCAGGGAATGTGTCTGGTATACAACAATATACTCTGCAGTCTGGTGCTCTGCACACAGTAAGTGCTCAATAAATACGACTGAATGACTGACCGGTCTCCCGATAATACAGTGCTCTGCACACAGTAAGCGCTCAATAAATACAACTGATGATGCACATGGTAAACGCCTGATAAATACCATTGATTAATGGATTGAGAAGGGAACAGTGTCAGCCCAGACTGCAATGTCAAAGACCTACTCAAATGTCACTCTGATATCATTCTTAACACTGTGAGCCCATTGTTGGGTAGGGACCACCTCTATATGTTGCCGATTTGTCCCTCCCGAGTGCTTAGTCCAGTGCTCTGCACACAGTAAGCACTCAATAAATAGGATTGAATGAATGAATGAACACCTAGATTAATTGTCTTGATTCAGTTCCATTTTGTAATGTTGATTGTCCCTCTCCAACACATATTTTTTAGACTGTGAGCCCACTGTTGGGTAGGGACTGCCTCTACATGTTGCCAACTTGGACTCCCCAAGCGCTTAGTACAGTGCTCTGCACACAGTAAGCACTCAGTAAATACGATTGATTGATTGATTGATATGGGTTAAAACATTCTCACTGCTTATATCAGTGTCTCTTTGCTCTTGGTTCACGACAGATTTAAGACACCAAACCGAACCATGTGAGCAAGCGTCTGATGTTTCTTAATAATAATTATAATAATGATGGCATATATAAAGCGCTCACTATGTGCAAAGCACTGTTCTAAGCACCGGGGAGATTACAAGGTGATCAGGTTGTCCCACGGGGGGCTCACAGTCTCAATCCTTATTTTACAGATGTGTTAAATGACTTGCCCAAAGTCACACAGCTGACAATTGGCAGAGCCAGGATTTGAACCCATGACCTCTGACTCCAAAGCCCGTGCTCTTTCCACCGAGCCATGCTGCTTCTCTCAATAACACTTGCTTCCTTCAGCTGATAGCCGTTTTGAAATGTGTACCGCTTTTCAATCTTGAAATGCCATTACTGCCTTTAAGAAAATATCATAACTATTAATACGTCAAACTAATTAGAAAAGTTAACGCTCCCTAGGAATGAAAAAAAGTGGCTGGTTAAGATTATCTTCTTAATAGACTAACATCAAGTTTGAGGTCTTGTCTCATGACATCAGGATCAATGGAATCAACAGGGCTGCTTTTATCTAATTGTTCCAAACATTCTTTAAAAGGGAATGTGCTATGCCAGTTGTACTTTCAAGCTGTTAGCTTCTGAAAGCCGGGAACTGATTATTTATATGTCCTGGGCAACTGTTCGACATTCAGCGTGCTATGGGACCTCAGCAGACACCATCATAGGGATAAAAAAATGCCAAAAACAAAATAATAATAACGATGGCATTTATTAAGTGCTTACTATGTGCAAAGCACTGTTCTAAGCGCTGGGCACTGTTCTAAGCGCTGGATAAAAATCAAGGCTTAGTGTTCAGGCAGGGTTTCAGTTAGAGCGATCTTTCTACCTCCTTCCCTTCCCCACAGCCCCTGTATATATGTATATATGTTTGTACATATTTATTACTCTATTTATTTATTTATTTTACCTGTACATATCTATTCTATTTATTTTATTTTGTTAGTACGTTTGGTTTCGTTCTCTGTCTCCCCCTTTTAGACTGTGAGCCCACTGTTGGGTAGGGACCGTCTCTATATGTTGCCAACTTGTACTTCCCAAGCACTTAGTCCAGTGCTCTGCACACAGTAAGTGCTCAATAAATACGATTGATTGATTGATTGATTGACATTATGGGTGATTAATCCTTCCTCTCAGGGTCGCACCTGGAGACCAGCTTTGGCTACGGGAGAAAGAGTCGAGCAGAGGCCTACCCATTCCACTCCTAGCTTGGGCAGTGGCTAGCGAGTGGCTCAAGTTTGCCGCACGGAAGGAGGTGATGGTAAACCACTTCCGGATTTTTTCCCAGAAAATTCTCTGGATCAACTACTAGAACGACTGCAGAAGTGGGGCGTCCTGGGAGAGATGCGTCCGTGGCGTCGCTAAGGGCCGGACGCGACTCGACAGCATAAGACGACGACAGCAATCCTTAGATGTCCTGGCCTAGTGGTTAGAGCCCTATCTACCCCAGCGCTTAGTATAGTGCCTGGTGCATAGCAAGCACTTAACAAATAGCACATTTATTATTAGGCTGGATACAATTATCATTATTATTATTATTATTATTATAATGATGGCATTTATTAAGTGCTTACTATATGCAAAGCACTGTTCTAAGTGCTGAGCACTGTTCTAGGCTGGATGCACTTAACAAATACCATTATTATTATTATTATTATTATTAATGAATCAGAAGGACCTGGGTTCTATTCCCGGCTCTGCCACTTGCCTGCTGTGTGACCTTGGGCAAGTCACTTCGCTTCTCTGTGCCTCAGTTAGCGTAGCTGTAAGATGGGGATTACGACTGTGAGCCCCACGTGGGACAGGGGCTGTGTCCAACCCGATATTCTTGTATCCGCCTCAATGCTTAGAACTGTGCCTGGTGCACAGTAAGCGCTTGACAAATACCACAATTATTATCTTTATTTTTATTATTACTACTACTGTTATATTATTATTATACCATTTTGCTTGACAAAGGATTCACAGCCCAAGTTTTGTTTACACGTGAACTTAAAAGTTTGTTTGAAGTCAGCCGGACTCATTTTGACTTTGTAAAGTCCCTTCGAGTTTCCAGTGAATTAAGCGCTTAGTACAGTGCTCTGCACACAGTAAGTGCTCAATAAATACGATGGAATGAATGAATGAATGAATGTAATCCCCCCTGTTGATGGGGTAACTATGCCAGACACCTGTCTACATGTTTTGTTTTATTGTCTGTCTCCCCCTTCCAGACTGTGAGCCCATTGTTGGGTAGGGACCGTGTCTAAATGTTGCTGACTTGTACTTCCCAAGCACTTAGTACAGTGCTCTGCACACAGTAAGCGCTCAATAAGTACGATTGAATGAAGGAATGAATGAACTCTGCCAGGTCAAGCTTTTAACCATAGTGAAGCAGTGTGTCCTACTGGATAATAATAATGATGGTATTTGTTAAGTGCTTACTATGTGCCAGGCACTGTACTAAGTGCTGGAACATCCCTGGGAACCAGAGGACCTGGGTTCTAATCCCAGCTCTGCCACTTGTCTGCTGAGTGACCTCGGACAAGTCACTTAACTTCTCTGTACCTCAGTTTCCTCAACTGCAAAATAATAATAATAATAATAGCATTTATTAAGCATTTACTATGTGCAAAGCACTGTTCTAAGTGCTGGGGAGTTTACAAGGTGATCGGGTTGTCCCTTGGGGGGCTCACGGTCTCAATCCCCATTTTACAGATGAGGTAACTGAGGCACAGAGAGGTTAAGTGACTTGCCCAGAGTCACACAGCTGACAATTGGCAGAGCTGGGATTTGAACCCATGACTTCTGACTCCAAAGCCCGTGCTCTTTCCACTCAATACCCGTTCTTCCTCCTGCCTAGTCTGTGAGCCCCATGTGAGGCAGGGATTGTATCCAGCCTAATAATAATAATAATAATAATGATAAATGTTCTATTTGTTAAGTGCTTACTATGTGCCAGGCACTATACTAAGCGCTGGGGTAGATACAAGCAAACTGGGTTGGACTCAATCCCTGTCCCACATGGGGCACACAACCCACTTGACTTGTATCTATCCCAGTGCTTAGAACAGTGTTTGACACAAAGTAAGAGAAGCGGTGTGGCTTAGTGGAAAGAGCACCGGCTTGGGAGTCAGAGGTCATGGGTTCTAATCCCGACTCCTCCATTTATCAGCTGTGGGACTTTGGGCAAATCACATAACTTCTCTGTGCCTCAGTTACCTCGTCTGGAAAATGAGGATTAAAGACTGTGAGCCCCACATGGCACAAGTTGACAACCTGATAACCTTGTATCTACCCCAGTGCTTAGTATAGTGCCTGGTGCATAGCAAGCACTTAACAAATAGCACATTTATTATTAGGCTGGATACAATTATTATTATTATTATTATTATTATAATGATGGCATTTATTAAGCGCTTACTATATGCAAAGCACTGTTCTAAGTGCTGAGCACTGTTCTAGGCTGGATGCACTTAACAAATACCATTATTATTATTATTATTATTATGAATGAAAATAGAGGTAAATTGTAAGGGCAAACAAATCAACTTGATTTGCAAATTTTTGCTCCTCAATAATTCTAGTTTTAGGAAATTGTATTTCCTCACAAATGTATCTCACTAGCATTTCAATTCAATCCCCATTTTAAAGGTGAGGGAACTGAGGCCCAGAGAAGTGAAGTGGCTTGCCCCAGGCCACAAAGCAGACAAGTGGCAGAGCTGGATTAGAGCAACAGTGCTTAGCATAGTAAGCGCTTAACAAATAGCATCATCATTCTGACCTATGACATAATGACAGTCTTCTAAACTGTGAGCCCACTGTTGGGTTGGGACTGTCTCATCTGATTGAATGGCACTTAGTTCAGTGCTTGGTTTATTCATAATAATGGCATTTATTAAGCGCTTACTATACTTACTATACTATACACTCCTGTACTTCACAATGGTAGCTTAATGTCCTTCATCCTTGCCAAATTGCTTAATTATCAGTGTGCTATCCAGAAAGTGGCATCCATCCACCGCACATAGTCGGTGTTGTGTGACATCGCTTCCTTATTTCTGTTGTTCCTTTTGTTTTGGGATACTGATCAAGAAAAACCAAATAGGACCGCAAGAAAAGATAAAAAAAAATTGGCTTCTCACTCAGGAAAGTCCCTTCCCACTGATTTAGTTTAGAAAGAGCCTGAACCACCAGTTTAGAAATACCCAGCTGGCCACGAATTAGCGGAGAACCCGGGTTTCAGCTTCATACTTGAGCATACTCTCTTCTGATCGTCTTGCCGTCCCCGTGGTAAATGTACACGGCGCCGCGATGGTCGTCTTCCAGCGGTGAGCCGATCACGACGTCGTGAAAGCCGTCCAGATTGAGGTCCTTCACGGAAGCGATCGCGGTCCCAAACCGAGCCCCGCACGGCTCGTTCTGGTTGTCCTTTTTGCAGGAATTGTGCTTTAGCGACGAACAGCAGATTTGCTTAACGGGTTCCAGACTCATTTGGAGATCGAATGTCGTCTGTGGGAAAGAGCAATGGGGCATTTAAAGACATCTACCATCTCTACGGCAAAAATCAAAAATAAAAATCGGACGTTTTTGGGTCTCTACCTACAGCAAAATAGATTTTTTAAAAAGTTTATCCTCAACTTATTGCCTGAGTCTTAATACTGAATCAATAGAAAGAGCCTGAATTGACTTGGGTTCTGCATCTGTGCCAAGCTCTGGCTGCTAAGGGGTGAGTCCGTTGTTGGGTAGGGACCGTCTCTATATGTTGCCAACTTGTACTTCCCAAGCGCTTAGTACAGTGCTCTGCACACAGTAAGCGCTCAATAAATATGATTGAATGAATGAATGAATGGTGGGAAAGACACCCAGAATGAATCACTAGGGCACACCAAGAAGCAGTGCGGCTTAGCAGAAAGAGTACGGGCCTAGGTGACAGAGGACTTGGGTTCTAATTCTCCGCTGTGAAGGCTTGGGCAAATCACTTTGCTTCTCCCTGCCTCAGTTCCCTCAACTGCAAAATGGGGATTCAATACCTGTTCTCCCTCCTACTTAGGCTGTGAGGCCCATGTGGGACCCGATGTTTTTGTATCTACCCCAGCGCTTAGCGCAGTGCTTGGCGCACGGGACGTGCTTTAACGAATACCGCAATTATCATTATTATTATTAGCGAGGCTGTGGAAGGATTGACTGAATGATGGCATGCCAAAGCAGCAAATTATTCAAGGGGGAAGATAGACCTGTGCTTCTTGTTTCCTCCCTTTCCTCACCCAACTCTGTGTTAGCAGCATGGCACAGTGGATAGAGCCCGGACTTGGGAGTCAGAGGTCAGGGGTTCGAATCTCAGCTCTGCCACTTGTCAGCTGTGTGACTTTGGGTAAGTCACTTAACTTCTCTGAGTCTCAGTTATCTGGAAAATGGGGATTAAGACTGTGAGCCCCACGCGGGACAACTTGATCACCTTGTATCCCCCAGCACTTAGAACAGTGCTTTGCACATAGTAAGTGCTTAAGAAATGCCATCATTATTATTATTATTATTATTATTACCCCAGTGCTTAGAACAGTGAGTGGCACATAGTAAGCACTTAACAAATACCATCATCATCATTATTATTATTATTACTTGATGCATATATTCTAGATCAAAGTTGGAATGGCTTCAAAATCCGTAAATGGAATCTAGCTGCTGCTGCTGCTGGATTATTGGTACCCCCAATCCAAGATAATAACAATAATAATAATGACGGTATTTGTTAAGTGCCTACAATGTGCCAAGCACTGTTCTAAGTGCTGAGCACTGTTCTAAGCACTGATGCCTTCCACAGATAGAAGTCATCCTCCTCAGGTCAGTGGGATCATTGAAATTCCCACTCGTTCCATGAGTTTGGAAAAGAAAATCATTTTTCCACCTTCAATGCCCCACCTCCTCAGATTCCTGAGGAGCAACAGTGCGTGGCACATAGTAAGTGATTAACAAATACCACCATTATTATTATTATTAGTGAGGTGGTCTAGTGGAAAGAGCATACAACTGGGATTGAGTCAAGGTAACCCAGTTTCTCATCCTGGCTCCGCCGCTCTCCAGCTGTGCGACCCCGGCCCAATCAACTGGTTCCTCCGGGCCTCAGTTTTCTCATCTGTAAAATGGGGATGGAATGCCAGCTCTCCCTCCCCCTTAGACTGTGAGTCCAGTGTGGGACAGGGACTGTCTCCCATCTGCTTGAATGGCACTTAGCTCAGTGCTTGGTTTATTAATAATAATGGCATTTATTAAGCGCTTACTATGTGCAAAGCACTGTTTTAAGGGCTGGGGAGGTTACAAGGTGATCAGGTTGTCCCACGGGGGTGCTCACAGTCTTCATCCCCATTTTCCAGATGAGGGAACTGAGGCCCAGAGAAGTGAAGTGACTTGCCCAACGTCACACAGCCGACAATTGGTGGAGCCGGAGTTTGAACCCATGACCTCTGACCCCAAAGCCCGGGCTCTTTCCACTGAGCCACGCTGCGCTTCTCCCGTACCTCTAGAATAAAAATAACGCTAATTATCACGATGGTTTTTATTCCCGCCTCGCCGCATCCCAGTCCCACCATTACCTTATTGAGAGTGTACACATACACTTTTCCTTGCTCCTCTTTCTCCGATCCCATGTACATAGGAGCACCGACCAGGAGGATGTCCGTATCAGAGTCTTTGTCGATATCGACTGTCGTCAGAACGCTTCCAAAATACGACCCAATCTAGGAGAGACGAGAAGATGCCCCAGATAGTAAGATGGGACTGCAAGAAACATTTGATAGCCATCCGTGATCCTCATCAGGTAAACTGAAAGAGACAGCATAGCCTAGTCGAGGAGTACAGGTTTGGGATTAGTCTTTTAGACTGTGAGCCCACTGTTGGGTAGGGGCCGTCTCTATATGTTGCCAACTTGTACTTCCCAAGTGCTTAGTACAGTGCTCTGCACACAGTAAGCACTCAATAAATACGATTGATTGATTGATTGATTGATTGATTGATTGATTGATTGATTGATTGGAGAAGCAGCATGGCTCAGTGGAAAGAGCCCGGGCTTTGGAATCAGAGATCATGGGTTCATATCCCAGCTCCACCAATTGTCAGCTGTGTGATTTAGGGCAAGTTGCTTAACTTCTCTGGGCCTCAGTTCCCTCATCTGTAAAATGGGGATTCAGACTGTGAGCCCCATGTGGGACAACCTGATCACCTTGTATCCATCCCCGCCCAGCGCTTAGAACAGTGCTTAGCACATACTAAGCACTTAACAAATACCATTATTACTATTATTATTATAGAGGACCTGGGTTCTAATCCCTGCTCTGCTACTTGCTTGCTGGGGGACCTTGGGCCAGTTACTTAACTTCCCTGTGCCTCAGTTTCCTCATCTGTAAAATGGGGGTTCAATCCCTGTTTCCCCTTTACCTTAATAATAATGATAATTATAGTACTGGTTAAGCAGTTACTATGTGCCAAGCACTGTACTCAGTGCTGGGGTAGATACAAGTTTATCAGGTTGGACACAGACCCTGTCCCACATGGGGCTCACACTCTTAATCCCCATTTTATGGAGGAGATAACTGAGGTTCAGAGAAGTTAAGGGACTCGCACGAAGTCACAAAGTGGACAAATGGAGGAACTGAGATTAGAACCCAGGTCCTTCTGACGCTCAAGTCCGTGCTGTATCCAACTCGCACGGCTTCTTTATTAGTTTGTGAACATCTTGAGGACAGGGATTGTGTCTGACCTGAATAACTTGTATCTACCCCAGCACTTGGAACATTGCTTGACATATAGTAAGCGACTGTGAGGCCTGCGGTGGCTTAGAGGGAAGGTAACAGTCTTGAAAGGCTGGAGACCTGGGTTCTAATCCCCTCCCTCCTCTGAAAACTAAAAAAAATTGTAAATACACGGGAGTGTTTAAAATAAATCACCTAGGAGGGGTGAGATTAAAATTTTCTTGTACATATCTATTCTATTCTTGTACATATCTATTCTATTCTTGTACATATCTATTCTATTTATTTTATTTTGTTAGTATGTTTGGTTTTGTTCTCTGTCTCCCCCTTTTAGACTGTGAGCCCACTGTTGGGTAGGGACTGTCTCTATATGTTGCCAACTTGTACTTCCCAAGCGCTTAGTACAGTGCTCTGCACACAGTAAGCGCTCAATAAATACGATTGATGATGTTGATGATGATGATGATGACTGTGAGCCTGTTGTTGGGTATATATGTTGGGTGTATATGTTATGGGTATATATATATATATGTATATATGGGTATAACATCCCGGCTCCACCACTTGTCAGCTGTGTGACTTTGGGCAAGTCACTTAACTTCTCTGGGCCTCAGTTCCCTCATCTGTAAAATGGGGATTAAGACTGTGAGCCCCCCGTGGGACCACCAGATCACCTTGTAACCTCCCCGGCTCTTAGAACAGTGCTTTGCACATAGTAAGCACTTAATAAATGCCATCATTATTATTATTATAACGTCTCTATATGTTGCCGACTTGGACTTCCCTAGTGCCTAGTCCAGTGCTCTGCACACAGTAAGCGCTCAATAAGGATGATTGAATGAATGAATGAACAGATACTACTGTTTCTTCCTCATCTGTCAAATGGTGGTTCAATACCTGCTCTAAGCAGTGTGGCCTAGTGGCTAGAGCACGAGCCTGGAAGTCAGAAGGTCACGGGTTCTAATCCCAGCTCCGTCAAATGTCTGCTGTGTGACTTTGGGCAAGTCGCTTCACATCTCTGAGCCTCAGTTCCCTCATATGTAAATTGGGGATTAAGAGTGTGAACTTTAATCTCATGGCCCAATTACAAATCGAAAACCAGTGGAAAAAAAATATTTAAAGAGAATTAGTCACGGTGTCCCACACAAGCATCCATAAACAGAATTTTCTTCCAGTTATCTAAACAGTGCCTTAAAAGCAAGAGACTCAACCTATATATCATCAATCATATTTATTGAGTGCTTACTATGTGCAGAGCACTGTACTAAGCGCTTGAGATATATATATATATATATATATATATATATATATATATATACCTGTATATAGGTATATATGTTTGTACGTATTTATTACTCTATTTATTTATTTATTGTATTTCTACATATTTATTCTATTTATTTTATTTTGTTAATATGTTTTGTTTTGTTGCCTGTCTCCCCCTTCTAGACTGTGAGCCCACTGTTGGGTAGGGACCGTCTCTATATGTTTCCAACTTGTACTTCCCAAGTGCTTAATACAGTGCTCTGCACACAGTAAGTGCTCAATAAATGTGATTGAATAAATGAACCCCATGGGGGACAGGGACTGTGCTCAACCTGGCTAACTTGTATCTACCCCAGTACTTAGAACACTTCTTGACACATAGTAAGTGCTTAACAAGTACTATTATTATTATTATTATTCTTTGGACTATGAGTCTCATGAGGGACAGGGACTGTATCTGACTTGAATATCCTGTATCTAACCCGGCGCTTAGTACAGTGCTTGGCACCGTACATGCTTAGTAAAGTGCTCTGCACCCAAAAAGTGTTCACTAAATTAGGATTGATTGACTGATTGATTGAATTAACAAACACCACCATTGATCCCTTCATCTCCTGGCACGAGAGGGGCAGAATGAAGGAGCGGGACAGTGGGAGAGTTGAGGCAGGGAGCCCCTAAGAGTCTTGTCTTCCCTTGGCACTGGCAGAGGCCCAAAATAACTTCCTGTCATGTGTTGAAATGGGACTTAGATTTTCAACAGGGCTAAAACCTTTATCAAAGTGGACATTGCTTTTCTTTGGGGAAAAGCCCGCTATTTTGGGAAAGCAGCATGGCACAGTGGCTAGAGCACGGGCTTAGGAATCAGAAGGTCAGGGGTTCTAATTCCGGCTCTGCCTCATGTCTGCTGTGTGGCCTTGGACAAGTCACTTCACTTCTCTGGGCCTCAGTTCCCTCATCTGTAAAATAGGGATTAAGACTGTGAGCCCCATGTGGGGCAGGGATTGTGTTAAATTGGATTTGCTTCCAACCATCCTAGCACTTAGTCCAGTGCTTAGAACAGTGCCTGGCACATAGAAGGGCTTTATAAATACCATTATTATTATTATTATTATTATTATTATTATCATCATTACAGTGCCTGGCACAAGGTAAACGCTTAACAAATACCACAATAATTATTATTACTATTACTTAGATTGTGAGTCCCACGAGGGACAGGAACTGTATCCGTGCTGATTAATTTGTATCTAACCCAACACTTAGAACAGTCTCTGACACACAGTAAGCACTTGTAACAAATACTATAAAAAACAAACAACAAACTATTTTCAATGATCACAATTCTTGTTTTTGACTGCAAGTTGCACGCTTACTTGTTCGCCAGTGAGTGTCTGGAGTATCTTGATCTCTGAGCCGATCATTTTGTAAATGATGACTTGTCCCATGTGATTGTAGCGAGGCTGACCGGCAATATAGATCACGTCTCCGGCAATCGAGGCAGAGTTTACAGTGTAGCCTAACAACAAAACAATTCCAGATGTGAGATTTCCAGAATGCCATCCCATTTCGATCCTCTGGTGTCTTAGCCACAAGTTTCACAACTAAACGACCTGTGGGGTAATGAATTGAGACTGAAAATGGTTGAGTCTCTTGCTTTTAAGACACTGTTTAGATAACTGGGAGAGTATTCTGTTTATGGATGCTTGTGTGGGACACCGTGACTAATTCTCTTAAAATATTTTTTTTCCACTGGTTTTCGATTTGTAATTGGGCCATGAGATTAAAGTCCCCAAGATGTGCTCTTTTATTCATTCAACCGTATTTATTGAGCACTTACTGTGTGCAGAGCACCGTACTAAGTGCTTGGAAAGCACAATACAGCAACAGAGGGAGATGGTCACTGCTCACAACGGGCTTACAGTCTAGAGGGGGGGAGACATCAAAACAAGTAAACAGGCATCAATATAAATAAATAAGATTATATATACATATTCATATATATGCTGTCGGGTGGAGGGGGGGAAAGAGTGAAGGGAACAAGTCGAGGTGAAGCGGAAGGGAGTGGGAACTGGGGAAAAGGGGGATTAGTCTGGGAAGGCCTCTTGGGGGAGGTGTGCCTTCAGTAGGGCTTTGAAGGGGGGAAGAGTGATTGTTTGGCAGATTTGAAGAGGAAGGGCGTTCCAGGCCAGAGGTAGGACGTGGGCCAGGGGTCGGCGGTGAGAAAGGTGAGATCGAGGTCCACTGAGGAGGTTAGAGGCACCAGAAAGGTAGAATGTGCGGGCTGGGATGGAGAAGGAGAGAAGGGAGGTGAAGAAAGAAGGGGCAAGGTGATAGACTGCTTTGATGCCAATTGTGAGGAGTTTTTGTTTGATACAGAGGTAGGTAGGCGACCACTGGAGATTTTTGAGGCGGGGGGGTGACACGCTCTGAACATTTCTGTAGAAAGATAATCTGGTCAGCGGAGTCAAGTATGGACTTGAATGGGGAGAGGCAAGAGGTTGGGAGGTCAGAAAGGAGGCTGATGCAGTAATCCAGTCGCGACAGGATGGCTGATTGTACTAATGTGGTAGTGGTTTGGATGGAGAGGAAAGGGTGGATCTTGGTGATAACAATAATAGTAGTAATGATGTTGGTATTTGTTAAGCACTTACTCTGTGCCAAACACTGTTCTAAGCGCTGGGGTAGATACAAGGTAATCAGGTTGTCCCACGTGGGGCTCACAGTCTTCATCCTCATTTTACAGATGAGGGAACTGAGGCCCAGAGAAGTTAAGTGACTTGCCCAAGGACACACAGCTGACAAGTGGAGGAGCCGGGATTTGAACCCACGACCTCTGACTCCAAAGCCTGGGCTCTTTCCACTGAGCCACGCTGCTGTGATGTTGTGAAGGTGAGACTGGCAGGATTTGGTGACAGATCAGATGTTTGGGGTGAATGAGGGAGCGGAATTAAGGATGACACTAAGGTCGCGGGCTTGTGAGACGGGAAGGATGGTAGTGCCGGCCACAGTGATGGGGAAGTCAGGGAGAGGACAGGTGGGAGGAAAGATAAGAAGCTCTGTCTTAGGTGGCAGGAGGACATCCAAGTAGAGATGTCCTGAAGGCAGGAGGAGATGTGAACCTGGAGGGAGGGAGAAAGAACAGGGGAGGAGATGGGTGTCATCCGCACAGAGATGATAGTTGAAGCCATGGGAGTGAAAGAGTTCTCCAAGGGAATGAGTGTGGATGGAGAACAGAAGGGGACCAAGAAGTGAAAGGAGGTTTTCAGCTGAGGCAGGCAGTTCTATACATGTAGAGTTTTCTGAGGCATGAGAAGGAGCAGACAGCGAGGTTTCCACGTGCTCCGGGGTGTGGCCCAAATGGTCTGTGCACATCCAGAGCATGAAATCTTTTTTCCAGCCCCTCGAGAGTCAGGGACTGGATATAATTTTCATGGATATTGTTTTCCGGTGCTTAGTTCAGTGCTCTGCACCCAATAGGTGCTTAATAAGTGCCACTCTTTCTATTACTAGTTCCTAACCCAACTTGTGCTCACAAAGGAACAGTAGACCCAAGACTAACATCTTAGCTTGAAAATCTTCCCTCCCTCCCTCCCTTCCTTCCTTCCTTCCTTCCTTCCTTCCTTCCTTCCTTCCTTCCTTCCTTCCTTCCTTCCTTCCTTCCTCTCCCCCTCATCCCCCTCTCCATCCCCCATCTTACCTCCTTCCCTTCCCCACAGCACCTGTATATATGTATATATGATTGTACATATTTATTACTCTATTTATTGATTTATTTATTTCTCTTACTTGTACATATCTATTCTATTTATTTTATTTTGTTAGCATGTTTGGTTTTGTTCTCCGTCTCCCCCTTTTAGACTGTGAGCCCACTGTTGGGTAGGGACTGTCTCATATGTTGCCAACTTGTACTTCCCAAGCACTTAGTACAGTGCTCTGCACACAGTAAGCGCTCAATAAATACGATTGATTGATTGATTCCTTCCTTCCTTCCTTCCTCCCTTCCTCCCTCCCTATACTCTTGAATGAATTGAATGAATGAAAAAAGAACAATAAACTCAAGGCAACATCTGAGCTTGAGAATCCTTCCTTTACCTAAGTAAGCTGCCAGAGGTTCATTTTTCTTGGTGGCCGCCACGTTAAATGTGCTATTTTGCGGGATGACGATCCGGTCAGCTTTCTGCATGACGACTGTTCCGTTCCAGTCATAGGCTCCGACGGCTCCGAGCATGATCCAGTCCTACATACGAACAAAATGACCAGTTATTGGTGATCATTCATTCATTCATTCACTCATTCATTCATTCAATCATATTTATTGAGCGCTTACTGTGTGCAGAGCACTGAACTAAGCACTTGGAAAGTACAATTCGGCCACAGACCGAGAAGCAGCGCGGCCTACGGGATAAAGCCCAGGCCTGGGAGTTGGAAGGACATAGTTTCTAATCCCGGCTCCGCCACTGGTCTGCTGTGTGACCTTGGACAGGTCACTTCACTTCTCTGGGCCTCAGTTACCTCATCTGGAAAATGGGGATTAAGACTGTGAGCCCATGTGGGACAGGGATTGTGTCCAACCTGATTAGCTTGATGTACCCTTAGCTTGTATCGAGAAGCAGCGTGGCTTAGTGGCAAGAGCCTGGGCTTGGGAGTCAGAGGTCATGGGTTCTAATCCTGGCTCTGCCGCTTGTCAGCTGGGTGACACTGGGCAAGCCACTTAATTTCTCTGTGCCTCAGTCACCTCATCTGCAAAATGGGGATGAAGACTGTGAGACCCACGTGGGACAACCTGATTACCTTGTATCTACCCCAGTGCTTAGAACAGTGTTGGGCACATAGTAAGCGCTTAACAAATACCAACATTATTATTATTATTACGCTAACGCTTAGAACAGTTCGTGGGAAATAGTAAGTGCTTAACAAATACAACTTTTTTTAAAAAAGGTTATTCCCAGCCTGAAATATGAGGGTTTTCGTATATCACCCATAAAAACAGCATTACTGATGGAAGAAGATTATTGAGAAGCAGCATGGCCTAGTAGAAAGAGCAGAGATCTGGATGTCAGAGGCCCTGCGTTCTAATCCCAGCTCTGCCACTTGCCTGCTGTGTTACCTTGGGCAAGTCACTAAACTTTCTTGCGCCTCAGTTTCCTGATCTATAAAATGGGGATTCAATTCCTCTTCTCCCTCTACTTAGGCTGAGAGCCCCGTGAGGACAGAGATTGGGTCTGAACCAATTATCTTGTATCAACCTCAGGGCTTAATATAGTGCTTTTTTAAAAAAGGTATTTGTTCATTCATTCATTCAATCGTATTTATTGAGCGCTTACTGTGCGCAGAGCACTGTACTAAGTGCTTGGGAAGTACAAGTTGGCAACATACAGAGACGGTCCCTACCCAACAGCGGGCTCACAGTCTAGAAGGGGGAGACAGACAACGAAACAAAACATTTTAACAAAATAAAATAAATAGAATAAATATTTACAAGTAATATAAATAGAGTAATAAATATGTACAAACATATATACATATATATGTATATATATACAAACATATATATATATATACATATATATATACAGGTGCTGTGGGGAGGGGAAGGAGGTAAGGCTGGGGGGATGGGGAGGGGGAGGAGGGGAAGAGGAAGGAGGGGGCTCAAGTGCTTGCTATGTGCCAGGCACTGTACTAGAGGCTGGAGTAGATACAAGCGCTTAGTACAGTGCTCTGCACACAGTATGTGCTCAATAAATACGATTGAATGAATGAATGAATACAAGCTAGTCAGGTTGCATGGACACAGTCCCTGCCTCACACGGGGCTCACAATTTCAACCCCCATTTTATAGATGAGGTAACTGAGGCACAGAGAAGTGAGGTGATTTCCCCAAGGTCATGCAGAAGACAAGTAAGCACTTAACAAATGCCACAATTGCTATTAATACTCCCATGACTGCTTTCTCTTGGGTGTCAGGAGCTACACAATTACGTTTGGCCCTCCATTCAACCCAACACATGCTCATGAAAGCTCTCTGTGGGCAGGTAACGTGTTGACCAACTCTGTTCTATTGTTCTATTGGACCCTCCCAAGCACTTAGTACAGTGCTCTGCACACAGTAAGCGCTCACTAAAAGCAATTGATTGATTGAGGGGGGCCAATGTAAATGGTTCACAATTCATCCAGGTGACATCGATCAACCTAAGCACCACTCAGGAGATGGTGGAAGAAGTCATGGGCATCATAATATTACTACTACTACTACTACTAGTACAGTGTGGCTCAGTGGAAAGAGCCCGGGCTTGGGAGTCAGAGGTCATGAGTTCAAATCCCGGCTCCGCCACATTCCTGCTGTGTGACCTTGGTCAAGTCACTTAACTTCTCTGAGCCTCAGTTACCTCATCCATAAAATGGAGATTAAGACTGTGAGCCCCACTTGGGACAACTTGATCACATTGTATCCCCCTCCAGCACTTAGAACAGTGCTTTGCACATAGTAAGCACTTAACAAATGCCATCATTATTATTATTGAGAAGCCACGTGGCTCAGTGGAAAGATCCCAGGCTTTGGAGTCAGAGGTCATGGGTTCAAATCCTGGCTCTGCCAATTGCCAGCTTTGTGACTTCAGGCAAGTCACCTAACTTCTCTGTGCCTCGTTACCTCATCTGTAAAATGAGGATTAAGACTGTGAGTACAACCCTGTGGTACAACCCGATCTCCTTGTAACCTCCCCAGTGCTTAGAACAGTGCTTTGCACATAGTAAGTGCTTAATAAATGCCATCATTATTATTATTATTATAATTACTACTACTACTACTACTACTACTACTACTACTACTACTACTACTACTACTACTACTACTACTATTTATTAAGCACTTTTAATGTGCCAAGCAATTTACTAAGATCTGGGGTACACACAGGATAATCAAGTTGGACACAGTCTGTCACACATGGGGCTCACAGGAGTAGGGGGCATTGAACCCCCCATTTTACAGATGGGGAGACTGTGGCATAGAAAAGTTAAGTGACTTACCCAAGGGCTCACAGCGGGCAAGTAGATGAGCTGGGAATAGAGTCCAGGTTCTCTGAATCCCAGGCCCAAGCTCTTTCCACTAGGCCATGCTGCTTTTCTATAATAATCGATCACTGGCATTTATTGAGCACCTACTATGTCCAAAACACTGCCCTAAGCACTTGGAAAAATACAACAGAGTTGGTAGAACCGTTCCCTGCCACAGGGAACTTACAGTCAAAATAATAATAATAATAATGATGGTATTTGTTAAGCGCTTACTATGTGCCAAGCGGGGCCATTCCCTCTTGGGGTCATTTTCATCTAGGTCTGGAAAAACGTCCAACTGACGAGGTGAGTGACTTCAGCTAGTAATGCCCGGGAGTGCCTAATCTAGAGGTTAGTACAGGGCTTGGCATTCATTCATTCAATCAATCGTATTTATTGAGCGCTTACTGTTTGTGGAGCACTGTACTAAGCTCTTGGGAAGTACAAATTGGCAACACATAGAGACAGTCCCTACCCAGCAACGGGCTTACAGTCTAGAAGCGGGAGACACACAACACAATAAGTAGACAGGTGTCAATACTATCAGAATAAACAGAATTATAGCTGTATATTACATCATTACTATATACACAAAACATCATTACATACAGAAGCAGCGTGGCTCCGGCACATAGTAAGCGCTTAACAAATACTATCATCATCATTATTATTAATCAAAACCTCTCCAAAAAGATCGGAGGGAAGCATGGTTAAAATTCTCCAACAGCAGTCGTCCGGGAAGCAGCATGACATTTTGCCACGCAAAAGTGTTTTCGCCGGAGGAGTTTGTTGCTGAGAGGCTTTGTTGCAGTGGGTTAGGGAAATGCTGCCAGCTGAACAGAGCGAACAGAGTTGTACTGATCGCCTGTGACTTCATAAAGCAGCTGACAGGGACTGAAAGGGAGGGAGCCGTCCGTTTACCTGTGAATAATGAGCACTAAAGCCCGTTTGGGACATCTCCATTTCGAAGGAGGCTGCTGAAAGGTCTGTTGTGGCTGTAACGATAATAACAATAATTATAAATGATAATAATAATGATACAGAATGAGGTGACAAACCTCCTTTCCTCTTCTCCCACTCCTTTCTGCTTCGCCCAGACTTGCTCCCTTTATTCATCTCCCCTCTCAGCCGCAAAGCACTTATGTTCGTAGCTGTCATTTCTTTATTTCTCTGTCTGTCTCCCCTTCTGGGCCGTAAACTCATTATGGGCAGGGAATATGTGCGTTCATTGTTCTGTTGTACTCTCCCAAGCGCTTGATACAGTGCTCTGTACATAATAAGCGCTCAATAAATCCGTATGGTAACTGAAGTAGACATGCTCCCTGCCCTCAAGGAGCAGAGACTCAGGGATTGAGAGTTGCAGCTGGGTGGTTGCAGAGTGAGTTCTAATCCCAAACTGGTTTAAAAAGCCGGCATATTTGGGTGGGAAAGCCATGTATTCTTCCCACCACTCTCAGACTCCTTTGCCAGTTGTACAATGACCTCTCCAAAGGGAATAATAATAATAATAATAATAATGGCATTTGTTAAGTGCTTACTGTGTGCAAAGCACTGTTCTAAGCACTGGGAGGATACAAGGTGATCAGGTTGTCCCACGTGGGGCTCACAGTCTTCATCCCCATCATCAATCATCATCAATCGTATTTATTGAGCGCTTACTGTGTGCAGAGCACTGTACTAAGCGCTTGGGAAGTACAAGTTGACAACACATAGAGACAGTCCCTACCCAACAGTGGGCTCACAGTCTAAAAGGGGGAGACAGAGAACAAAACCAAACATACTAACAAAATAAAATAAATAGAATAGATATGTACAAGTAAAATAAAGAAATAAATATTTTACAGATGAGGTAACTGAGGCCCAGAGAAGTTAAGTGACTTGCCCAAAGTCACACAGCTAAGTGGCGGAGCCGGGATTAGTACCCATGACCTCTGGCTCCCAAGCCCATGCTCTTTCCACTGAGCCATGACAAGAACTATAACAAGGTCTTACTCATTCAATCATATTTATTGAGTGCTTACTGTGGACATATGCTGGGCTAAGCGCTCAGGAGGGTACAAGAGAACAATCAACAGACACATTCCCTGACCACAGTAAGCATACAGTCTAGAGGGGGACACAGACATTAAAATGAATAAAATAAGGACGAAAAGCCCTAAAGACAAACACTCCTTTAGTTTTGCGTGGAAAAAGATGCGGAGTTTAAAATCAATGACAGGGAGGGTTTCCTTTTCCCAGAACTCTTTCTGAAGCCTGAATGAACAACACGCTGAGATACTGGAAAGAAAGAGCATTTTCTCTGAGGACTGTGCTTCCCACCCCCAGGGAAAAAAACATAAAAATAAAACATTTCATTAATGTGCTCTCAAGCAATCGTTAATCTAATTAACACGCATTAAATGCTCCTGGACTCTTGTGAAAATAGATGAGGAGCATTAGCACAGAGGCAGTGTGGATAGCATTGGGGTTCTTGGTCCCAGAAACCCACAATTTTGTGTGTGATCTCAGGATAGAGAATTCAAGATTTAAAGAAATGCTCATACCTTCCAGGGCAAATATCCGCTCTCCCAGGGCTTCGACTATAGTGAGCAGAGCCAGCTCGTCCGAGACATTGAAAAAGTGCTTTTCTGTAGGTTCACTGGCGATCGACCTTATTTCCTCCACAAATTTCTCCGTGCTTAAATTTCCTCGGTTATAGCTGCCAAGGATCTAAGGTGTGACAGAAAAGACCGAGGAGACATTCCACATTTTACCTCTCCTATCTGCGCCTCAGTTTCCTCTTCCATAAAATGGGCATTAAATACCTATTCTCCTTCCCTCAAGTGGGATAGGGAATGTGAGGAAACTGGTTATCTTGTATCTATTCCAGCATTTACTACAATGTTTGGCGCATAGTGAGCACTTAACAAATACCACAACTATAATTATTATACTACTATCATTATTATGAGAATCGAAGAATCAGCCTTAATGGAAAGAGCACAGGCTTGGGAGTCAGGGGACTTGGGTTCTAATTCCGGCTCCGCCACTTGTCTGCTGTGTGACCTTGGGCAAGTCACTTAACTTCTCTGTGCCTCAGTTACCCCATCCGTAAAAATGGCGATGAAGGCTGTGAGCCCCACGTGGGACAACCTGATTATCTTGTATCTACTCCAGCACATAGAACAGTGCTTGGCACACAGTAAGAGCTTAACAAATACCATTATTATCATTATTATTACTAATAATCCATTAATTATTATGATAATAAATGAGAGCCCCCAGTAGACTCTCAATGAGCTATATGGTGTAGTTTGCAAGTACTCCATGCTCTGACACTGGAGTAAGGTCACATCACCTCCTCCAAGAAGCCTTCCCTGATTAAGGCCTCTTTTCCCCAGCTCTCTCAACCTCCTACATATTTGACATTCGCCCCGCCCTCAACATTTATGTACATAGCTTTAACTTCTATTTTATAAATCATTTATTAATTTTAATGTCTCTCTCCCCTTCTAGACTGTAATCGTGTTGTGGGGAGGAAATGGGCCTACCAGTTTGGCTGTACTGGAGTCTACCTAGCGCTTAGTACAGTGCTCTGCACAGAATAAGAGCTCAATAAATACTGGTGATTAATTGATTGATAGATTGGAGTACCAGAAAGATTGTAATGGGACTAGAAGTAGACAAAGAACTACCCTTTTCACTTCTCCACTTTCTCCCCCTAGATTTTTTTCTTAATCACTTAGGAAACTGGGTCCCACTTATTAAATAACAGCTGCAGCTTTTAAAGACCGGCAGTTTTCTAAACCTAGACATTACATGCCCCTGATTTCATTCCAGTTGGTGACATCAACGTTTGTTGCCAGTGCAATTAGGAGTGAGATTGCACCTGAGTCTGAAAGTGGCATTTTTTTCCCTGAAAACATTGCTCGATCGGTCAGGAGTTGGACGCTGGAGGGTGTAGAGAGACACTTTCATATTGGAAAATTTTGGGAATAGGTATTAATCTGCAAAGACAATCTGAATATAATTCAACTGTAGCGTTCCTGCTTGGAACTGAATACAGGAAATGTGGTGGAAGGGCAGAGAGAGAAAAAAGGGAGAGAGGAGAGTGGTAAGAAAGAGAGGAGAAAGACTGAGGAGGAGAGTGAGAGAATGAGAGAATGAGAGACAGAAAGGAGTGAGAGAGAGAAGAAAGGAATGCAGAGAAAGAGAATGAGAGAGAATGACAGAGTGACAGAGAGAGACAGAAAGGAGAGAAGAGAGGAGTAAGAAGGAAGGACTGAGGAGAAAGAGAAGGTGAAAGACAGAGACAAAGATAGAGTGAGAGAGAGAAGAAAGGAATGAAGAGAAAGAGAATGAGAGAGAGAAGAGAGACACGGAAAGGAGAGGAGGGAGGAGGGAGAGGATGGGACTGAGGAGACAATGGCGAAAGACAGAGACACAAAGATAGAGAGAGGAGTGAGAGAGAGAAGAAAGGAACTAAGAGAAAGAAAATGAGAGGGAGGGTAAGAGGAGTGAGAAGAAAGAAGAGAATGAAAGAAGAATAATTCATTGAAAGAAACATCACAAGAGGACCTCAAAATGTTTGTCCTTTAAGTTTTTAATCTCCCTCACTTTCATTTTCTTTCTCTTTATTCCTTTCTTCTCTATCATTCTTCTCTCTCTGTGTCTGATTTTCTCATTCTCTTTATCCTTCCCACTCCTCTCTCCTCTCCTTTCTCTTGCTCAAGTTTTAACTTGAGTTTCTACTCTGCTTTCCCAGAGTCACTCTTTCATAATAAAAATGCTCTGCTTCTGGCATTACCACTACTTTCTCTGTGACTCCAGGCAAGCCACTTAATTCTCTTTCTTCATCTGGATTTTTCCAATGACCTTAAAGGAATGTGTGAGTAGGAGAAATCCTTCACAAAGGTAGGCCATGTTTTCCAATTCGGCCCCTCACCCAAGTCCCAAAACAGAATATTTTTGCATCTTTAACTGCTATTTGTAAAGTGCTCACTGGGTGTCAAAAACTATTCTAAGTGCTGGGGTTGATAGAAGTTAATCTGGTCGGACAAAGTCCGTGTCCCGCATGAGGTTCCCATTCTAAGAAGGAGGGTGAAAAGGTTTTGAATCTCCATTTCACAATTGAGGAAACTGAGGCACAGAGAAGTTAAGTCTCTTGCTCAATGTCACACAGCAGGCAATTAGCAAAGCTGTGATTAGAACCCAGGTCCTCTGTCTCTCAGGCCCGGGCCTTTTCCACTAGGTCAGGCTGTTTTATTTTTTTTTAATGGTATTTGTTAAGTGCTTCTATGTTCCAGGCATTGTTTTAAGCGCTGGGGTAGATACAAACTAATCAGGTTGGACACAGCCCATGTCCCACCTGGGGCTCACAGTCTTCATCACCATTTTACGGATGCGGTAACCGAGGCACAGAGAAGTGAAGTGACTTGCCCAAAGTCACACAGCTGGCAAGCGGCGAGGCCGTGATTAGAACCCAAGTCCTCCTGTTTCCCAGGTCCGTGCTCTAACCGCTAGCCCACACCGCTTCTTTGGGCGGGTTGGACTTTACCACGAGGCTATCTAGACGTGAACCAGCTGGAAGCTTACAGGAAGATGAAGATGACGCCTAGCGCACCTCATCATTGAAACCAAATTCCCGCCCCTCTTCAACAGAAAACAGAGAGGGTCGACCGTGTGGGCTATTTTATTTACACTGGAGGAAAAACAAGAGGAAAAGAGTGGGAAAGTACCCTGCGCAATTACCATCTGGAGAGTGACTCTCTCGATCTGTACAATGACAACGGATAAAGATCTAGGGGTCAAGATGGACTACACTGGAATAAGTTTTCCGTGAAGTACTATGTGAAGAAGCCAAGATGATTCTGGCCTGAATTAAGAGAAGGATACTTCTAGGGGAAGCTATGAGAAAGGGAACAAGTTGGTGGTGGTTAGCTCAACTCCTTGATACAGTGCGTGGGACACTGAGCGCTTAGTCCAGTGCTCTGCACACAGTAAGCGCTCAATAAATACAATTGAATGATGTTCTCCCTCCTACTTAGACTGTAATTCTCAGATGTGACAGAGTCCGGGCCTGACCTATTTCCCTCCCCTCAGGCCCAGGGTTTATAGTCCCCAAAAGCACTTAACACCACAATAACTGTTATCATCGGTTTTCCTCAAAGTCAGCTTCAAATTCAGCTTCAAATTCCGCTCAAGCGCATTTCACTTACAGCTATAGCAAACCGCTGAATGTTCTCGTCCTCGCAGTCTTGAATGACCCTGTCGAGGTCATGGTTGTCGTGTGACTCTCCATCTGTCACGATCACCATGACTTTCTTCACCCCCCTCCGGGCTCCGCGGGGCTCAGTGAAAGCCTCTTTCCTAAAACAATCACACACCCCCGTGAGAAATCAAAAAGGATTTAGGACTGCAGCGTTGTCCTCGGAAAACCTCCAAAACGATACGCTGAAATCAGGAGCTCTCCAGCTCTAGGGGTGGCCTTGCCCGGGCATTCTGAAATCAATCAATCAATCAATCAATCAATCGTATTTATTGAGCGCTTACTGTGTGCAGAGCACTGGACTAAGCGCTTGGGAAGTACAAGGTGGCAACATATAGAGACGGTCCCTACCCAACAGTGGGCTTACAGTCTAAAAGGGGGAGACAGAGAACAAAACCAAACATACTAACAAAATAAAATAAATAGAATAGATATGTACAAGTAAAATAAATCAATCAATAAATAGAGTAATAAATATGTACAAACATATATACATATATACAGGTGCTGTGGGGAAGGGAAGGAGGTAAGATGGGGGGATGGAGAGGGGGACGAGGGGGAGAGGAAGGAAGGGGCTCAGTCTGGGAAGGCCTCCCGGAGGAGGTGAGCTCTCAGCAGGGCCTTGAAGGGAGGAAGAGAGCGAGCTTGGCGGAGGGGCAGAGGGATTGGGGGCATTCCAGGCCCGGGGGATGACGTGGGCCGGGGGTCGATGGTGGGACAGGCGAGAACGAGCAAGCAAGGCCCTGTGAAAAGCGTCAGAGGAGCTGGGTTCTAATCCCACCTCTGCCTATTGCCTGCTGTGTGACCTTGGGAGAGTCGCTTAACTTCTCTGTGCCTCCATTTCTTCCTCTGTATAATGTGGAGTCAATACCTGCTTACCCTCCCCCTTAGACTGGGAGTGTTATGTGGGACAGGGACTTTAACTGATCAGATTCCTAGCTACCTACCCCAGGGCACAGCACAGGGCACAGCCTTTAACAAATACCACAATTATAGTATTTGCCTAATAAATAATAATAACGATGAAGGCATTTGTTAAGCAATTTTTAGGTGCCAAGCACTGTTCTAAGCACTGGGATAGATACAAGGTAATCAGGTTGTCCCACATGGGGCTCACAGTCTTAATCTCCATTTTACAGATGAGGTAACGGAGGCACACAGAGAAGTTATGTGACTTGCCCAAGGTCACACAGCGGACAAGGGGCAGAGTGGGATTAGAACCCAGGTCCTCTAACCTCCAAACCTATGCTGTTGCCACTAGGCCACACTGCTTCTCTTACCATCATTACTGAGATTGTGGCATATAATAATAATAATAATAATGGCATTTATTAAGCGCTGACTATGTGCAAAGCACTGTTCTAAGCGCTGGAGAGGTTACAAGGTGATCGGGTTGCCCCACGGGAGGGCTCACAGTCTTCATCCCCATTTTACAGATGAGGTCACTGAGGCACAGAGAAGTGAAGTGACTTGCCCAAAGTCACATGGACTAGTGGACAGAACATGGGCCTGGGATTCAGAAGGACCTGGATTCTAATCCTGGCTCCACCAAGTGTCTGCTGTGTGACCCTGGGCAAGTCACTTCACTTCTCTGGGCCTCAGTTCCCTCCTCCTAGAATGGGGATGAAGACTTTAAGTTCCAGGTGGGACAAGGACTGTGTCTGACTTGGCTTAGTGGAAAGAGCAAGGGCTTGGGAGTCAGAGGTCATGGGTTCAAATCCCGGCTCCGCCACTCGTCAGCCGTGTGACTTTGGGCAAGTCACTTCACTTCTCGGGGACTCAGTTACCTCATTTGGAAAATGGGGGTGAAGACTGTGAGCCCCCAGTGGGGCAACCTGATCACCTTGTAACCTCCGCAGCGCTTAGAACAGTGCTTTGCACGTAGTAAGTGCTTAATAAATGCCATTATTACTATTATTCTCTGTGCCTCAGTTCCCTCATCTGGTAAACTGGGGATTAAGACTGTGAGCCCCACGTGGGACAGCCTGGTTACCTTGTATCGACCCCAGTGCTTAGAACAGTGTTTGACACACAGTAAGCGCTTAACAAATACCATTATTATTATTATTATTATTATTATTATTATTATTATTATTACCCCAGCTCTTAGAACAGTGCGTGGCACACAGTAAGTACTTAACAAACACCAAAATGATGATCATCATTAGAAGATTGCCTCTAATTCAAGTGGGAGACTGACTGCGGGGTGATGATGGCTGGACTGTCCGGAATTCCGGATCTGGGGTCTCCCCCGTGGCTGGAAAAAAGTGGAGCAGCCAGGAAAGCCCGATATACCCTGATAATAACAATGATAATTCTAGTGTTTGCTACGCGCTTACTATGTGCCAGGCTCTGTCTAAGCCCTGGGGTGGATACAAGCAAATCGGGTTGGATGCAGTCCCTGTCCCGCACGGGGCTCAAAGTCTTCAATGCCATCTTACAGATGAGGCAAATAAGGCCCAGAGAAGGGAAGTGACTTGCCCAAGGTCACACAACAATCAATCAATCGTATTGATTGAGCGCTTACTGTGTGCAGAGCACTGTACTAAGCGCTTGGGAAGTACAAGTTGGCAACATATAGAGACGGTCCCTACCCAACAACGGGCTCACAGTCTAGAAGTAATTGTCGGATATGATAATGTGTGCAGTGTGGCTCAATGGAAAGAGCACAGGCTTTGGAGTCAGAGGTCATGGGTTCAAATCCTGGCTCCGCCAATTGTCAGCTGTGTGACCTTGGGCAAGTCACTTCACTTCTCTGGGCCTCAGTTCCTTCATCTGTAAAATGGGGATTAAGACTGTGAGCCCCCTGTGGGACAACCTGATCACCTTGTATCCTCCCCAGTGCTTAGAACAGTACTTTGCACATAGTAAGTGCTTAACAAATGCCATTATTATTTCCCCCTCTCCATCCCCCCCGTCTTACCTCCTTCCCTTCCCCACAGCACCTGTATATGTTTGTACATATTTATTACTCTATTTATTTATTTTACTTGTACGTATCTATCCTATTTATTTTATTTTGTTAGTATGTTTGGTTTTGTTCTCTGTCTCCCCCTTTTAGACTGTGAGCCCACTGTTGGGGAGGGACCGTCTCTCTATGTTGCCAACTTGGACTTCCCAAGCGCTTAGTACAGTGCTCTGCACACAGTAAGCACTCAATAAATACGATTGATTGATTGATTGATTGATTGATAGAAGGGGGAGACAGACAACAAAACCAAACATATTAACAAACAAATTAACAACAGACGAGTGGCGGAGCCAGGACTAGAACCCATAATCAATCAATCAATCAACCGTATTTATTGAGCACTTACTGTGTGCAGAGCACTGTACTAAGCGCTTGGGAAGTACAAGTTGGCAACATATAGAGACAGTCCCTACCCAACAGTGGGCTCACAGTCGAAAAGGGGGAGACGGAGAACAAAACCAAACATACTTACAAAATAAAATAAATAGAATAGATATCATCATCAATGGTATTTATTGAGCGCTTACTGTGTGCAGAGCACTGTACTAAGCACTTGGGAAGTACAAATTGGCAACATATAGAGACAGTCCCTACCCAACAGTGGGCTCACAGTCGAAAAGGGGGAGACGGAGAACAAAACCAAACATAGTAACAAAATAAAATAAATAGAATAGATAGGTACAAGTAAAATCAATCAATAAACAAATAGAGTAATAGACCTTCTGACTCCTGGGCCCATGCGTTATCCACTGTAAGAGCTCTTACTGTGTGCAGGGCACTGTACTAAGCGCTTGGGAAAGTACAATACAACAATAAACAGACACATTCCCTGCCCTCAACAAGCTTACAGTCTAGAGGAGGGGACACAATGTTGTGTATTTTAGACTGTGAGCCCACTGTTGGGTAGGGACTGCCTCTATATGTTGCCAATTTGTACTTCCCAAGCGCTTAGTACAGTGCTCTGCACACAGTAAGCGCTCAATAAATACGATTGATGATGTATCACATTACCCTCAGACTAAGCATCTCTCTGCCCTGAAGGAGTTTACAATCCAGAACAGTACAAGCACCCTTAGATTGTGTCAAACATAAAGAGAGCAGCAGCATATTCAAGAAGAATTTTAGATTAAATAACTTTATTTAATGCAGCACGGAAAAGCGGCTTGGCCTAGTGCAAAGAGCCCGGGGCGGGGACTCCGAGGACCTGGGTTCTAATCCCGGCTCTGCTAAATTGCTTGCTGTGGGATCTTCAAGTCTCTGTACTTCTCTGTGCCTCAGTTCCCTCAACTGTAAAATGGGGACTGAATGCCTGTTCTCCCTCCTACTTAGACTTGGAGCCCCATGCGGGACAGGGACTGTGTCCCATGTAATAATAATAATAATGATGGCATTTATTAAGCGCTTACTATGTGCAAAGCACTGTTCTAAGCACTGGGGAAGTTACAAGGTGATCAGGTTGTCCCACAGGGGCTCACAGTCTTAATCCCCATTTTACAGATGAGGTAACAGATTCACAGAGAAGTTAAGGGACTTGCCCAAAGTCACACAGCTGACAATTGGCAGAGTGGGATTCGAACCCATGACCTCTGACTCCAAAGCCCAAGCTCTTCTCCACTGAGCCACGCTGCTTCTCATTATTAGGTAATTATTATTAATTATTAGGTAATTAACTTGTACCTAATAATAATAACTTGTATCCAGCAATAATGCTGCACAGAAGCAGCATGGGGTAGGAGATAGAACTCGGACTAGGGAGTTAGAACTCAGACTAGGGAGTCAGAAGGACCTGGGTTCTAATTCTGATTCCGCCACTTGCCTGCTCTGTGACCTTGGGCGAGTCACTTCACTTCTCTGAAGTGAAGAAGCAGCGTGGCTCAGTGGAAAGAGCCCGGCCTTTGGAGTCAGAGATCATGGGTTCAAATCCCGGCTCCATCACTTGTCAGCTGTGTGATTTTGGGCAAGTCACTTGACTTCTCTGGGCCTCAATTACCTCATCTGTAAAATGGGGATGAAGACTGTGAGCCCCCCATGGGACAACCAGATCACCTTGTAACCTCTCCAGTGCTTAGAACAGTGCTTTGCACATAGTAAGCGCTTACTAAATGCTATCATTATTATTATTATTATTATTATCTGGGTCTCAGTGACCTCATCTGGAAAATGGGGATTGAGACTGTGAGCCCCACATGGGAAAGGGACTGTGTCCAACTCGATTTGCTTTTATCTTCCCCATCACTTAGTGCACTGCCTGGCACAGAGTAATAATAATAATAATAATAATAATAATTATTATTATTATTATTATGGTATTTGTTAAGCTCTTACTATGTGCCAAGCACTGTTCTAAGCGCTAGGGTAGATACAAGGTGATCAGGTTGTCCCACGTGGGGCTCACAGTCTTCATCCCCATTTTACAGATGAGGGAACTGAGGCACAGAGAAGTGAAGTGACTTGCTCAAGGTCACTCAGCAGACAAGTGGCGGAGCTGGGATTAGACCCACAAATTCTGACTCGCAAGCCCATGCTCTTTCATTCATTCATTCAATCGTATTTATTGAGCGCTTACTGTGTGCAGAGCACTGTACTAAGCGCTGGCCACTAGGCCATGCTGCTTCTCTGAATCAATCAAATCAATCAATCTAATCAATCTAACGGGGATATCCGGGATAGCCTTGAAGTCACTCTCCGTTCCTCTAAAAACATACCGCGCTGTGTCGATCCCGAGAGCCGTCATGGTCTGCCGCCCGCCTCTCTGGATGATTTCGTTGGACGCAGTCAGAACCTCTTCCGTCGTCGTGTACTTATTGAGGTTAAATTCGTGGGTTACGTTTTCTCCATATTGGACGATGCCCACCTGAAAGAGGGAGATGTTTTCAAAAAAGGCATCCTCAGTGACACCTCCGGGGACTCTCGGTCTTGCTCGGCTGGAGGAAAGGGCTACTTTGGCATTGCGATGGAGCTGAAAAGGAAGTTCTTTCACTTCTTGAGGACAGAGAGTGTGTCTGTCAACTCGATTTACTCCCCCAAGTCCAGTGCTCTGCACACGGTAATTCAATAAACTCCTCAGACTGATTAATTGATAAATAATAATGACGGTACTGGATGATAAATGGCAGACAAATTCAGTAGCCTGGAAGAGAAGCAGCATGGCATGGTGGCTAGAGCCCGGGCCTGGGACTCAGAAGGTCATCATCATCATCATCATCATCAATCGTATTTATTGAGCGCTTACTGTGTGCAGAGCACTGTACTAAGACCTTGGAAAGTACAAGTTGGCAACATATAGAGACAGTCCCTACCCAACAGTGGGCTCACAGTCTAAAAGGGGGAGACAGACAACAAAACCAAACATACTAATAAAATAAAATATGTACAATTAAAATGAATAAATAGAGTAATAAATAGGTACAAACATATATCCATATATACAGGTGCTGTGGGGAAGGGAAGGAGGTAAGATGGGGAGGATGGAGAGGGGGACGAGGGGGAGAGGAAGGAAGGGGCTCAGTCTGGGAAGGAGGACTCAGAAGGTCATGGGTTCCGATCCCAGCTCCGCCATTTGGCCTGCTGTGTGACCTTGGGCTAGTCACTTCACTTCTCTGGGCCTCAGTTCTCTCATCTGTAAAATGGGGATTGAGACAGTGAGCCCCACATGGGACAGGGACTGCATCCAACCCGATTGGCTTGTATCCACTCCAGCACTTAGAACAGTGCCTAGCACAAAGTAAGTGCTTAACAAATACAATAATAATAATAATTATTATTATTATCCCCCTCGTCCCCCTCTCCACCCCCCCATCTTACCTCCTTCCCTTCCCCACAGCACCTGTATATATGTATATATGTTTGTACATATTTGTTACTCTATTTATTTATATTTTATTTGTACATATCTATTCTATTTATTTTATTTTGTTAGTATGTTTGGTTTCGTTCTCTGTCTCCCCCTTTTAGACTGTGAGCCCACTGTTGGGTAGGGACTGTCTCTATATGTTGCCAACTTGTACTTCCCAAGCGCTTAGTACAGTGCTCTGCACACAGTAAGCGCTCAATAAATACGATTGATGATGATGATGAATAATAGTAAATTATCTGATAATTACTCTCCCCCCATCCAAAGCCTTATTAAAGGCGCATCTCTTCCAATAGGCCTTCCCTGACTAAGCCCTCTTTTCCTCTTCTCGCATTTGTTTCTTTGTCATCCTTAGCATTAGAAGAGAGAAGACACAGGATAGAACACAAACAAACACAAATGCTTGGGAGGCCACGAAAGGACAAAGAAACAGGAGTCAAAAGGAAAAGAAAGGGGGGATTTGGGAACAGCAGAAAGCTTTGGGAGGCTGTGCCCAGCCACAGCAGGAGTTTTGGGGTGGGAATCAGCAGTTGGATGGTCAGCAAATTAACCACAAAAAACTAATACCCAGGGAAGAACATTGAAACCATTTTATGGAATTAGTGTTCCTTCGCTTTGATTGAGCTTGGCCTGATGGGTAGAGCCTGGGGGTCAGAAGACCTGGGTTCTAATCCCAGCTCTTTCAGTTGTCTGCCGGGAGTGACCTCGGGCAAGTTACTTCACTTCCCTGTGCCTCAGTTTCCTCATCTGCAAAATGGGGACTAAGACAGGATGCCTCAAATAGGGCAGGGACTGTGTCCAACCTAATTAGCTTGAACCTATCCCAGTGCTTAGTACAGTGCCTAGCACATAGTAAGCACTTAACATACCATTTTGAAAAATGGAGATGAGTGGTTCTAGAATTTCTGTATGAATAGATCCTTTTTATCTACAATAATCACCTAATTTTTGTGGTTGTTTTGTTCCTTTTCTCTCCTTCACTCTCTCTCTCTCTCTCTCTCTCTCTCTCTCTCTCTCTCTCTCTCTCTCTCTCTCTCTCTCTCTCTAAGGGATCAAATTCTTTTTATCCCACCCCCTGGGAGACCCATCCCTTGGCTCGCTTACAGTGCAAAATTGGCACTTTTGACTCAGTCCATAATTATCTGGACGAGGCTCAGGAATTTTTCAAGTTTGGATCCAGATTCTGTTGTTCGCAAGTCGGGGTGGTTATTTGCTTTGGTTGTTGCAGAGATGGGCTGGAGGAATCACAAAAATCGTGGGATCTAAGAGCTCCGGGGCACCCAGGATTGCATGTCAACTTCCAAAAGACCCTGGAAATATGATTCGGGATAGAGGATTGTATTTCTAGTGGATTCGGTTGAGCTCAGAGTTTGCCTTTTGTAGGGCAGAGCTTAGGGTGTCATTGTTGGTGTTTCCAGAACGTCTTTGACATTTTCCTCTCCTCCCCGGGATCTTTCTCCTTCCGAGCCGGACCATGTGGCTTTACTTTTCCTGTGGCAATAACATGGCATGGAACCTCACAAGATCCAGAGACATTAGTCACATTTTTTTTTCATGGTATTAGTTAAGTGCTTACTCTATGCCAGGCACTGTACTAAGCACTGGGGTAGTTAAAAGTTAATCAGGTTGGACACAATACCTGTCATACATGGGACTCATAATCTTAATCCCATTTTACAGATGAGGTCACTGAGGCCCAGAGCAGTGAGGTGACCAACCCTCTTGTCCTTGAAAACCCAGGTGGAATCCTTGTAGTGGACAGTAAGATTCAAGACTGTAAACTCACTGTAAGCAGGGGATGTATTGTTCATTCAATTGTATATGTTGCCAACTTGTACTTCCCAAGCGCTTAGTACAGTGCTCTGCACATAGTAAGCGCTCAATAAATACGATTGATGATGACGATGATGTATTTATTGAGCACTTACTGTGTGCAGAGCACTGTACTAAGCGCTTGGGAAGTACAAGTTGGCAACATATAGAGACGGTCCCTACCCAACAACGGGCTCACAGTCTAGAAGGGGGAGACAGACAACAAAACAAGACATATTGACAAAATAACATAAATAGAATAAATATGTACAAATAAAATAAATAGAGTAATAAACACATACAAACATATATACATATATACAGGTATTGTTACATTGTACTCTCCCAATAATAACAATAATAATAACGATGATGGTATTTGTTAAGCGCTTACTATGTGCCAAGCACTGTTCTAAGTGCTGGGGAGGTGGGGGAATACAAGGTAATCAGGCTGTCCCACATGGGGCTCACAGTCTTAATCCCCATTTTCCAGATGAGGGAACTGACGCACAGAGAAGTGAAGTGACTAGCCCAAAGTCACACAGCTGACAAGTGGCGGAGCCGGGATTAGAACCCGTGACCTCGACTCCCAAGCCCGTGCTCTTTCCACTGAGCCACGCTGCTTCTAATGCTCTGCACACAGTAAGCGCGCAATAAATACAATTGACTGACTAACGGTTAGGTTTGTGAGGAGGCAGCAGGTTTTGGCAGGGGATGGGTCTCCAGGGATCTGGGTTCGACTGCCCCAGAGGACTGTGGGTAGCTGCCCAATGAGCTGAGCAAGAATTTGGGCTCTCCGTGTGGTGGCGGGAAGCCCCCTTCTTGAATCCCTGTTCATTCCCCAGAGTTTGTCCTCAACTAATTATATGAACAGGAAATAACACCTCTCCCCCTTTTAGACTGTGAGCCCACTGTTGGGTAGGGACTGTCCCTATATGTTGCCAACTTGTACTTCCCAAGCGCTTAGTACAGTGCTCTGCACACAGTAAGCGCTCAAAAAATACGATTGATGATGATGATGATAATACCTAAGATGACAGTCAAAAAAGCAGGGTTCAACGGGAGGAGCAGTGTGGCTTAGTGGAAGAAGCATGGGCCTGGGCATCCGAGGACATCCAAGGGCATCAAGCGCTTAGTACGGTGCTCTGCACACAGTAAACACTCAATAAATACGATTGATTGATTGATTGATTGACCTGGGTTCTAATCTCGACTCTTCCAGTCGCCCTCTGAGAGACCTCTGGCAAGTCACCTCACTTCTCTGGGCCTCCGTTATCCTCATCGGCAAAATGGAGATCCGATGCCTGTGCTCCTCTCGCTAGACTAGCCCCGTGTCTAGTAGACTGTGAGCCCCATGTGAGACTGGAACTGTGCTCAATCATTCATTCAATCGTATTTATTGAGCGCTTACTGCGTGCAGAGCACTGTACTAAGCACTTGGAAGGTACGATTCGGCCACGGATACAATCCTACTCCTGCTCGTTGTGAGCAGGGAGCGTGTCTACCGACTCTGTCATATCGTACTCTCCCAAGTGCTTTGCACACAGTAAGCTCTCAATAAATACGGCTGAATGAATGAAGCGCTTAGTACAGTGCTCTGCACACAGTAAGTGCTTAGTAAATACAATTCGTTGAAAGATTGGTTGTTTGATCTATAATAAGCCCGATGACAGCGTGTCCAAGGAGAGAATACAGTACTTTTGGAAGAAAAATAAAAAGACTTCTGCTTAAGGCCTATTAGCAACAGCTGAGCTCGAAATGGTTGTCAACACAAACGATTAAGTTGAGTCCCTGGAAAGAATTATTGTAAAACCACATGAAAGAAAGTTGCAGACTCCCCGGGGAGGGTCTTTCTCTGCAAATTTGCTCCGGGAGGATGTGTAGTCGACTTTTCTCTGTGAATGAATTTCTTTCCCGAAGCAATGAGCAGACCCCTGTCAGGCCGGTTTAAAAGAAGGGCAGGGGGCTACCCTTTCATCATTAAGCAGCAGGCAGAGTAATTTAAAAAAGAATAAAATGTCCGAACATTGCCAAAGGGAGGAAACACAGTGAGAATGTGGAATCGTCTCACAAGGGCTGAAGTCAATAAAAGAATTTCCAAACGTCCTCCCCTTCTAGTCTTCCGGCTCCTCATGGACAGCGATTGTGTCTACCCACTCTACTGTACTCTGCCAAGCACTTAGCACAGTGCTTTGCGCACAGCGCTCAATAAATTAAGACTGATGGGTTTTATTTTTTATGGTATTTTTTTTAAGTGCTTACTATGTGCCAGGCACTGTTCTAAGTGTTGGGAGTAGATAGGAGCTAATCAGCTTGGGCACAGTCCAGGGCTCTGCACACAGTAAGCGCTCAATAAATACGAGAGACTGAATGAATGAATGAATGAATGTCTCACGTGGAGCTCACAGTCTTCACCCCCATTTTACAATTGACTGTAAATTCCTCTCCCCCTCCTCCCCCCTCCATCCCCCCCGCCTTACCTCCTTCCCTTCCCCACAGCACCTGTATATATGTATATATGTTTGTACATATTTATTACTCTATTTATTTTACTTGTACATATCTATTCTATTTATTTTATTTTGTTAATATGCTTTGTTTTGTTCTCTGTCTCCCCCTTCTAGACTGTGAGCCCACTGTTGGGCAGGGACCGTCTTTATATGTTGCCAACTTGTACTTCCCAAGCGCTTAGTACAGTGCTCTGCACACAGTAAGCGCTCAATAAATACGATTGATTGATTGATTGACTGAGCTAGCAGTAAGAAGTGGTTTAGCACTGAGCCAACTTGATTCACTACAACACTCAGCAGGTCTTTAGGAAGTAGGAAAGAATAATAATAATAATGATGATGATGGCATTTGTTAAGTGCTTACTATGTGCGAAGCTCTGTTCTAAGCACTGAGGGGATACAAGGTGATCACGTTGTCCCACATCCCCACTTAGTACAGTGCTCTGCCCACAGTAAGTGCTCAATAAATACAATTTGTTGCAAGATTGGTTGTTTGATCTATAATAAGCCCGATGATGGTGTGTCCAAGGAGAGAATACAGTACTTTTGGAAGAAAAAAAAAAGACCTGCTTAAGGCCTATTAGCAACAGCTGAGCTCGAAATGGTTGTCAACACAAACGATTAAGTTGAGTCCCTGGAAAGAATTATTATAAAACCACATGAAAGAAAGTTGCAGACTCCCCGGGGAGGGTCTTTTTCTGTAAATTTGCTCCGGGAACTGTCTTAATCCCCATTTTACAGATGAGGGAACTGAGGCTCAGAGAAGTTAAGTGACTTTCCCAAGGTGACGCAGCAGACATACAGTGCTCTGCACACAGTAAGCGCTCAATAAATACGATTGAATGAATGTGGGGGGGAGCCGGGATTAGAACCCACGACCTCTGACTCCCAAGCCCGGGCTCTTTCCACAAGGCCATGGCCATGCTGCTCCTGTTCCACTGGTCGCAGAATTGCCAGTTTACAGGCCAGAAATACCACTTTCTACCCAATACAATCGCAAAGCGTTTGTCAATCTTGACTTGCTCCATTTCTAATTTCACTTATTAACAGTGGCATTTGCTTGACATAGAGTAAGCACTTAACAAATGCCATCATTATTATTATTATGAGAATTTATTCATTCGGTCATATTTACTGAGCACTTACTGTGTGCAGAGCACTGTACTAAGTGCTTGGAAAGTTGCACGGCAGCACCATCTTACCTGGGTCTGTTTGGGGCCTATAGCCATCTTTCCCAGCAACCGTTTTAAAAATTCTATGACTTTCTCCCAGGGGTAAATGCTGTTAGAACCATCGAGCACGATGACAATGTCCAGCTGACTGCTGCATTCTGTAAAGAGAAATTGTTTCAAATTACGATCACGGATTCAACCCAAAAATCAGAGGGAATCAACGTGTGACTTTAGGCGACGCTTCGCAAAGGCAAGCCTGGGTTTGGCCACTATTTAAGGGGCTGTGCAAAATCTACCGTGGCATCTTATCGCTAAATCAAGAGCACCGTCTCTTATTACCTTGTGGGCAGGGAATGTGCGTTTATTGTTCTACTGTCTCTCGCAAGCGCTTGGTACAGTACCCTGCACACGGTAAGCGCTCAATAAATACGACTGACTCACTGAATGAATGAATTATCGATAACATAGCGCAAAATCTTGGGTGTAAAAAGCCGCTTCTCTTTCCTTGTCAGGGTTCTTTTCGAGGCAGAGGTAGACCTCTAAATACACGCGCCCCTGAAGGAACGTTTTCTTCTCTGACGGGGCTCCTCGGCACTTTGAGCGATTTCCATTTGGACACGACTTTCCTAAGACCGCTTCCACCAAAAGCCATGCCAAAAATAGCAAGAAGTTGGGTTATATACTGACAAAGCACGCATTGACCAAAATTGGGCACGCTGACAGCTAAGGACATTGCTTTGAGCGCTTTGGTATGCCTCTGTGTATACATCTCTCTCTATCATCGCTTACTACTTTTCAAACACCCAAGGGCCATTCTGCAGGGGGCCTACCTTGTACAGACGGAGCGATGGACTTTACAACTTGAAATGTCGAATCAACATCGGAACAGATGCCGGTCGTATAGTGTAAGTGTCCACATTTGTAAGCATAAAGAGGTCCGCAGGCCTTTAAAAGAGAATGGCAGCATGAAACGTCCGACCAACCACCGAGAGATTGACGGTCGTTAAAAGATATTACCGTTTCCTGCCTTACCAGAAATCCGCCTTTTGGGTTCGTGACTAAAGTCGACCCAAACGTCATGTTCTCCTTGATTTCCGTGACTTTAGGGATTGAGGTATTGGCTAAGAATAAAACAGACATTTCAGGATGCAGCAACAGAAAGTTACATCATACCCTGCCTACTTTCAGCCTTCCGGACACTTGGTCAAATCAGAGCCCAAGTTTGGTTATACCAAATAGGCTCCCCCCTTCTATTAGGACTATAATGAGTGAGTGGAAAAGCTGACTTCCATCTGGATAAATCGTTTTTCCGACCCGTGAAAGAATGTGGAAATAGCAATTAAGCGAGTGCCTCTGAACACTATTCATCCGACTTCGCTAGCTGCGACAGAGCTGTGTGACTTTGGGCAAGTCACTTAACTTCTCTGGGCCTCAGTTCCCTCATCTGTAAAATGGGGATGAAGACTGTGAGCCCCCCGTGGGACAACCTGATCACCTTGCATCCCCCCGGCGCTTAGAACAGTGCTTTGCACATAGTAAGCGCTTAGTAAATTTTGATTAGTAAATGCCACCATTATTATTATTATAAAATCAACTGCCTCGCCGGATGTGAATGCTGTTTTGGTGTGCTGTGACTGGCGAGCTCAATCATCATCATCATCATCATCAATCGTATTTATTGAGCGCTTACTGTGTGCAGAGCACTTGTACTAAGCGCTTGGGAAGTACAAATTGGCAACATATAGAGACAGTCCCTACCCAACAGTGGGCTCACAGTCTAAAAGGGGGAGACAGAGAACAAAACCAAACGTACTAACAAAAGAAAATAAATAGAATAGCTATGTACAAGTAAAATAAATAAATAAATAAATAAATAAATAAATAAATAAATAAATAAATGATGTGCCATGGACCTCTGACAGGAAAGGGGGTGGAAAAGTGGCCAAAGGAGTCTGAATACGAAGCAGCCTTGCCCTCGCCCGCTCCATGTCGACGTCTCGGGGTCATGATCTGGGGTGACGGAGAAAAACTGCAAAGCCGGATTCCGGCGGTAGCCACGAGACAGGGATAAATTAATGGAAGAACAAGGCCCATTACATCATAAGTGCTCCGTCACCAAAGTTGGTAGTGGAATAGATGCTCGGGGCGGGCGACCAGGTCCGATTTCTCTACATAAAAGGTGCAGTCTGGTCAGCTTCTTTGGGCATTCCCTCCCCCCCACCCCCCGAGAACCACAAGGCAGAAATTTAGTTCAGCGAAGGAAGGCTGAACTGCGAATGCCCTGATACCCTGAGTTATCATAATAATAATAATGATGGCATTTGTTCATCATCGTCAATCGTATTTATTGAGCGCTTACTGGGTGCAGAGCACTGTACTAAGCTCTTGGGAAGCACACGTTGGCAACATATAGAGACAGTCCCTACCCACCAGTGGGCTCACAGTCTAAAAGGGGGAGACAGAGAACAAAACCAAACATACTAACAAAATAAAATAAATAGAATAGATATGTACAAGAAAAATAAACAAATAAATAAATAGAGTTACAAATATGTACAAATATATATCCATATATACAGGTGCTGTGGGGAAGGGAAGGAGGTAAGATGGGGGGATGGAGAGGGGGACGAGGGGGAGAGGAAGGAAGGGGCTCAGTCTGGGAAGGCCTCCTGGAGGAGGTGACCTCTCAGTAGGGCCTTATTTGTTAAGTGCTTACTATGTGCAAAGCACTGTTCTAAGCGCTGGGGGGATATAACATGATCAGGTTGTCCCCCGTGGGGCTCACAGTCAATCCCCATTTTACAGATGAGGTAACTGAGGCTCAGAGAAGTTAACTGACTTGCCCAAGGTCACACAGCAGACATGTGGTGGAGCTGGGATTCGCACCCATGACCTCTGACTCCAAAGCCCGTGCTCTTTCCACTGAGCCATGCTGCTTCTCGATGCTCCGCAAACCTCTCTATAATAATAATGGTGACATTTATTAAGCGCTTACTGTGTGCAAAGCACTGTTCTAAGCGCTGGGGAGGTTACAAGGCAATCAGGTTGTCCCACAGGGGGGCTCACAGTCTTCCTCCCCATTTTACAGATGAGGTAACTGAGGCCCAGAGAAGTGAAGTGACTTGCCCAAAGTCACACAGCTGACAATTGGCGGAGCCGGGATTTGAACCCATGACCTCTGACTGCAAAGCCCGGGCTCTTTCCACTGAGCCATGCTGCTTCTCTAGGCTCTCTAGGCTGCTCACTCTCCAGTCTCTTGACTGTAAGCTCATTGTGGTCAGGAAATGTGTCTGTTTATTGTTTTATCATTTTATTGTTTTATCATTTTATTGTACTCTCCCAAGCACTTAGTACAGTGTTTTGTTTATTACTCTATTTATTTATTTATTTATTTATTTTACTTGTACATTTCTATCCTATTTATTTTATTTTGTTGGTATGTTTGGTTTTGTTCTCTGTCTCCCCCTTTTAGACTGTGAGCCCACTGTTGGGTAGGGACTGTCTCTATGTGTTGCCAATTTGTACTTCCCAAGCGCATAGTACAGTGCTCTGCACATAGTAAGCGCTCAATAAATACGATTGATTGATTGATTGATTGATTTTGTACACTGCTTAGAGAAGCAGCATGGCTCAGTGGAAAGAGCCCAGGCTTGGGAGTCAGAGGCTGTGGGTTCTAATCTCGGCTCCACCACATGTCTGCTGTGTGACCTAGGGCAAGTCACTTAGCTTCTCGGAGCCTCAGTTACCTCATCTGCAAAATGGGGATTAAGACTGTGAGCCCCACGTGGGACAACCTGATCACCTTGTATCCCCCGCAGTGCTTAGAACAGTGCTTTGCAAGCACTGTCACTTGTCTGCTGTGTGACCTTGGGCAAGTCACTTCACTTCTCTGAGCCTCTGTTACCTCATCTGTAAAATGGGGATTGAGACTGTGAGTCCTATGTGGGATTGTACTTCCCAAGCGCTTAGTACAGTGCTCTGCACATAGTAAGCGCTCAATAAATACGATTGATGATGATGATGATAGGGACGGTGCCCAACCCAATTTGCTTGTATCCACCCCAGCGCTTAGTACAGTGCCTGGAACATAGTAAGCACTTAACAAATACCATAATTATTAATTATTATTATTATTACAGTACAGCTTACTAAATGTGCCGGCCACTGTACTAAGCACTGGAATAGATACGAGCTCATAGGGTTGGACACAGTCCCTGTCCTACAACTTTAATCTCCATTTTACAGATGAGGTAACTGAGGCCCAGAGAAGTTAAATTACTGGCCCAAGGTCACACAGCAGGCAATTAATCAATCACGGTGGCTGTGCGCTTACTGGGTGCACAGCACCATAGGAAGCGCTTGGGCGAGCACAATTGGTACACACATCACCTGCCCACAAGGAGCTTACAGTCTAGACAGGTGGCAGAGCCAGGATTAGAATCCAGGTCCTCTGATTCCCAGGCCCAGGGTCTTTCCATTAGGCCATGCTGCTTTCCGGGCTGGATTCATTCAATCATCCAGTCATCATCACCATCATCAATCGTATTTATTGAGCGCTTACTATGTGCAGAGCACTGTACTAAGCGCTTGGGAAGTACAGATGGGCAACATATAGAGACAGTCCCTACCCAACAGTGGGCTCACAGTCAAGCACTTACTGTGTGCAGAATAATAATTATAATACTGATGGCATTTGTTAAGCGCTTACTATGTGCTAGACACTGTTCTAAGTGCTGGGGGAGACACGAGCCAATTGGGTTGGGCGCGGACTGCTGGGCGGGGCCGGGGGGAGGTCTGAGGTGGCAGATTTTGAGAGGAAAACTATAAATGAAGGGCAGAGACGGCCACCAAGCATCCCCAACCTCTAGCTGTCTCCCTCCGGATCTCGGAGAATGGTAAGGCTACCATTCATTCATTCACTCATTCATTCATTCATTCAATCGTATTTATTGGACGCTTACTGTGTGCAGAGCACTGGACTAAGCGCTTGGGAAGTACAAGTCGGCAACATATAGAGACGGTCCTTACCCAACAACGGACTCACAGTCTAGAAGGCTGGTGGTTTTTTGTTGCCGAGACGGACAACCTCCTGCCTGCAGGGAGCCTGCTCTCAACCAATCTATGATATTTACTGAGCGCTTCCTGTATGCAGAACACTGTACTAAACACTTGAGAGAGTACAAAATAACAGAGTTATAGGCAGAGTTATAGTCCTGCTCCCTGCCCACAAGGAGGTTACAGTCTAGAGGATAATAATGCCAATTAATAGAGAAGCAGCGTGGCTCATTGGAAAGAGCGCGGGCTTTGGAGTCAGAGGTCATGGGTTCAAATCCCGGCTCTGCCACCTGTCAACTGTATGACTTTGGGTAGTCACTTCACTTCTCTGGGCCTCAGTTCCCTCATCTGTAAAATGGGGATGAAGACTGTGAGCCCCACGTGGGACAACCTGATCGCCTTGTAACCTCCCCAGCGCTTAGAACAGTGCTTTGCACATAGTAAGCGCTTAATAAATGCCATCATTATTATTCTTCTTGTTATTAATAATCACTATCGTCCTTGTTAAGTGCTTACGATGTGCCTAGCGCTGCTCTAAGCAATAGGTTAGGTACATGTTAATTAGGTTGGATGAAGTCACTTTCCCACAGTCTAAGAAGGAGGGAATAGGATTTAATTTCCACTTAACAGTTGAGGAAACTCAGGGCCAAAGTTAAGTGACTTTTCCCGGGCCACCCAGCAAGCCGTTGGTAGAGGCAGGATTAGAATCCAAGTCTGCTGAATCCCAGGCCTGTGTCCTTTCCACTAGGCCACGCTGCTTCTAAGATGATGGCTCCCGTGGCGGTAGCTAAGAGCGGCCCTGACTTGCTCCCTTTGATAATAATAATGATAGCATTTATAAAGCACTTACTATGTGCAAAGCACTGTTCTAAGCGTTGATCTTCCGCCCTCCCGGCCCCAAAGCACTTATGTTCATATCTGTCATTTTATTTACCCCTTTGCTCTTCCCCTCATCCAGCCCCAAAGCATTTATGTACCTACCTCTCATTTTATTCATTTGTATTGATGTCTGTGTCCCCATCTCTCCTCCTCTCCCCCTCGTCCCCCTCTCCATTCCCCCATCTTACCTCCTTCCCTTCCCCACAGCACCTGTATATATGTATATATGCTTGTACATATTTATTACTCTATTTATTTATTGATTTTACTTGTACATATCTATTCTATTTATTTTATTTTGTTAGTATGTTTGGTTTTGTTCTCTGTCTCCCCCTTTTAGACTGTGAGCCCACTGTTGGGTAGGGACTGTCTCTATATGTTGCCAACTTGTACTTCCCAAGCACTTAGTGCAGTGCTCTGCACACAGTAAGCGCTCAATAAATACGATTGATGATGATGATGATGATAATAATAATAATAATAATAATGACATTTTTAAGCACTTCTTATGTGACGAGCACTGCTCTAAGCGCTGGAGGGATGATAATAATAATAATAATAATAATGGTACTTATTAAGCGCTTACTATGTGCAAAGCACTTTTCTAAGCACTGGGGAGATTACAAGGTGATCAGGTTGTCCCACAGGGGGCTAACAGTCTTAACCCTCATTTTACAGATGAGGTCACTGAGGCCCAGAGAAGTTAAGTGACTTGCCCAAAGTCACACAGCTGACAAGTGGCGGAGCCGGGATTTGAACCCATGACCTCTGACTCCAAAGCCCGGGCTCTTTCCACTGAGCCACGCTGCAAGGTCAACAGGTTATCCCACATGGGGCTCACAGTCTTCATCCCCATTTTACAGATGAGGGAACTGAGGCACAGAGAAGTGAAGTGACTTGCCCAAAGTCACACAACTGACAAGCCCTCTAGACTGTGGACTCATTGTGGGCAGGGAATGTCACTGTTTATTGTTGTGTTGTACTTTCCCAAGCGCTTGGTACAGTGCTCTGCACGCAGTAAGCGCTCAATAAGTACGATTGAATGAATGAATGAATGAATGCTCTGCATGCAGTAAGCGCTCAGTAAATACGATGGAATGAATAATGGTGTCTGTCCCACATGAGGTTCCCAGTGTAAATAGAAAGGAGAACAATTATTGAATCCTCATATTACTGATGAGGAAACTGAGGCCCAGAGAATAATAATAATTATGGTACTTATTAAGTGTATACTATGTGCGGAGCATTGTTCTAAATCCTGGGGTAGATACAAGTTAATCAGGTAGGACACAGTCCCTGTCCTTCACGGGCCCACACTTTTCATCCGTGGCTCAGTGGAAAGAGCACGGGCTTTGGAGTCAGAGGTCGGGGGTTCAAATCCCGGCTCCGCCACTTGTCCGCTGGGTGACTTTAGGCAAGTCACTTAACTTCTCTGTGCCCCAGTTACCTCATCTGGAAAATGGGGATTAAGACTGTGGGACAACATGATCACGCTGTAACCTCCCCAGCGCTTAGAACAGTGCTTTGCACATAGCAAGAGCTTAATAAATGCCATCATTATTATTACCCCCATTGCACGGATGAGGTAAACGAGGCCTAGAGAAGTGAAGTCCCCCTCGTCCCCCTCTCCATCCCCCCGTCTTACCTCCTTCCCTTCCCCACAGCACCTGTATATATGTATATATGGTTGTACATATTTATTACTCTATTTATTTATTTTACTTGTACATTTCTATCCTACTTATTTTATTTTGTTGGTATGTTTGGTTCTGTTCTCTGTCTCCCCCTTTTAGACTGTGAGCCCACTGTTGGGTAGGGACTGTCTCTATGTGATGCCAATTTGTACTTCCCAAGCGCTTAGTACAGTGCTCTGCACATAGTAAGCGCTCAATAAATACGATTGATTGATTGAAGTGACTTGCCCAGGGTCACACAGCAGACATATGGCAGAGCCGGGATTAGAATCCGGGCCCTTCTGACGGCCAGGACCATGCCGTATCTGCTAAGCCACGTTGCCTCTCATAAGAAAAGTGAAGTGATTTGCCCAAGGTAGCAAACCAAGATTACAAGCCAGGTCTTTTTTTATTTTTCTCCTAGACCTGTGCTCTTTCCACTGAGCCGCACGGCCTCCTACCCTTGGCCTGACATACCTGGAAGGTTCAGTTTCACACAAGGCGACGGTTCATCCCTCCCAACTGGACACTTGTAGACATCACCGGTCCTCTTCTTCGGTTGGCCAGCCAGAGGAGAGCCGACCAGGACCCTGGAAATCAATCAATCAATCAATCAATCGTATTTATTGAGCGCTTACTGTGTGCAGAGCACTGTACTAAGCACTTGGGAAGTCCAAGTTGGCAACATATAGAGACGGTCCCTTCCCAACAGTGGGCTCACAGTCTAGAAATCAAGACGCGCAATCCGTTTTCTGAAAAATGAAGTCTCTTTGACTGCAATACCCTTCACAGATCAATCAATCAGTCAATCAATCGTATTTATTGAGCGCTTACTGTGTGCAGAGCACTGTACTAAACACTTGGGAAGTCCAAGTTGGCAACATATAGAGACGGTTCCTACCCAACAGTGGGCTCACAGTCTAGAAATCAAGACGTGCAATCCATTTTCTGAAAAACGAAGTCTCTTTGACTGCAATACCCTTCACAGATCAATCAGTCAATCAATCGTATTTATTGAGCGCTTACTGTGTGCAGAGCACTGTACTAAGCGCTTGGGAAGTCCAAGTTGGCAACATATAGAGACGGTCCCTACCCAACAGTGGGCTCACAGTCTAGAAATCAAGACGCGCAATCCGTTTTCTGAAAAATGAAGTCTCTTTGACTGCAATACCCTTCACATAATCAATCAGTCAATCAATCGTATTTATTGAGCGCTTACTGTGTGCAGAGCACTGTACTAAGCGCTTGGGAAGTACAAGTTGGCAACATATAGAGACAGTCCCTACCCAACAGTGGGCTCACAGTCTAGAAATCGACGCACAATCTATTTTCTGAAAAATGAAGTCTCTTTGACTGCAATACCCTTCACAGATCAATCAATCAATCAATCAATCGTATTTATTGAGCGCTTACTGTGTACAGAGCACTGTACTAAGCGCTTGGGAAGTATAAGTTGGCAACATATAGAGACGGTCCCTACCCAACAGTGGGCTCACAGTCTAGAAGCGGGAGACAGATAATCAAGGCAACAGCGATAATCAGAAATAAATAACAATAATAATGACAACTGTGGTATGTAATAACGGTGGCACTTCTTAAGCGCTTACTATGTGTCAGGCACTGTTTTAAGCGCTGGGGAAGATACAAGGTAATCAGGTTGTCCCACGTGGGGCTCACAGTCCGCATCCCCATTTTACAGATGAGGGAACTGAGGCACAGAGACCTGAATTGACTTGCCCAAGGTGGCGGGGCCAGGATTAGAACCCAGGTCCTTCTGACTCTCAGGCCCTCACTCTATCCACTAGGCCCCTCGATGCCCTGCTAAGAGGGAATGGTTAGATCGATCAGTCGTCTTTATTTTTTGAGCATTTGCAGCGTCAGAGGTGTTAAATGACACATCCAAACCAAAGAGATGTAGACGACAAGAAAGGCATAACTCCTCCCAAAATTGGAGGCAGGAGGATGGGTTAGACTGGGCCACTGAATCTTCATTCAGGCCAAATCCAGGCAGTGATTCTGCTAAATCAAATCTGAGGAATATTATGCAATTAAACCCTGCTAGCTCCAGGTTCTTGAAAAATAAATCGCTTCAAATCCCCGAAGGATTAATTCAACCAAGGAAATAATAATACTTGAGAGCTCACCTCCTCCAGGAGGCCTTCCCAGACTGAGCCCCTTCCTTCCTCTCCCCCCATCCCCCCCTCCATCCCCCCATCTTACCTCCTTCCCATCCCCACAGCACCTGTATATATGTTTATACATATTACTCTATTTATTTATTTATTTTACTTGTACATATCTATTCTATTTATTTTATTTTGTTAGTATGTTTGGTTTTGTTCTCCGTCTCCCCCTTTTAGACTGTGAGCCCACTGTTGGGTAGGGACTGTCTCTATATGTTGCCAACTTGTACTTCCCAAGCGCTTAGTACAGTGCTCTGCACACAGTAAGCGCTCAATAAATAAGATTGACGATGACTGTCTCTATATGTTGCCAACTTGTACTTCCCAAGCGCTTAGTACAGTGCACTGCACACAGTAAGCGTTCAATAAATACGATTGATGATGATGATGATGATACTAATAACGATGGCATTTGTTAAGCGCTTACTATGTGCAAAGCACCGTTCAAAGCGCTGAGGGGATACAAGGTGATCAGGTTGTCCCACGTGGGGCTCACGGCCTTAGTCCCCATTTCACAGATGAGGTAACCGAGGCTCAGAGAAGCCTATTGCCATGCCACATCACAAGGAAGGAGCTTTAGAAGCAGCGTGGCTTAGCGGATAGAGCTTGGTCCTGGGAGTCGGAAGGGCCTGGGTTCTAATCCCTGCTCTGTCATTTGCTTGCTCTGTGACTTTGGGCAAGTCACTTCACTTCTCTGGGCCTCCATTCCCTCACCTGGAAAATGGGAATTAAGAATGTGAGCCCAATGCGGGACGGTGACCGGATCCAACCTGATGAACTTGCATCTTCTCCGGTGCTTGGCAAATAATATGTGCTTAACAAGAGCCATAATAATAACTATTATTATTAGACATAAGAAACAAATGTTTGGGAAGTGAAAATCATCATCATCATCAATCGTATTTATTGAGCGCTTACTATGTGCAGAGCACTGTACTAAGCGCTTGGGAAGTACAAGTTGGCAACATATAGAGACAGTCCCTACCCAACAGTGGGCTCACAGTCTAAAACGGGGAGACAGAGAACAAAACCAAACATACTAACAAAATAAAATAAATAGAATAGATATGTACAAGTAAAATAAATAAATAGAGTAATAAATATGTACAAACATATATACATATATACAGGTGCTGTGGGGAAGGGAAGGAGGTAAGATGGGGGGGATGGAGGGGGGACGAGGGGGAGAGGAAGGAAGGGGCTCAGTCTGGGAAGGCCTCCTGGAGGAGGTGAGCTCTCAGCAGGGCCTTGAAGGGAGGAAGAGAGCGAGCTTGGCGGATGGGCAGAGGGATTGGGGGCATTCCAGGCCTGGGGGATGACGTGGGCCGGGGGGCGAAAATGTAAAGCAAACTGTGTTATTTCCTTATACTCTCCTGCCATGGAAATAAATTTGTCGAGGAATGAGAGCGTCAGAAGTGCTAGCTGCTTAAAGACCAGATTTGGTAAGAAAGGTTTTACAGGAAAGATGACCAGCCCCTTAGTTTCGGATTATGGAGTCATTTTTGTGGAGGTATTATAAGCAGCAGGAGAAGCAGCGTGGCTCAGTGGAAAGAGCCCGGGCTTGGGAGTCAGAGGTCGTGGGTTCTAATCCCGGCTCTGCCACTTATCGGCTGTGTGACTTTGGGCAAGTCCCTTCGCTTCTCTGGTCCTCAGTTCCCTCAAATGTAAAATGGGGATGGAGACGTTGAGCCCCACGTTGGACAGGGACTGAGTCCAACCTAATTTCCTTGTGTCCTCCCCAGTGCTCAGTACGGTGGGCAGGAATAGGTCTGTTTGTTGTTATAGTGGACTCTCCCGAGTGTTTAGTACAGTACTTTGCATACAGTAAGCGCTCAATAGATGATTGAATGAATAAATGAATGAATGAATGAATCCCTACGCAGGACATCCATCAGAAGATGGATTTTGTGGTATCTGTTAAACACTTAGTACATGTCAAACACTGTAATAATAATAATAATAATGATGGCATTTTTTAAGTGCTTACGCTGTGCAGAGCACTGTTCTAAGCGCTGGGGGGGGATACAAGGTGATCAAGTTGTCCCACGTGGGGCTCACAGACTTAATCCCCATTTTACAGATGAGATTACTGAGGCTCAGAGAAGTTAAGTGACTTGCCCAAGGTCACACAGCACACATGTGGCGGAGTCGGGATTCGAACCCATGACCTCTGACTCCAAAGCCCGGGCTCTTTCCACTGAGCCACGCTGCTTCTCTGCTTCTCTGTACTAAGCGCTGGGGTAGATACAAGCTAATCAGGTCCCACATAGGGCTCACAGTCTAAATAATAATAATAATAATAACATAAGCGCTTACTATGTGCAAAGCACTGTTCTAAGCGCTGGGGAGGTTACAAGGTGATCACGTTGTCCCACGGGAGGGCTCACAGTCTTAATCCCCATTTTACAGAGGAGGTAACTGAGGCATAGAGAAGTTAAAGTCACACAGCTGACAATCGGCGGAGCCGGGATTTGAACCCATGACCTCTGACTCCAAAGCCTGTGCTCTTTCCACTGAGCCACGCTGCTTCTCAGCGAGGGACTCAACTCAATAGGAGGGAGAACAGGGACTCCGCCTTTACTTTGCAGACAAGGGAGCTGAGGTACAGAGAAGTGAAGCAACTTGCCCCAAGGTCACACAGCGGATAGGTAGTGGAGCCGGGATTAGAACTCAGGTCTTCTGACTCTTAGATCCATGCTCTTTCCACTGGGTTAACAGACTCAGGACCCTCTGAAGTGAATTTTCAGATCCTGATGCTGTGTTCACCTCTTCGGGGCCATTTGAGGCCTCTTTGGGAACTTAAGTAACGCTCAGGGAGCCAGATGGAGGCTGTGCTGTGTGACGTTGGCCAAGTCACTTCACTTCTCTGGGCCTCAGTTCTCTCCTCTGTCAAATGAGAAGCAGCGTGGCTCGGTGGAAAGAGCCCAGGCTTGGGAGTCAGAGGTCATGGGTTCTAATCCCGGCTCTCCCACATGTCTGCTGTGTGACCTTGGGCAAGTCACTTAACTTCTCTGTGCCTCAGTTACCTCATCTGTAAAATGGAGATTAAGATTGTGAGCTCCACGTGGGACAACCCGATCACCTTGTATCCTCCCGAGTGCTTAGAACAGTGCTTTGCACATAGTAAGTGCTTAACAAATACCAAAATTATTATTATTATTATTATTATTATCATTATTATTACATGGGGATGGAGACACTGAGCCCCACATGGGCCAGGGACTGTGTCTGACCTAATTATCTTGTATCCACCCCAGCACTTAGTACAGTGCCTGAAACATAGTAAGCACTTAACAAATACCATTATTATAATTATTTAACTGGCAGGAATGAGAGAGTGGGAATAGCCCTTTGAAGCCACTGGCACCATCAATTATTTAATGATAATAATCATAATAACGATAATAATGATGGCAAGCAGTGTTCTAAGCGCTGGGGGGGGATACAGGATACAAGGGGATCAGGTTGTCCCACGTGGGGCTCACAGTCTTAATCCCCATCTTATAGATGAGGTAACTGAGGCTCAGAGAAGTTAAGTGACTTGCCCAAGGTCACACAGCAGACATGTGGCAGAGCCGGGATTAGAACCCACGACCTCTGACTCCCAAGCCCGGGCTCTTTCCACTGAGCCACGCTGCTTCTCTATAACAATAATACTTGTTAAGCGATTACTATGTGCCTAGCACTGTTCCAAGCACTAGAGTAATCAATCAATCAATCAATCGTATTTATTGAGCGCTTACTGTGTGCAGAGCACTGTACTAAGCACTTGGGAAGTACAAGTTGGCAACATATAGAGACGGTCCCTACCCAACAGTGGGCTCACGGGAATCAGGTTGGACACAGACCCTGTCCCATATAGGGCTCACAGTCTTAATCCCCATTTTCCAGATGAGGTAACTGAGGCCGAGAGAAGGTCCCACAGCAGACAGGTGGTGGAGCCGGGATTAGAACCCAGGTCCTTCTGATTCCCGGGCCCGGGCTTTATCTGCTAGGCCATACTGCTTCTGATTCCTTCACGCGGGTTCTCAGAACGGGAGCCCATTTGAGGCCCATTTGTCGTTTCTGCTGGGTAACTCCATCATAATGATTTTGACCGATGTCTCCATGTTTTGTTTTGTCGTCTGTCTCCCCCTTCTAGACTGGGAGCCCGTTGTTGGGTAGGGACCGTCTCTATACGTTGCCGACTTGTACTTCCCAAGCGCTTAGTACAGTGTTCTGCACACAGGAAGCGCTCAATAAATACGATTCAATTAATAAATGAATAATAATAATGACGGCATTTGTTAAGCGCTTACTCTGTGCCGAGCACAGTTCTAAGCGCTGGGATAGATACAAGGTTATCAGGTTGTCCCACGTGGGCCTCACAGTCTTCATCCCCATTTTGCCGATGAGGTAACTGAGGCACAGAGAAGTTAAGTGATTTGCCCAAAGTCACACAGCTGACAAATGGCCGAGCCGGGGATTAGAAGCCATGACCTCTGACTCCCAAGCTCGGGCTCTCCCCCTTCTAGACGGTGAGCCTGCTGTTGGGTAGGGACCGTCTCTATATGTTGCCAACTTGTAATTTCCAAGCGCTTAGTACAGTGCTCCGTACCCAGTAAGCGCTCAATAAATACGATTGAATGAATGAATCTTTCCACTCAGCCACGCTCCTTCCCCTTCTTCTCCCTTGTTCAAATGCGTAACTTCAAACGCACTGTAAAAACCAAGGGAACACCACTGCAGGACTAAATGATTTAAAACCGAGTGTTTCTCAGCAGGCTTTGTCCTTCTCTAAAACCTTGGTGGGAGAATGAATTTCTGGAGGGTTGCATGAGAAGGGCATGACCGTCTATAAAACAGTGGAAGGAGGAGAATTTGGTCAGTAAGATCATCATCATCATCATCAATCGTATTTATTGAGCGCTTACTGTGTGCAGAGCACTGTACTAAGCGCTTGGGAAGTACAAATTGGCAACATATAGAGACAGTCCCTGCCCAACAGTCGGCTCACAGTCTAAAAGTGAATGTATAACTATTAAAGTAATTACAAGAACAACAATGAGCAGATGTTGAGACCATTTTAGAGCGGGGTATTCTAAACTCCGCACCCATGGTCAGGTTTGGCAATCAGAAGCCACTCGATTATTTACAACCATGTCGATAAAGAACCTCTGCAAGCTAAACACAGTCACTCCTCAGCTAACGGGATTTTTACGAGGCCGACTAGGTTTTCGAATCCTTGATGAGAAAAGAATCGGTCCTGCCGTTTAAAAATCGTTCTGAATTAAGCTAAACTTTGAGCTACCCAGTTAAAGCCAAAAATAATGAATAGCGGCTGATCTTAATCGGGAGTGTAATGTTTTGCTATTGAGAAATCATGTGATTTCTGAGCCAAAGATCCAAAAATAGACTACAGAATAACCTGCAGAAAATCACACAAAGCAGGGCTCCTTCTTTGACTTATTATGATTTTTTTAAAGTGTCAAGGTCAAATAGTTATTTAGGCATATTTTGGGGCACATGGCTCATGAGGGAGCATGTTTACTATGTTGAAGAATTTCCCTATTTCCTTCGAGGTCCAGTTGCTACAAGAAGACAAAAACAAAGATCAACTCTTTGTTAGACATGAATGGAAGTAGAGATTTGAGTACATCCAAAAGCTGTGAGGGACACACGTGCCCCCCAATCCGAGTTAAAACTATCATCGAACCATTTTCAGAAGAAGAGTAAAAGACATCACTTTTTTCCCACCTAACACCACTTGTGAGCACAAACTCATTTGTAAATTGCTTTGAATACAAAAACATAACTGGAGAATTGAAAGAAGTCAATTTTAATTGGTTTTGCTTCTCTCTTTAAAAACCTCTTTAATCAATTAGTGGCATTTACTGAGCGCTTACTGTGTGCAGAGTGGTCAGTGAGGGGAGACAGACATTAAAATAAATTATAAATATGAGAAATTAATTAATTCATTCAATTGTATTTATTGAGCGCTTACTGTGTGCAGAGCGGTCAGTGAGGGGAGACAGACATTAAAATAAATTATAAATATGAGAAATTAATTAATTCATTCAATCGTATTTATTGAGTGCTTACTGTGTGCAGAGCACCGTACTTAGCACTTGGGAAGTACAATTCAGCAACAAAGAGAGACAATCCCTGCCCATAACGGGCTCACTGTCTAGAAAGGGGGAGACAGACATCAAAACAAGTAAATACGAATCAATAGCATCAATATAAATAAATAGAATTATAGATATATACATAGAATAGTCCTTCCCTTCCCAGAATGGTTACCCTAATCAATGGTATGGATTGAACACACACTATGTGCAAAGCACTGTAAGAAGCCTTTTGGAAAGTGGAATATAATTGAGTATTTTGACCTAGCCCCCGTCCTTAAAGAATGTATAATCTAGCGGAAGCCAATAAGGCAACCCAACCGTATTATATAGCCATACGACTTCAGACTGTAGGACACATCCATTGGTACTTGGATGGTACACAGAAGCAGTGTAGCTCAATGGAAAAGAGTCCGGGCTTTGGAGTCAGGGGTCATGGGTACAAATCCCAGCTCCACCAATTGTCAACTGTGTGACTTTGGGCAAGTCACTTCACTTCTCTGGGCCTCTGTTCCCTCATCGGCAAAATGGGGATGAAGACTGTGAGCCCCCCGTGGGACAACCTGATCACCTTGTAACCTCCCCAGCACTTAGAACAGTGCTTTGCACATAGTAAGTGCTTAATAAATGCCATCATTATTATTATTTATCTCATGTCCCCTACTTTTTAAATGGTATTTGTTAAGCACTTACTGCGTTGTACCCTCCCGTTATTGCCCCATCTCCCTCTTACCATTCCTCTCCCAACTCCTTGAGTGAGCTGTCTACACCTGCTGTCTCAAGTTTCTCTCCTCCAATTCTCTCCTTGACCCCCTCCGATCTGGCTTCCGACCCCCTCACTCCATAGAAACTGCCCACTCAAAGGTCACCAATGACCTCCTTCTTGCTAAATCCAACAAACTCTACTCCATCCTAATCCTCGACCTCTCCGACGCTGTCGACCGCCCCCTTCTCCCGGAAGCATTATCCAATCTCGGCTTCACTGATGTCCTCTCTTGGTTCTCCTCTAATTTCTCTGGCCGCTCATTCTCCGTCTTTTTCATGGGCTCCTCCTCTGCCTCCCACCCTCTAACTGTGGGAGTCCCTCAAGGTTCAGTTCTGGGTCCCCTTCTATTCCATCTCCACCCATTTCCTTGGAAGACTCATTCACTCTCACGGCTATAACTACCATCTCCATGCAGATGATTCCCAAATCTACATCTCCAGCCCTGATCTCTCTCCCTCTCTGCCGTCTCTTCCTGCCATCAGAACAGCTCTACTTGGATGTCCTGCTGACACCTCAAATTTAACATGTCCAAAACAGAACTCCTTATCTTCCCACCGAAGCCCTGTCCCTTGCCTGAATTTCCCATCACTTTAGGCAGTACCAGCATCCTTCCTGTCTCACAAGCCCATAGCCTTGGACTTATCCTTGATTCCTCTCTCTTATTATTATTACTACTACTAATAATAATGATGGTATTTAGTAAGCGCTTACTATGTGCGAAGCACTGTTCTAAGCGCTGGGGAGGTTACAAGGTGATCAGGTTGTCCCATGGGGGGCTCACAGACTTCATCCCCATTTTACAGATGAGGTAACTGAGGTAGAGAGAAGTGAAGTGACTTGCCCAAAGTCACAAAGCTGACAATTGGCGGAGCTGGGATTTGAACCCATGATCTCTGACTCCAAAGCCCAGGCTCTTTCCACTGAGCCACGCTGCTTCACTTACTCCTCCTCCAGGAGGCCTTCCCAGACTGAGCCCCTTCCTTCCTCTCCCCCTCGTCCCCCTCTCTATCCCCCCATCTTACCTCCTTTCCTTCCCCACAGCACCTGTATATATGCATATATGTTTGTACATATTTATTACTCTATTTATTTATTTATTTATTTATTTATTTTACCTGTACATATCTATTCTATTTATTTTATTTTGTTGGTATGTTTGGTTTTGTTGTCTGTCTCCCCCTTTTAGACTGTGAGCCCACTTTTGGGTAGGGACTCTCTCTATATGTTGCCAACTTGTACTTCCCAAGCGCTTAGTACAATGCTTTGCACACAGTAAGTGCTCAATAAATACGATTGATTGATTGATTGATTCAATGAACATATTTAATCTATCACTAAATCTGGATGGTTCAACCTTCATAACTCAAACCCACCCTTTCCTCTCCCTGCAAACTGCTACCACACTAATCCAAGCACTTATCCTATTTTGCCTTGATTACTGTATCAGCCTCTTTGCTGCCTTCCCAGCATCTTGTCTCTCCCCACTCCAGTCCATACTCCACTCTGCTGCCTGGATCATTTTCTACAAAAATGTCCAGCCCATGTTTCCCCACTCCTCAAGACCCTCCAGTGGTTGCCCACCCACCTCCGCATCAAACAGAAACTCCATACCATCGGCTTTAAAGCCGTCCACCACCTAACCCCCTCCTACCTCACCTCCTCGGCCCACACACTTCACTCTTCTGGTGTCACTATCCTTTTCACTAGGCCTCCATCTCACCTGTCTTGCCGCTGACCCCTGGCCCATGTCCTGCCTCTGGCCTGAACCTCCCTCCTTCTTCAAATCCAATGGATAATGACTCTCTCCCCCTCTTCAAAGCCTTACTGAAGGCACATCTCCAAGAGGCCTTCCCTGATTCAGCCCTCTTTTCCTTTTCTTTAACTCCCTTCTGCATCACCCTGACTTGCTCCCTTTCTTCATCCCCCTTCCCAGAGACACAACACTTATCTACCTACCTATAATTTAGTTATTTATATCAATGTCTGTTCTCCCCTTCTAGACTGTAAACCCAATGTGGGCAGGGAATGTGTCTGTTGTGCTTAGTACAGTGCCCTGCCCACAGTGAGCGCCCAGTAAATACAATCAACTGAATAATTGAACAGACGGTTGGAGAACTTTCTATGAGTCTAGCTGTTGTTTTATACATGGTTAGGTTGTAAGCTTATTATGGGCAGGGAACATTGTTTGCTCATTTTGTGGTACTGTGCTCTCCCAAGCGCTTAGAACAGTGCCCTGCACGTAGTAAGCACACAATAAAAACCTCTGATTCATTGATTGATTCTCAGCCTCCTCCCTCTGGACTTCCTCCAATTTTCTAGACTGTGAGCCCACTGTTGGGTAGGGACTGTCTCTATATGTTGCCAACTTGTACTTCCCAAGCGCTTAGTACAGTGCTCTGCACACAGTAAGCGCTCAGTAAATATGATTGATTGATTGATTGATTAACAATGGCATTTATTGAGCACTTACTACGTGCAGAGCAGTGTGCTGAGTGCTTGGGCGAGTCCTTCCTTTTGGAAGCCTCCTCCCCACGCCCAGTGATCCATTCACTGGGCTTAAGATTGTTTCCCTCATATCACCTCTTAAAGCTGCCAAAATTCAGGTTCCCAAATGCAGTCAGAAACAAACATACATCTCCTCGCTCCCATCTCACAGATCATTCAAGTCCAATTTTAGGTTGCACCTAGAGCTGGAGAAATCAGCCCAGTGTTTGTTTCCATGGCAAAGTTAATAGCAGCTCTGCTTGTTTATACAGTTTCCCCCTCTCCCTCTGGCTCTTTGTGCCAGGAGCAAGGTCATTTTAATTCCTGAAAAAAATGTCAAACTTTGCCATTCGGGAGCTTGAGGCTGAGATTTATGACAGGTCTTTCCAGACAAGTGACTGAAAGAGCAGGGGGAGTTATTTAAAATATTTTGAGTTGGTACTCTCCCAAGTACTTAGTACAGTGCTCTGCAAATGGTAAATAATAATAATAATAATAATAATAATGATGGCATTTATTAAGCGCTTACTATGTGCAAAGCACTGTTCTAAGCATTGGGGAGGTTACAAGGTGATCAGGTAAATGCTCAATAAACATGGTTGATTGATTGACTGATTGCTAAAAAATGTTCTTCTCCAAACTGGGTGTTTTCTGTGACACTGTCCTACATGACTGGCTGACCTCATTTTCACATTCCATAATACGATTGATATTTCCTCTATGTTTGGTAGGTTTTATTTGATTTTACATCACAAGGTTAACCTCATCAGTCAATCAGTCAGTCTTCTGGTGAGCCTTTTGGGGGGCAACTTTTAAGGGAGAAGGTCTAATTGCCTTTCCCCATTTTGGGTGAGCCATTATTTTTCTTAAATTTAGTCCTGTCAACACACTCAGGGTGTTATCAAATAGAACAGCCATCCTCTCATTCATTCATTCATTCAGTCATATTTATTGAGTGCTTACTATGTGTACTAAGCGCTTGGGAAGTACAAGTTGGCAACATATAGAGATGGTCCCTACGCAACAATGGGCTCACAGTCTAGAAAATATAATGATGGCATTTATAAAGCGCTTACTATGTGCAAAGCACTGTTCTAAGCGCTGGGGAGGTTACAAGGTGATCAGGTTATCCCACGGGGGCTCACAGTCTTAATCCCCATTTTATAGATGAGGCACAGAATTGCTCTCAGCAATTCCACAACCACTAGCTTGTACTGCTTATATTCATGACTGGTGATTAGCCTTTCACATTAACAGTGGGATTTCCCTTTCTTTTTTTTTTTTCCCCATAGTGGTGATGGACTGCACAAAGTCATGCCCACTCTCTCCTACTTCGAGAGCTATGCAATTTTTTTATGGTATTTGTTAAGCGCGTACTATGTGTCAAACACCGTTCTAAGAGCTGGAGTCGGTACAAGTTGATTAGGTCGGACACAGTCCCTATCCTGCCCGGGGCTCACAGTCTAAGTAATAATAATAATAATGATGATGGCATTTGTTAAGTGCTTACTATATGCGAAGCACTGTTCTAAGCGCTGGGAGGGGGATACAAGGTGATCAAGTTGTCCCACGTGGGGCTCACAGTCTTAATCCCCTTTTGACAGATGAGGTAACTGAGGCTCAGAGAAGTTAAGTGACTTGCCCAAGATCACACAGCAGACATGTGGCGGTGACGGGATTAGAACCCACGTCCTCGGGCTCTTTCCACTGAGCCACGCTACTTCTCAGCCTCCCAAGTAGGAGGGAGAACTGGTATTTAATCCCCATTTCACAAGTTCAGGAAACAGAGAAGTGAAGTGACTTGAGAAAGGTCACACAGCAAGCAATCGGCAGAGCCAGGATTAGAACCCAGATCCTCCGATTCCCAGGCCCGCGCTCTTTCCGCTAGGCCAGGCTGCATCTTTTGGACAGTGCGGTAATCCAGTACAGCATGATTTCAATAGTTTAGAGCCAAGAAACTGTTACTTTAGTGCATCATTTTCACTCAGTGCCAGATTCTCATTCCATTCTGGGAAATGACTAGCATGGCGTTAGTCGGCTGGGATTCTCTAGTCGATATCCCCAAATCATCCAACCCGAAATAAACAATTACAGCGACAAACGTCTTCGGTAATCTGAAATGCTTTCCGTAGCTGTGTTTCAAACTAAACAATGGCAAGAGAATTGCAGTCTCAGAAGAATTTTTTTCTTAAAATGGAAGTCTCCCTTCTGGTTTAAGAAACAGTGCTTGATTGGAGGTTTTACATTTGGAAGGAAGCGTAGCACTAGGGATGAAACCCAGGCTTCTTCCCAGAACCTGAGGGCCCATGGTGTACTCATCTCTAATAATAATAATAATAATGATGGCATTTGTTAAGTGCTTACTATGAGCAAAGCACTGTTCTAAGCACTGGGGAGGATACGAGGCGATCAGGTTGTCCCATGGGAGGCTCACAGTCTTAATCCCCATTTTACAGATGAGGGAACTGAGGCCCAGAGAAGTGAAGTGACTGGCCTAAGGTCACACAGCTGACAATTGGTGGAGCCAGGATTTGAACCCATGACCTCTGACTCCCAAGCTTGTGCTCTTTCCATTGAGCCACGCTGCTCCTCTGCTTGCAGGGGTTGGTTGGAGTAGCTTAAAGGACCCGGTGATAAAAGCCGAACAGCTGTGGTGTGTTTCTAGGGTCCCTGCTCCCCTCACCCCCTTCTCCTGGTCACTGCTTCTGATGTCTCTCACACTTCCACAAGTCGGACTTTCTCTCCAAGCACTCAGTACAGGGCTCTGCCCACAGTAAGTGCTCAATAAATAACACTGACGGATTGATTCTGGAACTTTCTCTCCCAGGGTTCCTGATGGCGTCGGACTCTCAGCCCCTCGCCCTCCTCCCTGAGGTTCCTGCTTGGTTCCCCTCCCCCTCGGCGGACTCCATCCTTCCAGTCAATCGCTCCCTGGGCCTTGTCTCCGAGCCAAAGTGCTCAGCCATGACCCAGCCGGAGACCACATCTGCAGGCTGGGCAGAGAAGGAAACAGACAGACACATGCAATCTCTGAAAGGGGACTTTTTGACCTTGCTACCTCATTGTGTTCTCTGTGAGCTGACCTTATTAACTACCTTATTTGGCAATCCTTAATGGAGCAGATAAATGAATTCACAAGTCTCCCAAGCCCGCAACCTTGGTGTCATCCTCAACTCCGCTCCCTCACTCACCCCTCACATCCAAGCCATCACCAAAACCTGCCGGTCTCAGCTCCGCAACATCGCCAAGATCCGCCCTTTCCTCTCCATCCATACCGCTACCCTGCTCGTTCAAGCTCTCATCCTATCCCATCTGGACTACTGCATCAGCCTTCTCTCTGATCTCCCATTCTCGTGTCTCTCTCCACTTCAATCCATACTTCATGCTGCTGCCCGGATTATCTTTGTCCAGAAACGCTCTGGGCATATTACTCCCCTCCTCAAAAATCTCCAGTGGCTACCAATCAATCTGCGCATCAGGCAGCAACTCCTCACCCTGGGCTTCAAGGCTGTCCATCACCTCGCCCCCTCCTACCTCACCTCCCTTCTCTCCTTCTCCAGCCCAGCCCGCAACCTCCGCTCCTCTGCCGCTAATCTCCTCACCGTTAGGCCTCGTTCTCGCCCGTCCCGCCATCAACCCCCGGCCCACGTCATCCCCCGGGCCTGGAATGCCCCCAATCCCTCTGCCCATTCACCAAGCTAGCTCTCTTCCTCCCTTCAAGGCCCTGCTGAGAGCTCACCTCCTCCAGGAGGCCTTCCCACACTGAGCCCCTTCCTTCCTCTCCCCCTCGTCCCCCTCTCCATCCCCCCCATCTTACCTCCTTCCCTTCCCCACAGCACCTGTATATATGGATATATGTTTGTACAGATTTATTACTCTATTTTACTTGTACATATCTATCCTACTTATTTTATTTTGTTAGTATGTTTGGTTTTGTTCTCTGTCTCCCCCTTTTAGACTGTGAGCCCACTGGTGGGTAGGGACTGTCTCTATATGTTGCCAACTTGTACTTCCCAAGCGCTTAGTACAGTGCTCTGCACACAGTAAGCGCTCAATAAATACAATTGATTGATTTATTGCCAAGCACTGTTCTAAGCACTGGGGTAGATACAAGGTCATCAGGTTTCCCCATGTGGGGCTCACAGTCTTCAACCCCATTTTACAGATGAGGGAACTGAGGCTCAGAGAAGTTAAGTGACTTGTCCAAAGTCACACAGCTGATAAATGGTGGAGCCAGGATTAGAAACCACGAACTCTGACTCCCAAGCCCAGGCTCTTTCCACTAAGCCACGCTGCTGTGTAAGTCTTCTGCCTAAGAATCTGTACTTAGAGCCTAGTTACTGGATATGAGACACACGAACATAGAATAGGTATCTAATACCCATTGAACAGATGAGGAAATTGAGGAATCACATCTGTACAGGGGAGATTAGATAGCTGTTCTCCCTCAGACTGAGCCCCATGTGGCACTATAACTGACCTGATTATTTTGCATCTTCCCTAAGACATAGCAGGCAATAAGCACTTAAATATCACAAGTTTCATTAGCAATCAATCTATTAAATCATTCAAACGAGAAAGCTGCGGGACCTTTAATTAAAAGAACTTGGGGCTGACCACACCTTTAATTTAGTGCGATTATATAATTTATAGTGTAATTATGCAACTTAATTTAGTGCAATTTCCTCAGAGCCATTGTGGTTTTTTTGTTTGGTTTTGTTCTCTGTTGTGTTCCTATTTTGGCCCAAAAGCCTTCTCTGAGGTAGGAGAGTACAGGCTGTACCAGTATTTCTGGTGAAAAATTCCTGGGACTGGCCTTTTCCCCTCAACCCTGATTCTATTTCAAAATTTAGGATGTCCAACCCCTAAACAGTTCATTCCCACGCAGAGTAATCCATCCACAAGTCCAGGCCAATCCTTCTAAGCCGAGCATTTCCCCAGTCCCCTGCGCTTACCATTTTCCTTCTTCATTTTCAAACTGTTGGACGGTGTAACCGAACATGTCCTCTACCGGGCCGCTGAAGGTCAGAGCGTTTTTCACGTCCACGTTGAATGACAAACATAAGGGCAGCAAGACTTGAAAGGGGGGAAAAAAACCAAAAACTCCAGTTACAAAGAGTTGAGTAGGTTTCAGCCCGGCTTCAAATGCAGGAGGCGTCGCAGGGGTTATTAATCAATTAATCAATCATATTTAATAATAACAATAATGGCATTTATTAAGTGCTTATTATGTGCAAAGTTACAAGGTGATCAGGTTGTCCCATGGGGAGCTCACAGTCTTCATCCCCATTTTACAGATGAGGTAACTGAGGCCCAGAGAAGTGAAGTGACTTGCCTAAAGTCACACAGCTGACAAGCGGCGGAGCCGGGATTTGAACCCATGACCTCTGACTCCGAAGCCCGTGCTCTTTCCACGGGGCCACGCTGCTTCTCATATTTATTACTGTATTTATTTATTTTACTTGTACATATCTATTCTATTTATTTTATTTTGTTAATATGTTTGGTTTTGCTCTCTGTCTCCCCCTTCTAGACTGTGAGCCCACTGTTGGGTAGGGACCGTCTCTATATCTACCCAACTTGTACTTCCCAAGCGCTTAGTACAGTGCTCTGCACACAGTAAGCGCTCAATAAATACGATTGATTCTCAGAAATGAAGAGAAATGAAGTGACTTGCTCAAGGTCACACGGTAGACAAATGGCAGAGCCGGGATTAGACTCGTGCCTTTCTCCCAGGCCCGTGCTCTATCCAACAGGGATACCGGTGACTTGAAGGGATGGAAATTCAGGACCCCAAAGAGGCATAAACCTTCCCAAGAGACTCTGTCCTTCTGTCCCATGGTGGGGAAAAGCTGACCTGCATGATTTCTAACCCTGAACTAAACGATGCTCATTCCCATGGAACCATGAGGGGCCCCATGGTCTAGGGGAAAGAGCACAGGCCTTTCATTCATTCAATCGTATTTATTGAGCGCTTACTGTGTGCAGAGCACTGTACTAAGCACTTGGGAAGTACAAGCTGGCAACACATAGAGACGGTCCCTACTCAACAGTGGGCTCACAGTCTAGAAGGGGGAGACAGAGAACAAAACCAAACATACTAACAAAATAAAATAAATAGAATAGATAGGTACAAGTAAAATAAATAAATAAATAAATAGAGTAATAAATATGTACAAACATATATACAGGTGCTATGGGGAAGGGAAGGAGGTAAGATGGGGGGGATGGAGAGGGGGATGAGGGAAAAGGCCAACCAACACCACTATTTTACAAACATACTCCTCGACGTCCGCTCATCGTGGTGAAGGAGATCATCATCATCATCAATCGCATTTATTGAGCGCTTACTATGTGCAGAGCACTGTACTAAGCGTTTGGGAAGTACAAATTGGCAACATATAGAGACAGTCCCTACCCAACAGTGGGCTCACAGTCTAAAAGGGGGAGATGTATCAGATGAGTTGATTTTAGGTTTCCTCTGGGACTCTCTGTTGCTCCATTAAGAAATTCTCCACAGAGCCAAGGCCCTCAATTATTACCGACTGAGAGGAACCTTGAGCATTTCTTTGTGTTGTTTTTTTTTTCCAGGAAAGAAAGGGAAGTGGTTTGGCAAATGGGAAGAAAGGCCATTCCAGGAATTCGGGATGGTCTCGGCAAAGACTCCGAGATAGGAGGGGAAGAACTGAAGTCAACGGGCTCCGAGTGGAATTACTGGAAAGGAGTATCGGATGCAAACGGCACAGCCGGTGGGGTGAAGCCAGTAAAAGCTCATTTCCTGTGCGTCCTTCAGACGCAGCCCAGCTGGTCCCCAACCTTACAGAACTTCTCCTAAACGGGAAGACAATGATGAAGACGCTTTTCACTATGAGTGGGCCAATGCAACACTTCAGGACCCAAAGATTCAGGGGGCAAAGCATAAGGCGACGATGTCTTCCGCCCGAGTTTGTGGCAGTCAATTGAAATCTTAAGTGCTTCTCCAAAGGATGTTGCCAACTCCCCCGGTTCCTGGGTGATATCACCCCTTTTTCCCATCCCTCCAAATGGGAAGGAGCGTGACACACCGGAAAGAGCCCGGTCCTGGGCGTCAGAGGATGTGGGTTCTAAACTCCGCTCCGCCACACGTCTGCTGTATGACCTTGGACAAGTCATTTCACTTGGCCGCCGCGGCGACTTCATCTGTAAAATGGAGATTAAGACTGGGAGCCCACTGTGGGATAGGGGCTGTGTTCAGCCTGGTTAGCTTGTAACTATTCTAATGCTTAGAACAGTGTTTGGCACATAGCACTTTAACAAATACCATTACTATAATTATTATGCCGCTTCCAAGCTGCAGAACTAAATAATAATAATAATAATAATAATAATAATAATAATAATAATAATAATAATAATAATGGCATTTGTTATGCTGCTTCCAAGCTGCAGAACTAAATAATAATAATAATAATAATGGCATTTGTTAAGCGCTTACTATGTGCAAAGCACTGTTCTAAGCGCTGGGGGGATACAAGGTGATCAGGTTGTCCCGCGTGGGGCTCACAGTCATCATCCCCATTTTACAGATGAAGGAACTGAGGCTCTGAGAAGCTAAGTGACTTGCCCAAGGTCACACAGCAGACACGTTGGCGGAGCCGGGATTCGAACCCGTGACCTCTGACTCCAAAGCCCGGGCTCTTTCCACTGAGCCATGCTGCTTCTCTAACTAAAGCCCCAATATGGTGTACTGCAGAGTAAGTGCTTAATAGATACTACTGACTGATGGTAGCATAAGGAGCTAAAATCGAGGGAGATTGTGAGCTCGCTGTAAGTGGGGAAGATGACTACCAGCTGTGTTGTATTGCAGTCTTAGAGGGGCTCAGTACAGTGTTCTGAACATGGTAACTGATCCACAAATACCATTGATTGATCGACTGGGTGATTAAAGAGTATAGGACATAAAGCTTTCCTGTATCATAACCGTATCCCCCCAAGCCCTCCCTCCTCAAATCCAACAGTGGATTTTCCCGTTTTCCCCTTCAAAGCCTTATTGAAGTCCCATCTCCTCCAAGAGGCCTTCCCTGACTAAGCCCCACTTTTCCTCATCTCCCACTCCCTTCCGCGTCTCCCTGACTCGCTCCCTTTTCTCTCCCTCCCATCCCCACACCACTTCTGTCCATATCTGTCATTTTATTTATCTGTATTGATGTCTGCCTCCTTCCCTCTAGACTGTAAGATCGTCGTGGGCAGGGAATGTGTCTATTTATTGTTGTGTCGCACTCTCCCAAGAGCTTAATGCCGGACAGACCCACAGAAACCTGGACAAATGGAGAAGCAGTTTGGCCTCGTGGAAAAAAACACGGGCTTGGGAGTCAAAGGACTTGGGTTCCAATCCCGGCTCTTCCGCGTGTCTGTTGTGTGACCTTGGGCAAGTCACTTTACTTCTCTAGGCCTCAGTGACCTCATCTGTAAAATGGGGATTAAAGCTGTGAGCCCCACGTGCGACATGGACTGTGTCTATCTACCCCAGTGCTCAGTAGAGTGCCTGGCACAAAGTACTTAATAAATACTATAAAAAAAATGGCCACCCTCCATCAGTTTTAAGTCCATGGTATTTATTAAGTGTCTACTGTGTGCATAACACTGTACTAAGTGCTTGGGAGAGTACAATACAATAATAATAATAATGTTGGCATTTGTTAAGTGCTTACTATGTGCAAAGCACTGTTCTAAGCGCTGGGGGGATACAAAGTGATCAAAGTGATCAGGTTGTCCCATGTGGGGCTCACAGTCTTAATCCCCATTTTACAGATGAGGTAACTGAGGCTCAGAGAAGTTAAGTGACTTGCCCAAGGTCACACAGCAGACATGTGGCAGAGCCGGGATTCGAACCCATGACCTCTGACTCCAAAGCCCGGGCTCTTTCCACTGAGCCACGCTGCTTCTCTACAATAGAGCTGATAGACATCTTCCCCACCCTCAAAGGGCTTTTCACCAATTAGAGACTCTAACCAGAACGGCCTGGGAATCAGAAGGTCATGGGTTCTAATCCCACCCAGCTCCACCGCTTCTCTGCTGTGGGACCTTGGGCAAGTCCCTTCACTTCTCTGGGCCTCAGTTCCCTCACCTGTAAAATGGGGATTGGGACCGTGAGCCCCATGTGGGACAGGGACTGTGTCCAGCCCTATTTGCTTGTATCCACCCCAGTGCTTAGTACTGAGCCTGGAATACAATAAGCGCTTAACAAATACCTCAATTATTATTATTAATAACGCTCTACAATTTCTGAGAAGTCACTTTCAGTGGTAGGTGCGTTCCGGGAACGGAGAACTGCGTCAAAATGGGGATTGAAACTGTGAGCCCCCCGAGGGACAACCTTTTAGACTGTGAGCCCACTGTTGGGAAGGGGCCGTCTCTATATGTTGCCAACTTGTACTTCCCAAGCGCTTAGTACAGTGCTCTGCACACAGTAAGTGCTCAATAAATACGATTGATTGATTGATTGATTGAGGGACAGCCTGATCGCCTTGTGGCCTCCCCAGTGCTTGGAACAGTGCTTTGCACATAGTAAGCGCTTAACAAATACCATTATTATTATTATTATTATTATTATTACTACTACAAGTTGGCGCCTGTCCCGCCATCGACCCCCGGCCCACGTCCTCCCCCTGGTCTGGAATAATAATAATAATGATGGCATTTATTAAGCGCTTTATTTTATTTTGTTAATATGTTTTGTTTTGTCATCTGTCTCCCCCTTCTAGACTGCGAGCCCGCTGCTGGGTAGGGACCGTCTCTATATGTTGGCAACTTGGACTTCCCAGGCGCTTAGTACAGTGCTCTGCACACAGTAAGCGCTCGATAAATACGATTGAATGAATGAATGTGCTTACTATGTGCAGAGGACCGTCTCTATATGTTGGCAACTTGTACTTCCCAGGCGCTTAGTACAGTGCTCTGCACACAGTAAGCGCTCAATAAATACGATTGAATGAATGAATGAATGAATGAAAGCGCTTACTATGTGCAGAGCACTGTTCTAAGCACTGGGGAGGTTGCAGGGTGGTCAGGTTGTCCCTCGGGGGGCTCGCGGGCTTAATCCCCATTTTACAGATGAGGGAACTGATGCCCAGAGAGGTGAAGTGTCTTGCCCAGAGTCACACAGCGGACAATTGAGAAGCAGCGTGGCTCGGTGGAAAGAGCCCGGGCTTTGGAATCAGAGGTCATGGGTTCGAATCCCAGCCCCGCCACATGTCTGCTGTGTGACCTTGGGCAAGTCACTTAACTTCTCTGAGCCTCAGTTACCTCATCTGTAAAATGGGGATTAAGACTGTGAACCCCACATGGGACAACCTAATCACTTTGTATCCCCCCCAGCGCTTAGAACAGTGCTTCTAAGCACAGTGCTTCTTAGAACAGTTAAGCACATAGTAAGCGCTTAACAAATGCCAACATTATTATTATTATTATTATTATTAATAATTGGTGGAGCCGTGGTTTGAACCCATGACCTCTGACTCCAAAGCCCAGGCTCGCTCCACTGATCCACGCTGCCCTCCCTCCGCGCATCCGCCAAGCTAAGTCTCTTCCTCCCTTCAAGGCCCTACTGAGAGCTCACCTCCTCCAGGAGGCCTTCCCACAGAGCCCCCTCCTTCCTTTCCCCCTCCTCCCCCACCCCACAGCACCTGTGTATATGTTTGTACAGATTTATTGCTCTATTTATTTATTTTACTTGTACATATTCATTTTATTCTGTTAATATGTTTTGTTAAGTTGTCCGTCTCCGACTGCGAGCCCGCTGTTGGGTAGGGACCGTCTCTATATGTTGCCGACTTGTGCTTCCCAAGCGCTTAGTACAGTGCTTTGCACATAGTAAGCGCTTAATAAATGCCATTATTATTATTACAGTGCTCTGCCCACAGTAAGCGCTCAATAAATACGATTGAATGAATGAATTTGCCCCTGCTTTTTAAACAGGGGGAAAAACTCCTAACCATTGTTTCTTGAGAGCCACGTCAAGGGGAAGAGAGATGTGCGGCCTTCCCTTTAGGAGTTAAAGGAATAGGCGAGAAAGTTGGTTATGAGGAGAAGTGCGGAGAAGCAGCGTGGCTCACTGGAAAGAGCCCGGGCTTTGGAGTCAGAGGTCACGGGTTCAAATCCCGGCTCCGCCAATTGTCAGCTGTGTGACTTTGGGCCAGTCACTTCACTTCTCTGGGCCTCAGTTCCCTCGTCTGTCAAATGGGGATGAAGACTGTGAGCCCCCCGTGGGACAACCTGATCACCTTGTAACGTCCCCAGCGCTTAGAAGCAGCGTGGCTCAGTGGAAAGAGCCCGGGCTTTGGAGTCGGAGGTCATGGGTTCGAATCCCGGCTCCCCCCCAAGTCTGCTGTGTGACCTTGGGCAAGTCACTTAACTTCTCTGAGCCTCAGTTACCTCGTCTGTAAAAATGGGGATTAAGACTGTGAGCCCCACGTGGGACAACTTGATCACACTGTATCCCCCCCAGCGCTTAGAACAGTGCTTTGCACATAGTAAGTGCTTAACAAATGCCATTATTATTATTATTTGCACGTAGTAAGGGCTTAATAAATGCCATCATTATTATTATTATAAGTGGGGTACCCAGAAGAAGAGCATATCCTCAAGGAGGCTACTGCCAACCTCATGGTACACCCTTGGCTTCTCCTGTACCCCTTATCCTTCATCTAGACAGTCCGGGAGAGAGAGTTCTCTCTGTCAGGGTCCATTGTGACACCAGGATCTTTCTCTTTGATCCGAGCTATGCATGACTCAAGCCTCTGTTTCCTTTTTCATCTTGTTTGTTTATCGTACAGGGTGGGTGGAATGTCCGGGGGAGAGAGGGAGGGTGTATATGTGTGTGTGTGTATCCAGTTTTTTCATGGTTCCTGACCTTAGGATGCCTTGTTGGAATCAGCCCACGTGATCACACACACAAAAAAACTGTATGAACCCAAAGGCATGAAGACCAATAACAATAATATATAATAATAATAATAATAATGGCATTTGTTAATAATAATAATGATGGCATTTCTTGAGCGCTTATTATGTGCAAAGCACCGTTCTAAGCACTGTGGGGGGGATACAAGGTGATCAGGTTGCCCCACATGGGGCTCACAGTCTTCATCCCCATTTTACAGATGAGGTAACTGAGGCTCAGAGAAGTTAAAAGTGCCCAAGGTCACACAGCAGATATGTGGAGGAGCCGGGATTCGAACCCATGACCTCTGACTCCAAAGCCCGGGCTCTTTCCACTGAGCCACACTGCTTCTCTAAGCACTTCTGTTAAGCACCTACTATGTGCTAAGCGCTGTTCCCTAAGCACTGGGGGGTGATAAGCAGCGTGGCTCAGCGGAAAGAGCATGGGCTTTGGAGTCAGAGATCATGGGTTCAAAGCCCAGCTCTGCGAGTTGTCAGCTGTGTGACTTTGGGCAAGTCACTTAACTTCTCTGGGCCTCAGTTACCTCACCTGTAAAATAAAGATTAAGACTGTGAGCAATCTGATCACCTTGTAACCTCCCCAGGGCGTAGAACAGTGCTTTGCACATAGTTAGCGCTTAATAAATGCCATCATCATTATACAAGGTGATGAGGTTGTCCCATGTGGAGCTGACAGTCTTAATCCCCATTTTGCAGATGAGGGAACTGAGGCCCAGAGAAGTGAAGTGAATTGCCCAAAGTCACACAGCTGGCAAGTGGCTGTGAGCCCACTGTTGGGTGGGGACCGTCTCTATATGTTGCCAACCTGTACTTCCCAAGCGCTTAGTACAGTGCTCTGCACACAGTAAGCGCTCAATAAATATGATTGAATGAATGAATGAATGACAACCTGATCACCTTGCAACCTCCCCACTGCTTAGAACAGTGCTTTGCACATAATAAGCGCTTAATAAATGCCATAATTTATTATTTATTATTATTATTATTATTAGCATGACTCTGGGCTCTCAAGGGTCTGCTCTCCGCCGCTCCCCAAGGGTTTATCAGGCTCCTGTAGACTCACGTTGGATCCGATCCCGGGGTACCCCATAGCTGGGGGAGCGGTTGACCCAGATTTGAGAAGCTGCTGTGGCTCAGTGGAAAGAGCCTGGGCTTTGGAGTCAGAGGTCATGGGTTCACATCCCGGCTCTGCCAACTGTCAGCTGTGTGACTTTGGGCAAGTCACTTCAATTCTCTGTGCCTCAGTTACCTCATCTGGAAAATGGGGATTAAAATTGTGAGCCCCCCGTGGTACAACCTGATCACCTTGTAACCCCCCCAGCGCTTACAACAGTGCTTTGCACATAGTAAGCGCTTAACAAATACCAATATTATTATTATTATTATTATTATTATTTGACTGTCAGGGACACCAAGGGGATTCCGTGACAAAATGCGGGAGCTGCAGGGACTCTGACTTGTCATTTTCTGGTGTTTTGTTTTTTTTTTTCCCTGAGTAGTCCCCTTCCCCTTCCCTGAACTGCAGTTAGGTTTTGCTTAAGGTTTTGTCGGTCAGTCAGTGGCATTTATTGAGCGCTTACTATGTGCAGAACATCGTACTAAGCGCTTGGGAGAGTACAGTAGAACAATATCATGGCATAGTGGATGGGGCACGGTCCTGGAAGTCAAAAGGTCATGGGTTCTAGTCCCACTCTGCCGCTTGTCTGCTGAGTGACCTTGGACAAGTCACCTCACTTCTCTGGGCCTCAGTTACCTCATCTGTAAAATGGGAATTGAGACCGTGAGTCCCACCTGGGCCAGGGACTGTGTCCAACTTGATTAAGCGCTTAGTACAGTGCTCTGCACACAGTAAGCGCTCAATAAATACGATTGATTGATTGAATCGCTCGTATCCACCCCAGCGATTAGTGCAGTGCCTGGCACATAGTAAGCACTTAACAAATAGCATTACTATTATATTTATGGAGAGCTTATTGCACACGGAGCACTGCATTTAGGTCCTGGAAGAATAAAAAATAACAGAGTTAGCTGGAAGACATGTTCCCTGCCCAAAATGAGCTTACACTCTAGAGAATCCTTGGGGACAGGGTATCCTGCCAATTCTATAGGTGGTATTTATTGAGCACTGTACTAAGCCCTTGGGAGAGTACAGAAGTAGCAGACACATTCCCTGCCCATAACAAGTTTACAGTCTAGAGGAAGAGCTGAGGCGGATACAATAATAATAATAATAATAATAATAATGGCATTTATAAAGCACCTACTATATGCAAAGCACTGTTCTAAGCACTGGGGAGGTTACAAGGTGATCAGGTTGTCCCAAGGGGGGCTCACAGTCCTCATCCCCATTTTCCAGATGAGGTAACTGAGGCCCAGAGAAGTGAAGTGACTTGCCCAAAGTCACACAGCTGACAGTGGGCGGAGCCGGGATTTGAACCCCTGACCTCTGACTCCAAAGCCCCTGCTCTTTCCACTGAGCCACGCTGCTTCTCATACAAGACGCAAGATAGGTTAGACACAATCCCTGCCCCACATGGGGCTCGCAGGCTCCATTTTACAGTTGAGGAAACCGAGGCACATGATTGAAGTGACTTGCCCAAGGTCACACGGCAGAGAAGTGGTGGAGCCGGGATTAAAACCCAGGTCCTCCGACTCCCAGGCCTGTGGTCTATCAGGTCACGTTGCTTCTCATTCTCTTGCAAGGAATATTCTCAAACACAGGACAACTCCCTCTGCAGAACCAAGGAAGACGTAGTTTCCTTGGGCAAATCACTTTAATCAATCAATCAATCAATCAATCGTATTTATTGAGCGCTTACTGTGTGCAGAGCACTGTACTAAGCGCTTGGGAAGTCCAAGTTGGCAACTTATAGAGACGGTCCCTACCCAACAGTGGGCTCATTTTACTTCTCTGACCTTCAGTTCCCTCATTAGTAAAATGGGAATTAAGACCATGAGCCCCATGTGGGACAGCGACTGTGTCCAAGCTGATTTGCTTGCATCCACCCCAGAGCTTAGTACAGTGCCTGGCACACTGTACCATCATCATCATCAATCGTATTTATTGAGCGCTTACTATGTGCAGAGCACTGTACTAAGCGCTTGGGAAGTACAAATTGGCAACGTATAGAGACAGTCCCTACCCAACAGTGGGCTCACAGTCTAAAAGGGGGAGACAGAGAACCAAACCAAACATACTAACAAAATAAAATAAATAGAATAGATATGTTCTATTTATTCACTGTATATATGTATATATATTTTATACATATTTATTACTCTATTTTGCTTGTACATATCTATCCTATTTATTTTATTTTGTTAGTATGTTTGGTTTGGTTCTCTGTCTCCCCCTTTTAGACTGTGAGCCCACTGCTGGGTAGGGACCGTCTCTATATGTTGCCAACTTGTACTTCCCAAGTGCTTATTACAGTGCTCTGCACACAGTAAGCGCTCAATAAATACGATTGATGATGGCACACAGTAAGCGCTCAACAAATACCACCATTATCATTATTATAGTTTATCCAGACCACCCCACCCCCTCAAACGAGTGATACCTTCCAGATAGCTACATGAGAAAAATTTAGCTTTTTTTCAGGTAGCTTGTCTGGCAGCGTGGCTCAGTGGAAAGAGCCTGGGCTTGGGAGTTGGCACTCATAATAAATCCTTAACAAATCCCATTAAAAAAAAAAAATGAAAACCTCTTCTCATATAGGATCTGGGATGACCCTGTGGGTTTTCTATGGGTCCATTTTTCATTTTTCCCAGAAACCGCTCTCCTTTCTAGCGGCATTCCCAGGCCAATTGTAAAGCCCACTTGTGCTGTTTCTCCCCCATCTCAAAACAGTCCCCTCACCCCTCTCTCTTCCTGAATGGATTTCTTGATTTCCCCTCTCCAGACAAAGGAACAGTAATAATAATTACTTTTAATTACTTTTAGTAATAATTTTGGTATTTGTTAAGCGCTTACTGTGTGCAAAGCACTGTTCTAAGCGCTGGGGAGGATACCAAGTGATCAGGTGGTCCCACGTGGGGCTCACAATCTTAATCCCCATTTTACAAAGCAATTCAGCTTTGGTTCCGCTCGGCAAAAGTTATCATCTATTGTGTTTCCCGAGCGCTTACTGTGTGCCGAGCATTTAAATAAATAAATAATAGCATTTATTAAGCGCTTACTATGTGCAAAGCACTGTTCCAAGCGCTGGGGAGGTTACAAGGTGAACAGGTTGTCCCACGTGGGGCTCACAGTCTGAATCCCCATTTTACAGATGAGGTAACTGAGACACAGACAAGTGAAGCGACTTGCCCAAAGTCACACAGCCGACAAGCGGCGCAGCTGGGATTTGAACCCACGACCTCTGACTCCCAAGCTCATGCTCTTTCCACTGAGCCAACAGGAGAACCACAGGCCTTGACCTACTGAAAAATCTGAGCAAGAGGGCTGTTGGGAATTCCCCAATCAATCAATCCATCAATCAATAGTATTTATTGAGCATTTACTATGTGCAGACCACTGTACTAAGCACGTGGGAGAGTACAATTTTTTTTCAATGGAGTTTGTTATGCACTGACTCTGTGCCAGGCACTGTGCTAAGCGCTGGGGTAAATACAACCTAATCTGGTTGGACACAGTCCTTGTCCCATATGGCGCTCTCATGCTTACTTAATCTAACATTTTATAGATGAAGTAAAAGAGGCACAGAGGAGTTAAGTGACTCGCCCATGGTCACACAGCAGACAAGCGGCTGTGTTGAGATTAGAATTCAGGTCCTCGAACTCCCAGGCCTGGGCTCTTTCAATTAGGCCCTGCTGCTTCTCTAATTACCACAGAATTAGTGGGTGCATTCCCTGCCCTTAATGAGCTCACAGCCTAGAGGGAGAGACAGACATTAATATGAATAAATCAGTAATTTATACTATAGAATTTCAATAATTTATATCATTTTTTATGTATTTGTTAAGCACTTGCTATGTGCCAGGCACTATACAAAGCGTCGGGATAGTCAGGTTGGACGCAGTCCATGCCCCACAGGGGGCTCACAGTCTTTAATCACCATTTTACAGATGAGGGAAGTGAGGCACAGAGACGTAAAGTGAGTTGCTGAAGGTCACACAGCAGGCGGATGGTAGAGCCAGATTTAGAATCAATCAATCAATCAATCGTATTTGTTGAGCGCTTACTGTGTGCAGAGCACTGTACTAAGCGCTTGGGAAGTACAAGCAGCAGCGTGGCTCAGGGGAAAAGGGCCCAGGCTTTGGAGTCAGAGGTCATGGGTTCAAATCCCGGCTCGGCCAATTGTTAGCTGTGTGACTTTGGGCAAGTCACTTAGCTTCTCTGTGCCTCAGTTACCTCATCTGTAAAATTGGGGTTAAGACTGTGAGCCCCCTGTGGGACAACCTGATCACCTTGTAACCTCCGCAGCGCTTAGAACAGTGCTGTGCACATAGTAAGTGCTTAATAAATGCCATCATTATTATTATTATTATTACAAGTCGGCAACAAATAGAGACAGTCCCTACCCAACAGTGGGCTCACAGTCTAGAAGGGGGAGACAGAGAACAAAACCAAACATATTAACAAAATAAAATAAATAGAATAGAGGTCCTCTGACCCCCGGGCTCGTCCTCTTTCTACTAGGCCATGCCACTTCTCCCACCTAGACTGTGAGCCCGTTGTGGGGTAGGGACCGTCTCTGTATGTTGCCAACTTGGACTTCCCAAGGCTTAGAGCAGTGCTCTGCACACAGTAAGTGCTCAATAAATATGATTGAATGAATGAATGAATGTGTACATAAATACATTGTACATATTTATTACTCTATTTATTTTACTTGTACATATCTATCCTATTTATTTTATTTTGTTAGTATGTTTGGTTTTGTTCTCTGTCTCCCCCTTTTAGACTGTGAGCCCACTGGTGGGTAGGGCCTGTCTCTATATGTTGCCAATTATGTACTTCCCAAGCGCTTAGTACAGTGCTCTGCACATAGTAAGCGCTCAATAAATACGATTGATGATGATGTACATACATAAGATACGTACCTAGCTCTCCATAGTGCTCCTCTGATGCTAACCTTGCCACTCTTCCTTGACCTCATCTATTTCACCACTGACCCCTCTCCCACTTCTGACCTCTGGCCCGGAACGCCCTCCCTCCTCAAATCCGACAGACAATCCCCTCAAATCCCCTCCTTTGAATCCTTATTTGCCCCCTTTAATAATAATTATGGCATTTAAGTGCTTACTATGTGCCAAGCATTGTTCTAAGCACCGGGGGGATACACGGTAAGCGGGTTGTCCCACAAGGGGCTCACAGTCTTCATCCCCATTTTACAGATGAGGGAACTGAGGCACAAGGAAGTTAAGTGACCTGCCCAAAGTCACACAGCTGACGTGTGGCGGGGCCGGGATTAGAACCCATGACACCTCTACTCCAGCACTTAGCACAGTGCCTGGCACATAATAAGCGCTTAACAAATGCCATATATATAAATAAAAATAGAACTACCCAGTAGACTAACTTATCCAGAAGGCTTACAGTTGTTTCAAACAATCTACCACTAGGCTACTGTTTAAACAAAACACTTCATCATCATCATCATCAATCGTATTTATTGAGCGCTTACTATGTGCAGAGCACTGTACTAAGCGCTTGGGAAGTACAAATTGGCAACATATAGAGACAGTCCCTTGCTGCTGTATCATTTTTCGTCCTTCTTTAGATACTAATTAAACTATTTTCCATGGTCTCGTCTGCAGCCGGTGTTTTGGTCTCCTTGCAGGGCTTTGTTAGTTCTGAAAAAATGTTTCTATCTTAGGGAAGCAATTGTAACGAATCTAGGAACATCCATTTTCGGAACACTTGAAATCATCTTGGCAACACATTACACAGATCAAGTGGCCTTGCCATTTAGCCACGCCAGAATTTATCTCCCTCTATAAAAGAGATAAGCAAAGGAATCAATAACGGTGGAATGCCTTGAGACATCCCAGAAGATGACACTTGCAGAGAAAGTTTCTTTCTTCTCAAAGGGATGAGACCGAGTTGAGTTTTCTTTGTTGTGCGGTTGCTAAGACGGAGATCTCTTCACGCTTAGGACGTCAGTTGAAGAATAACGTCCTTTAAACAGAAATGCATTCTTCCTGTTTACCTTCATGATCTAAATTCTTTCACAAATCTCTCCGGGTAGTAGAAGAAATATAGTTCCACTCAGTATCCGCAAATACTAGCTAGGCATATCTTCCATAAAAGGAAATTCTGCTTCTTGGCATTCCGGGATTATCACTCATTCATTCATTCAATCGTATTTATTGAGCGCTTACTGTGTGCACAGCACTGTACTAAGCGCTTGGGAAGTACAAGTTGGCAACATATAGAGACGGTCCCTATCCCACAGTCTAGAAGGGGGAGACAGAGAACAAAACAAAACGTATTAACAAAATAAAATAAATAGAATAAGTATGTACAAATAAAATAGCGCTTACTGTGTGCAGAGCACTGTACTAAGCGCTTGGGAAGCACAAGTTGGCAACATATAGAGACGGTCCCTACCCAACAGTGGACTCACAGTCTAGAAGGGGGAGACAGAGAACAAAACAAAACGTATTAACAAAATGAAATAAATAGAATAAGTATGTACAAATAAAATAGCGCTTACTGTGTGCAGAGCACTGTACTAAGTGCTTGGGAAGTACAAGTTGGCAACATATCAACCTAAACGGATGAGGGCCAGTTGAGAAATTTAACTGGGCTCAAAAAGTCGACTCTGCTATTAATATCGTTCCCCCCTAACAATAAGCCGGGCAGTAACAGTTAAAATTGAATCTGTTTTTGTTCTTGATAAGGTTGATGATGAGATAAACGCCGTAGACGAAACATAAGCAAGGGAAAAACACTCCTGACGACTCATTTCGAGTATCCTCTCCCCAAAGCGTACAAATATGAATTCTGTTTCTAGAACTGAACATAGTGTTGGTCTCAATTTGGAATGCGACGATGACGGTATTGAGCTCTAATGTCTGGAGCAAATTTGGACAAAGGCTATTAACATTTCCAGGAAAACCGTAGGAAGGTTTCCCAATTGTTTTGTAGCATTTCTTTTTGAATTATTTGAATGGCGGAGGACATTAAGCCTCATATCTTTCAGACGCCTTCCCTCAGTTCTATCTGAGTTCTATTTCTAGAACTGAACACAGTGTTGGTCTCAATTTGAAATGCAATAATGACGGTATTGAGCTCTAATGTCTGGAGCAAATTTGGACAAACGCTATTAACATTTCCAGGAAAACCGTAGGAAGGTTTCCCAATTGTTTTGTAGCATTTCTTTTGGAATTATTTGAATGGCGGAGGACATTAAGCCTCATATCTTTCAGACGCCTTCCCTCAGTTCTGAGTTCTATTTCTAGAACTGAACACAGTGTTGGTCTCAATTTGAAATGCGATAATGACGGTATTGAGCTCTAATGTCTGGAGCAAATTTGGACAAACGCTATTAACATTTCCAGGAAAACCGTAGGAAGGTTTCCCAATTGTTTTGTAGCATTTCTTTTGGAATTATTTGAATGGCGAAGGACATTAAGCCTCATATCTTTCAGACGCCTTCCCTCAGTTCTGAGTTCTATTTCTAGAACTGAACACAGTGTTGGTCTCAATTTGAAATGCAATAATGACGGTATTGAGCTCTAATGTCTGGAGCAAATTTGGACAAACGCTATTAACATTTCCAGGAAAACCGTAGGAAGGTTTCCCAATTGTTTTGTAGCATTTCTTTTTGAATTATTGAATGGCGAAGGACATTAAGCCTCATATCTTTCAGACGCCTTCCCTCAGACTGAGACTATACATCTTTGTTATCCCTTTACCTGAGGATGAGCTGAGATCTGATCTTTTAATGGTTTGGTAAAAAGGAGTTGAACATGGGACAGTGAGGGTTAGGGGGCTGGGCGGTGTTTTAAATGTTCCCGAAATGCAGCCGGAGAGAGTGCGGATCAAAATAACCCCATGAAGATCCTTTACCTGAGGATGAGCCGAGATCTGATCTTTTAATGGTTTGGTAAAAAGGAGTTGAACATGGGACAGTGAGGGTTAGGGGGCTGGGCGGTGTTTTAAATGTTCCCGAAATGCAGCCGGAGAGAGTGCGGATCAAAATAACCCCATGAAGATCCAGTTAGAAGCAAATATCTTTCAGAGACAGGACGGGAGAAAGTTTACTCGTGTTTATGTCTGCATTGTAAATTATACTTTTTAATACAGGAGCTGAAACGATGGACATACCACTTGCTTTCTATTTAGAAGGGGCACAGCTTAGTGGAAAGCACACAGGACTTAATAATAATAATAATAATGGCATTTATTAAGCGCTTACTATGTGCAGAGAGCACTGTTCAAAGCGCTGGGGAATTTACGAGGTGATCAGGTTGTCCCACGTGGGGCTCACAGTCTTCATCCCCCTTTTACAGATGAGGGAACTGAGGCCCAGAGGAGTTAAGTGACTTTCCCGAAGTCACACAGTTGACAAGTGGTGGAGCCGGGATTTGAACCCATGACCTCTGACTCCAAAGCCCGGGCTTTTTCCACTGAGCCACGCTGCTTCTCTGACTTGGAAGCAGAAGACCCGGGTTCTAATCCTACCTCCACCACACGCCTGTTGTATGACCTTGGACAAGCCAGGGGATAATACTGTGGTGGATAATAATAATTATTATCAAACCAATGATCCACCTAGACTGTAAGCTAGACCGCAAACTCGCTGTGGGCAGGAAGTGCAATACTGTACTTTCCCAAGCGCTTAGTACAGTGCTCTGCACACAGTGGGCGCTCAATAAATACCACTGACTGACTGACTGAATTCTTGCTCCCACCCTCCCTCCTAAGAAGCAGCATCGCGAAGTGGAAAGAGTCCGGGCCCGAGAGTCAGAGGGATCTGGGTTCTAATCCCGGCTCCGCCACTTGTCTGCTGTGTGACCTCAGACAAGTCATTTCACTTCTCTGTGCCTCAGTTCCCTCATCTGTAAAAAGGGGATTAAGACTGTAAGCCCCATATGGGACAGGGACTGAGTCCAACCTGATTAATAATAATAATAACGGTATTTGTTAAGTGCTTACTGTGTGCCAAGCACTGTTCGGTAATCAGGTTGTCCCATATGGGGCTAACAGCCTTAATCCCAAGCGCTTAGTACAGTGCTCTGCACACAGTAAGCGCTCAATAAATACGATTGAATGAATGAAGAAATGAATCCCCATTTTACAGATGAGATAACTGAGGCAGAGAGAAGTGAAGTGACTTGCCCCAAGTCACACAGCTGACAAGTGGCGGAGCCGGGATTAGAACCCATGACCTCTGACCCCCAAGCCCGGACTCTTTCCACTGAGCCACGCTGCTTCTCAATAGCTTTATCTATGATTTTTTATGATTAGCTTTATCTACCCTAGCACTTAGTACAGTGCCTGGCACATAGTAAGTGCTTAACAATTACCGTAATTCTTATTATTATTCACTTCTCTGAGCCTCAGTTCCCTCCTCTGTAAAATGGGGATTAAGACTGTGAGCCCCATATGGGACAGGGACAGTGTCCAACATAGTAAGTGCTTAACAATTACCGTAATTATTATTATTATTCACTTCTCTGAGCCTCAGTTCCCTCCTCTGTAAAATGGGGATTAAGACTGTGAGCTCTATATGGGACAGGGACAGTGTCCGACAGGATTAGCTACCCCAGAGCTTAGTACAGTGCCTGGCACATAGTAAGTGCTTAACAATTACCGTAATTATTATTATTATTCACTTCTCTGAGCCTCAGTTCCCTCCTCTGTAAAATGGGGATTAAGACTGTGAGTCCCATATGGGACAGGGACAGTGTCCAACATAGTAAGTGCTTAACAATTACCGTAATTATTATTATTATTCACTTCTCTGAGCCTCAGTTCCCTCCTCTGTAAAATGGGGATTAAGACTGTGAGCCCCATATGGGACAGGGACAGTGTCCGACAGGATTAGCTACCCCAGCGCTTGGTACAGTGCCTGGCACATAGTAAGTGCTTAACAATTACCATTATTATTATTATTATTCACTTCTCTGAGCCTCAGTTCCCTCCTCTGTAAAATGGGGATTAAGACTGTGAGCCCCATATGGGACAGGGACAGTGTCCGACAGGATTAGCTACCCCAGCGCTTAGTACAGTGCCTGGCACATAGTAAGTGCTTAACAATTACCGTAATTATTATTATTATTCACTTCTCTGAGCCTCAGTTCCCTCCTCTGTAAAATGGGGATTAAGACTGTGAGCCCCATATGGGACAGGGACAGTGTCCGACAGGATTAGCTACCCCAGCGCTTAGTACAGTGCCTGGCACATAGTAAGTGCTTAACAGTTACCGTAATTATTATTATTATTCACTTCTCTGAGCCTCAGTTCCCTCCTCTGTAAAATGGGGATTAAGATTGTGAGCCCCATATGGGACAGGGACAGTGTCCGACGGGATTAGCTACCCCAGCGCTTAGTACAGTGCCTGGCACATAGTAAGTGCTTAACAGTTACCGTAATTATTATTATTATTCACTTCTCTGAGCCTCAGTTCCCTCCTCTGTAAAATGGGGATTAAGATTGTGAGCCCCATATGGGACAGGGACAGTGTCAGACGGGATTAGCTACCCCAGCGCTTAGTACAGTGCCTGGCACATAGTAAGTGCTTAACAGTTACCGTAATTATTATTATTATTCACTTCTCTGAGCCTCAGTTCTCTCCTCTGTAAAATGGGGATTAAGACTGTGAGTCCCATATGGGACAGGGACAGTGTCCAACATAGTAAGTGCTTAACGATTACCATAATTATTATTATTATTCACTTCTCTGAGCCTCAGTTCCCTCCTCTGTAAAATGGGGATTAAGACTGTGAGCCCCATATGGGACAGGGACAGTGTCCAACATAGTAAGTGCTTAACAATTACCGTAATTATTATTATTATTCACTTCTCTGAGCCTCAGTTCGCTCCTCTGTAAAATGGGGATTAAGACTGTGAGCCCCATATGGGACAGGGACAGTGTCCGACCGGATTAGCTACCCCAGCGCTTAGTACAGTGCCTGGCACATAGTAAGCGCTTACCAAATACCACAATTATTATTATTATTATTATTATTAGGAACATCCTGGATGAGAAGGAAACATGAAACCCAGTAAAAACATCACAACAGTCCTAGGGAAACAAGCAAACCCCGTTGCAAGTTTCTCAGAGACACTATCAGGTGGCTGTTGCTTGTTGGCAGGAAATGTATGATGATGGCGTTTATTAAGCGCTTACTACGTGCAAAGCACTGTTCTAAGCACTGGGGAGGTTACAAGGGGATCAGGTTGTCCCACGGGGGGCTCCCAGTCTTAATCCCCATTTTACAGATGAGGTAACTGAGGCCCAGAGATGTTAAGTGGCTTGCCCAAGGTCACACAGCAGACACGTGGTGGAGCCAGGATTCGAACCCCTGACCTCTGACTCCAAAGCCCGGGCTCTTTCCACTGAGCCATGCTGCTTCTCTGTTTTGCTGTTCCATTGTCCTCTCCAGGAGCTTAATACAGTGCTCTGCCCACAGAAAGTGCTCAATAATAATGATGATGATAATAATAATAATAATAATGATGGTAATTGTTAAGCGCTATTTGCCAAGCACTGTTCTAAGCGCTGGGGTGGATATAAGGTGATCAATTTGTCCCGCGAGGGGCTCACACTTTTAATCCCCATTTTACAGATGAGGTAACTGAGGCACAGAGAATCAATCGATTGTATTTGATACAGGGTGATCAATTTGTCCCACGAGGGGCTCACACTTTTAATCCCCATTTTACAGATGAGGTAACTGAGGCACAGAGAATCAATCAATCAATTGTATTTATTGAGCGCTTACTGTGTGCAGAGCACTGTACTAAGCGCTTGGGAAGTACAAGTTGGCAACACGTAGAGACAGTCCCCACCCACCAGTGGGCTCACAGTCTAGAAGTTAAGTGACTTATCCAAGGTCATACAGGTCATACAGCAGAAAAGTGGGGGAGCCGGAATTAGAACCCACATCCTCTGACTCTCAAGCCTGTGCTCTTTCCACTAAGCCACATTGCTTCTCCATGAGCGTTTGAGACCGTGACTTTTTTAGACTGTGAGCCCACTGTTGGGTAGGGACTGTCTCCATACGTTGCCAATTTGTACTTCCCAAGCGCTTAGCACAGTGCTCCGCACATAGTAAGCGCTCAATAAATACGATTGATGATGATCAAGGCTGGGTGGATGGCAGAGAGCCAATAAGTTCGATAAGAACTTGGAAATCAAAAATCTACATGTCACCAAGTAGGAAATTAATCTTTGCAACTCCTCTCACGGCAGTAAAGAAACAGAGGCCTACAAAAGCTGTGATGGGGACATTTAGCACCAACTAAGGACCTTACTTGACCAGTAATAATTAATCAATCAATCAACTGTATTTATTGAGTGCTTACTGTGTGCAGAGCACTGCACTAAGCACTTGGGAGAGTACACGAGAACAGAGTTGTAGCCACTTTCCCTGCCCACAGTGAGCTCACAGTCTAGAGGGGCAGATGGACGTTATAAAAATAAACGACGGATATGTACGCTTTGCACATTGAAAGCGCTTAATAAATACCATCATTATTATTATTATAAGTGCTGTGGGGCTGAGGGAGGGGTGAATAAAGGGTGCAAATAATGATAATCACCTCCTCCAGGAGGCCTTCCCAGACCGAGCCCCTTCCTTCCTCTCCCCCTCGTCCCCCTCTCCATCCCCCCATCTTACCTCCTTCCCGTCCCCGCAGCACCTGTATATATGTATATATGCTTGTACATATTTTTTTACTCTATTTATTTATTTATTTATTTTATTTGTACCTATCTATTCTATTTATTTTATTTTGTTAGCATGTTTGGTTTTGTTCTCTGTCTCCCCCTTTTAGACTGTGAGCCCACTGTTGGGTAGGGACTGCCTCTAGATGTTGCCAATTTGTACTTCCCAAGCGCTTAGTACAGTGCTCTGCACATAGTAAGTGCTCAATAAATACGATTGATGATGATGATGATAATAATAATAATAATAATAATAATAATAATAATAATAGTGATGGTATTTGTTAAGCGCTTACTATGTTCCAAGCACTGTTCTAAGTGCTGGGGGAATACCAGGTGATCAGGTTGTCCCACGTGGGGCTCACAATTTTAATCCCCATTTTACAGATGAGGTAACTGAGGCTTGGGAGAGTGCAAATACCACGATAGACCCATTCCCTGCCCACAATAAGCTTACAGAATAAATGCTTTCCCAAATGCTTAGCAAAAGTGCTCTCCAACTCTTTGGACTCTCCAAAATGCTCAGTCCATTGCCCTGAACACAGTAGACTGTGAGCTCCTTGAGGGCAGAGATGGTCTACTACTCCTACTATACTCTCTCCAATGCGGTCAGCACGCAATAGATGCTCAGTACATAGCACGGAGTGATTGGCGGACAGTCCAAATAACGGTATTTAAGTGCTTACTATGTGCCAGGCACTGTACTAAGCGCTGGTGCGGATACAAGCAAATCGGATTGAACACAGTTCCCGTCCCACACGGGGCTCACAGTCTCAATCCTCATTTTATAGATGAGGTGACCGAGGCCCAGAGAAGTGAAGTGACTTGCCCGGGGTCACACAGCAGACAACCGGCAGAGCCGGGATTAGAACCCATGACCTTCTGAATCCCAGGCCCCTGTTATGATGGTATTTGTTAAGCGCTTACTATGTGCAAAGCACTGTTCTAAGCGCTGGGGGGGGGATACAAGGTGATCAGGTTGTCCCACGTGAGGCTCACAGTGGTCATCCCCATTTTACAGATGAGGGAACTGAGGCGCTGAGAAGTGAAGTGACTTGCCCAAGGTCACACAGCAGGCATGCGGTTCTATCCACCATGCCAGCCAGATGCAAGGGCGATGCAGAAGGGAGAGGAAGAAGAGAAGAGGAGCAGTGTGGCCTAGTGGCTAGAGCATGGGTCTGAAGGCCCTGGGTTTTAATCCCGGTTCTACCACCGGTCCGCCGGGTGACCTTGGGTAAGTCATTTTGCTTCTCTGTGCCTCGGTTGCCCCATTTGTAAAATGGGGATGAAGTCTTTGAGCCCCGTGTGGGACGTGAACTGTGTCTACCCTGATTAGCTCGCATCTACTCCAGCGCTTAGTACAGTGTCTGGCACACAGTAAGCACTTAAATCAATAAAAAAAAAAGAGAAAAAGAGGGCCCTGTTGGGGATGGAGGAGATTCAAGGAAAACACTGACCACCCCCGATACTAAGGGCTTGGACTCGATGCGAAGTCTGACAGCATTTCATCTGGGGACTAGCAGGGGAATGTGGAACTGGCAGCGGGCCCGGAAGAGGGAAGAAGATCATGGCAAAGATCAAAGACTGGAGGAGGAGGAGGAGGGAAGTGGAGGAGTTGGAAATTCTTTGGAATTTTGGGTGCCCTAAATTCCATAGAAGTGACAAAAACAGTCTGCTTTGAGCCGCTGGGACCCCTTGAGGGTTGAAGGAATGATCCACGCTACTATGAATCTCGGTAGAGCACAGAAAATAATGATTAATAATAATGATGGTATTTGTTAAGTTCTACGTGCCCGGCACTGTACTAAGCGCTGGGGTGGATACCAGCAAATGGGGTTGGACACAGTTCCTGTCCCATGTGGGACTCAGGGTCTCAATCCCCATTTTACAGATGAGGTAACTGAGGCACAGAGAAGTAAAGTGACTTGCCCAAGAGCACACAGCGGACAAGTGGCGGAGCTGGGATTAGAACCCGTGACCTTCTGACTCCCAAGCACATGCTCTACTCATATTCCCCCTTCTAGGCTGTGAGCCCGCTGTTGGGTAGGGACCGTCTCTATAGGTTGCCAACTTGTCCTTCCCAAGCGCTTAGTACAGTGCTCTGCACACAGTAAGCGCTCAATAAATATGATTGAATGAATGAATGAATTATAATAATAATAATAATGATGATGACGATACATGTTAAGTGCTTACTATGTGCCAAGCACTGTTCTAAGCACTGGGGTAGATCTAAGGCAATCAGGTTGTCCCACGTGGGGCTCACAGTCTTAATCCCCATTTTACAGATGAGGTAACTGAGGCACAGAGAAGTAAAGTGACTTGCCCAAGAGCACACAGCAGACAAGTGGCAGAGCTGGGATTAGAACCCGTGACCTTCTGACTCCCAAGCCCATGCTCTACCCATTATAATAATAATAATAATAATGATGATGGTATACGTTAAGTGCTTACTATGTGCCAAGCACTGTTCTAAGCGCTGGGATAGATCTAAGGCAATCAGGTTGTCCCACGTGGGGCTCACAGTCTTAATCCCCATTTTACGGATGAGGTAGCTGAGGCACAGAGAAGTTAAGCGACTGGCCCAAAGTCACACAGCTGATAAGTGGCGGAGCCGGGATTAGAACCCACGTCCTCTGACTCCCAACTCCGGGTTCTTTCCATTAAGCCACGCTGCTTCTCATAATAATGATAGTATTTGTTAAGCGCTTACCATGTGCCCAGCACTGTTCTAAGCGCCGGGGTAGATACAAGGAAATGAGGTTGTCCCAAATGGGGCTCACAGTTTTCATCCCCGTTTTCCAGATGAGCAACTGAGGCCAAGAGAAGCGAAGCCATGCCCCTCCACAAATGGCTCAATCAATTACCTTGTATCTACCCCAAAGCTTAGAACAGTGCTTGGTACATAGTAAGCATTTAACAAATAGCACAATTATCATTATCATTATTAATTCTGTACTTTCCAGGCGCCTTGTACAGTGTATTAAGTGGGCATTTTCAATAATTGCCGCTACTTGCTATCCCTGCTAGAAATTTGTTTTTCTTATCTGTCTCCCCAACTAGATTGCAACCTCCTTGAGTTCAGTCGACCAACTGAACTGTATTCATCATCATCATCATCATCAATCGTATTTATTGAGCACTTACTATGTGCAGAGCACTGTACTAAGCGCTTGGGAAGTACAAATTGGCAACATATAGAGACAGTCCCTACCCAACAGTGGGCTCACAGTCTAAAGGGGGGGGACAGAGAACAAAACCAAACATACTAACAAAATAAAATAAATAGACTAGATATGTACAAATAAAATAAATAACTGTATTAATAACTGTATTACCAAATACAGTTTGGTAATAATAATATAATAATTATATTAATTATTAATAATTAATATTAATAATATTAATTGATTAATAATGGTATTGCCAATAATATTACCAATATTTGGTATAATAATAACTGTAATAGACTCCTCAGCGCCCTGCGCACAATAAACACTCAAATACCACTGATCACTATCCTTACAACGTATAATCTTGGGCTTGGAAGAAATGTTCCGCCACAGAAAGGACACTCACGAAAAGATAGGAATGATCATTTTTTTTAGGGGGGTGGAGAAGTGTAAATAGTCGAGCTACTGATGGATTAGTGGGGTTCGGTTTTGTTTAACATATTAGTTAGGATTCTAAAAACGGGAGTGGGTAGTGGAATTTTTTTTTTAAACCGCCAAATTATCGCAAGGCGCTCAAGCACTTCTGCGGGCTAAAATGCTCTGCAGACTGGGATGAACTTTGGAGAACTCATAAATCTGAGACTAAAAAATATTAGACGAGCGTCAGTGAGAGTATAAGGTAGGTACAAATCAATCATCATCATCATCAATCGTATTTATCGAGCGCTTACTATGTGCAGAGCACTGTACTAAGCGCTTGCGAAGTACAAATTGGCAACATATAGAGACAGTCCCTACCCAACAGTGGGCTCACAGTCTAAAAGCGCTTACTGTGCGCAGAACACTGAACTAAGCGGTTGGGAGAGTTCAATGTAACAGAGTTAATAATGATAATGACGGAATTTGTTAAGTGCTTACCATGTGTCCAGCATTGTTCTAAGCCCTGGGGTAGATAGGAGTTAATCGGGTTGGACACAGTCCACATATTAGTAATAATAATGATGGTATTTGTTAAGCATTTATTATATGCCAAGCACTGTTCAAAGCGCTGGCTGGCTCGAACTCTTAATCCCCATTTTACAGATGAGGTAAGTGAGGCTCAGAGAAGTGACTTGCCCAACGTCATACATCAATCGTATTTATTGAGCGCTTACTATGTGCAGAGCACTGTACTAAGCGCTTGGGAAGTACAAATTGGCAACCTATAGAGACAGTCCCTACCCAACAGTGGGCTCACAGTCTAAGAGATAATAGTTTTGGTATTTGTTAAGCGCTTACTACATGCCAAGCACTGTTCTAAGCGCTGAGGGAGATACAAGGTGATCAGGTGGTCCCACATGGGGCTCCCAGTCTTCATCCAGCAGACATGCGGCGGTGTCAGGATTAGAACCCAAGCTGCTTCTCCCAAAATCAGGCTAGAAAACAGTAGATGAGTTTCAGGGAGAGTGAGTACAAGTTCCAACTCAAACGTATTTATTAAGTGCTTACCGTGGGCAGAACACTGTACTAAGCGCTTGGGAGAGTTCAACATAGAGTTTGTAGATACGTTCCCTGCCCACAAGGAGTTTACGGTCTAGAGTAGGAGCTCCATAATTCTGGGTTCAGATCTGTGAGTGGCGATTCAGGAGAGAAAGATCAGAGCGTCGTCGCTGACTTATTTTCTAACATCGAGCCAATGCCTGAAGCCAACCAAATGCTGGGCATCGTTAGAAAGAAGGAAAAAAATGGAAAATTTGCCCTTCACGAAACCGCAACTAAATCCGGAGAGCAGTTGGGCTTGCAACATCTTAAAAGAAGCTGGAAGAGGGATGGAGAAAGGCGGTGAAGATAATCAGAGGAATGAAGGATTTTTGTCACGAGAAAAGACCGAGGAAGTTAGGACCGTTCAATCCGGTAAAACAGATGGTGTGAGTGAAAAGTTTTGAAGTTGACAAAAGCCCAACGGGTGAAGATGGAAAGATCATCTTTCCAGAGCAGGGCAGCAGCGTGGCTCAGTGGAAAAAAGAGCCCGGGCTTTGGAGTCAGAGGTCATGGGTTCAAATTCCAGCTCTGCCACTTATCAGCTGTGTGACTTTGGGCAAGTCACTTCGCTTCTCTGGGCCTCAGTCACCTCATCTGTAAAACGGGGATTAAGACGTGAGCCCCTCGTGGGACAACCTGATCACCTTGCAACCTCCCCGGCGCTGAGAACAGTGCTTTGCACATAGCAGGTGCTTAATAAATGCCATTATTCTTCTTATAGAATTGTTGTACACAAAATTCCACAGGGGCACCCACTGAAGTCAGAAGGTGGTAGGCTCGAATCGAGCAAGAGGAACGCGTCTTTCCAGAGTGGGCGGCAAACGTATTGAATTTATCAAACCAGAAGCAATTTCTCCTCACTGGCTTTAAAGCACTCCATCGCCTCGCTCCCTCCTGGCTCTCCTCCCTGATTTCCTAAACTCAGCATGAACCCTTTGCTCCTCTCCCGACCTCCTCACGGTGCTTCGATGTCATCTAGCTCACCGCCGACGCCTTACCCACATCCTGCCTCTGGCCTGGAGCCCCTTTCCCCCCATCACATCCGACACCTGATATTCTCCTCAACTTTAAAGCCTTATTATGAGAAGCTCTGTAGAGTAGCGGAAAGACTTCTAATCTCTATTCTGCCCTGTCCCCATTGAGTGACCTTGGGTAAGTCGCTTCACTTCTCTGTGCCTCAGTTTCTTCGATGTAAAATGGGGATTATCTGCCCTCCCTTTCCAACTGGTCCGTGAGCCCCATGCGGACAGGGGCTGGATTATCCTGTATCCTCCCCAGAGCTCACTATAGTGCTTCGCACCAAGTGCTTAACAAACACCGCAATTATTATCTCGGGGATTCCAGAGCCAATCAAACAATCAGTGGCATTTGAGTGCTTACTATGTGCAGAGCACTGTACTAAGCACTTGGGAGAGTACAATGTAACGGTGTTGTTGGACACGCTCCCATTAGGCCAATGTGGAGGGGAGGGATGCTTTGAGAGCCACAGTGTGAGGCAGCCGGCTGGCACGAATAGTTTAGAGAGGGTTGGTAGTCGGGTTCTTGAGAGAGAATCGGCTATTTATTTATTAATTTTACTTGTACATATCTATTCTATTTTATTTTGTCAGTATGTTTGGTTTTGTTCTCTGTCCCCCCTTTTAGACTGTGAGCCCACTGTTGGGTAGGGACTGTCTCTATATGTTGCCAATTTGTACTTCCCAAGCGCTTAGTACAGTGCTCTGCACACAGTAAGCGCTCAATAAATACGATTGATGATGATGATTTTCTTCCCAACTCCACATGCCTCTCCTGGAAGGATGGAAATATACTGAACAGGCACCTGAAGGAATTTCTGCTAAACCACCACCATCACAGCGAAGCACCATGCCCCAGTGGATGGAGCACGGGCCCGGCAGTCAGAAGGACCTGGGTTCTAATCCTGACTCCGCCACCTGTCTGCTGTGTGACCTTGGGCAAGTCACTTCACTTCTTTGTGCCTCGGTTACCTCTCTGTAAAACGGTGATTAAGACTGTGAGCCCCATGTAGGGAAGAGAATACGTCCAACCCGATTTGCTTGCGTCCTTCCTGCAGTTAGTACAGTGCCTGGCACAAAGTACGCACTTAACAAACACCACTATTATCATTATTAATCAATCAATCGTATTGATTGAGCGCTTACTGTGTGCAGAGCACTGTACTAAGCGCTTGGGAAGTACAAGTTGGCAACATATAGAGATGGTCCCTACCCAACAGGGGGAACACAGTCTAGAAGGGGGAGACACAGAACAAAACATACTAACAAAATAAAATAGACTAGATATGTACAAGTAAAATAAATAAATTACTATTATTACCATCCCTGCTGCCTTAATGTCTAAACCACTGGGGCCAGAGCTCTATAGTGTTTCCCAGCTATTTCACTGTGCTACGGAAAATTTAAATTGGCTTTTCATTTTGGGGAGATACAGAAGGGTCTTTGTAAAGTGTCGCCTGCGATGGGTCTGACTTAATCTTTAACCTTTCTACCAAGAAGTAACTGGCTTTCTGGAGGGAGTCCAACCCACTGGAAAATGGCAGTTGACCATTTTAAAAAGTCTTCAATTGTCAAGTAAGGCAAAGGCGAAGCTGCTTGCCAAACCATCCCCGCGGACATAAATTGGGACTTGTTCAAAACTGAGCTAGGCTTCATCCCATCCAGTAACTGTAAGTTTCCTAAAATAGTGATCCCGGAGAACACAGTTTTCAAATCAACTGGAAGGCGGAGAAAGGGGTGAATCAAAGCTTTGTCATCCACTTCTGAACCCAGGTCATCGCCGGGGAGGAAAAACCATCCTAAGGTCGCACAGTAGTTCCCAAAAAATGAGTGCCTGGACTTTAGTCTTCTGAATTCAGTCATTGATTGCAAATCTCTAGGTTTGCATATTGTCATGCAGAAACTATTATTCATAAGGCTGCTTTATAGGGAACTTGGAAAGCTTTTCTCCTTACATTCAGGATTGCAGAAGGGTTCCCATACAACTAGCTAATTCATCATTCGTGGGAAGCGAGGGCCTCTTTCTTCCCGTATCTGTTTCTCAGCTCAATAACCAAGACTCAGACTGCCCGACTCGAACTAGGAGTTAAATAAATCATTTCCCGCCTCACGTTAAGGACCATAACCTTTACCTCGGTGTCCGTATTCTGTGGCATTTAGTAAGAAGCGGAGTTTTGAAATGTGTGGGAGAAGGCTTTTGCGAACACCGCGGACTGCCCGAAAAACAAACAGAAGGATTTTAGAGGAAATTAAGCCAAAGTGGTCGTTGGAAGGCCGAATGACTGAACTTAGATGAGCATATTTTGGACACATCTCTGGAGTGATTCTCTGGAGAAGACGCTAATGCTAGGAAAAGTCCAGGGAAAATGTGGAAGAGGCAGGCCAGCAGCTAGATGGATAGAAACCGTAACAACGATATGGGAAGAACCGTTAGAAAGGTTACGGATTATCATCATCATCATCATCATCAATCGTATTTATTGAGCGCTTACTGTGTGCAGAGCACTGTACTAAGCGCTTGGGAAGTCCAAGTTGGCAACATATACAGACAGTCCCTACCCAACAGTGGGCTCACAGTCTAAAAGGGGGAGACAGAGAACAAAACCAAACATACTAGCAAAATAAAATAAATAGAATAGATATGTACAAGTAAAATAGAGTAATAAATATGTACAAAATATATCCATAGAGTCGCTATGAATCAGAAACGACTCGCTGGCACTTGATAACGCTAGAGTTTAATTTAGAGTCAGGTCTCGTGAGCTTGTTTCATCTTGGAAGCAAAAAAACTGCCCTGTGTGTAAGTATATGTTGATGCTGCTCCTGGTGCCTCTTCTTTCCAAGATAATTCCCAGAAATCACGGCCGCAGGAATGTGTCTCTGGCTGGGAAGAGATGTGATTTGCCGGTAGAGAAGACAGGGAATGTAAAAAAGCTCGCTGCAGGTGAGACAGCTTTGTGAAAACTGAGGGAGATTAAGGAAGAAGGAGAAGCAGTGTGGTCTGGTAGAGTCGGAAGGACCTGGGTTCTAATCCTGCTCTGCCACGTGCCTGCTGCCGTGTGACCACGGGCAGGTCACTTCACTTCTCTGTGCCTCAGTTACCCCACCTGTAAAATGGGGGCTAAAACTGTGAGCCCCAGGTGGGACAGGGACTATGTCCAACCCGATTAGCTTGTATCTACCCCAGTGCTTAGTACAGTGCCCGGACACTGCCAATGATACCGTAAGCGCTCAATAAATATGACTGAATAATAAAAAAGGAGGAAAAGAACCTAAAAGGGGGAAATTTTTCCCCCTCATAAGTGTCGGGAGGAGTGGTCAGTTACGTTTCTCAAAGTCCAGCCAGGGATCAGTGGCACGAGTTCAGGGGACAAGCACAACCAAAGCGCTTAGTTCAGTGCTCGGCACACAGTAAGCGCTCAATAAATACGATTGAATGAATGATGAGTCAAATACAAAGTGGGAAAAGATCGACGGCCCAATCCTTGGGAAGGGGAAATAAAGGCAAGGGAGGAGAGAAGGCCTGAAAAATAAAACGAAACTCATAAAGTAAGACACACAGACGGACACGTAGCCAGAAAGAGCACGGACTTGGGAGTCAGAGGTCATGGGTTCTAATCCCGACTCCGCCACTTGTCAGCTCTGTGACTTTGGGCAAGTCACTTAACCTCTCCAATGCCTCAGTTCCCTCATCTGGAAAACGGGGATTAAGACCGTGAGCCCCACGTGGGACGACCTCGATTACCTCGTATCCCCCCAGCGCTTAGAACAGTGCTTGGCACGTAGTAAGCGCTTAACAAATACCAACATTATTATTATTTCACACATCCACAAGTGACCCCACAACCACTCCCACACGAATACACTCATGCGAATCTCCGTGTAGACGTAAACATCCACAGTCATGCTTCTTTTTCCCACATGCAGCAACGAGTCAAAGTACAACCAGAGTGCTGACTTCCCAGAATTGCTCAGGTCGAGGGGAAGGGGAGAAAGTGGACAGACAGCCCTGCTCTGGATTAAAGATGGGAATTCTGACTGTGGTGAAGACTGCCCTGGGCTATGGGGTTGGAGGCAGCGGGAACTAAGGACACAATGGGACTGGGAGTCAAAAGACGAGGATTCTTGTCCTACCTCTACCACCGGTCTGCTGTGTGACCTCGGGAGATTTGCTTAACATCTCTGTGCCGCTTTCCTCAGCTGAAAAATGGGGACAACGCCTGCCTCACGGGAATACTGTGCAAGTAAATTGAGATAAGCAATGTGAAAGGGCCTAAGATATTCCCATTTGTTTTCATGATCCTTGTTAAGCACTTACTACTACTACTACTACTAATAATGGCATTTGTTAAGCGCTTACTATGTGCAAAGCACTGTTCTAAGCACTGAGGGGGATATAAGGTGATCAGGTTGTCCCAAGTGGGGCTTACAGTCTTAATCCCCATTTTACAGATGAGGTAACTGAGGCTCAGAGAAGTTAAGTGACTTGCCCAAGGTCACACAGCAGACATGTGGCAGAGCCAGGATTCGAACCCATGACCTCTGACTCCAGAGCCAAAACCTCTGACTCTTTCCACTAGGCCATACTAGGTGCCAGGCCCTGTTGTAAGCACTGGAGTAGATACAAGCTAATCAGATAATAATAATAATAATGATGGCATTTATTAAGCACTACGTGCAAAGCACTGTTCTAAGTGCTGGGGAGGTTACAAGGTGTTCAGGTAGACCCACGGGGGGCTCACAGTCTTCATCCCCATTTTACAGATGAGGTGACTGAGGCACAGAGAAGTGAAGTGACTTGCCCAAAGTCACACAGCTGACAATTGGTGGAGCCGGGATTTGAACCCATGACTTCTGACTCCAAAGCCCGGGCTCTTTCAGCTGAGCCACACTGAGATGAGACACAGTACGTGTCCCACAAGGGGCTCATGGTCTTAATCCCCATTTTCCAGATGAGGTGGCTGAGGCACAGAGAAGTGAAGTGGCTTGTACAAGGTCACACAGCTGGCAATTGGTGGAGCCGGGATTTGAACCCATGACTTCTGACTCCCAAGCCTGGGCTCTTTCCACTAAGCCACGCTGCTTCTCTATGTATAGTAGTTTCACAGTCGGTCTTTTTTCTCTGGTATTTGTTAAGCGATTACTATGTGTCAGATGCTGTAATAATAATAATACTAATAATGATGGCATTTATTAAGTGCTTACTATGTGCAAAGCACTGTTCTAAGCACTGGGGAGGTTACAAGGTGATCAGGTTGTCCCACGGGGGGCTCGCAGTCTTAATCCCCACTTTACAGATGAGGGAACTGAGGCCCAGAGAAGTGAAGTGACTTGTCCAAAGTCACCCAGCTGACAAGTGGCGGAACCGGGATTTGAACCCATGACCTCTGACTCCAAAGCCCGGGCTCTTTCCACTGCGCCACACTGCTTCTCCCTGCACTAAATGCTAGGGCAGAAACAAATGGTATTTGTTAGGTGCTTACTATGTGCCAGGCACTGCATTAAGTGCTAGGGCAGACACAAACTAATCAGGTTGGACACGGTCCTTTTCCCAGATGAGGTAACAGAGGCACGGAGAATAATAATAATAATAATAATGATAATAATAATAATAATGTTGGTATTCGTTAAGTGCTTACTATGTGCAAAGTGCTGTTCTAAGTGCTAGGGGGAAACACAAGGAGATGAGGTTGTCCCATGTGGGGCTCACAGTCTTAATCCCCATTTTACAGATGAGGGAACTGAGGCACAGAGAAGTGAAGTGACTTGTTCATGCAGCAAACAAGTGGCAGAGCCGGGATTAGAACCCAGGTCCTGCTGACTCCCAGCCCTGTGCTCTATCTAGGCCACGCTGCTTTTCTCCCCACCCACCATCTGCCAATTCCTTTATGGAAACAGAGAAAAGATAGGGATTCTAAACTGGAAGCTCTCTGTGGACAGGGAACACATCTACCTGAGCTGTTATACTGTATTCATTCATTCATTCATTCAATCAATCATATTTATTGAGCGCTTGCTGTGTGCAGAGCACTGTACAAGTTGGCAACATCTAGAGACGGTCCCTACCCAACAGCGGGCTCACAGTCTAGAAGGGGGAGACAGACAACAAAACATATTAACAGAATAAAATAAATAGAATAAATATGTACAACGCAGCGCTCTGCCCACAGTGAGCACTCAATAAATATCAGAGGGAAGAACCTTTAGTTTTAGGAGTTGTTTCGGGGTTGTGTCATTGGGCATTTTGCAATCTGCCTTCCTCCTACTGGGGAAAGTACAGGACTGAATCATCATCATCATCAGTCGTATTTATTGAGCGCTTACTATCATCAATCATCAATCGTATTTATTGAGCGCTTACTGTGTGCAGAGCACTGTACTAAGCGCTTGGGAAGTACCAATTGGCAACATATAGAGACAGTCCCTACCCAACAGTGGGCTCACAGTCTAATGATCAAGGTTTCTCAGAACCCAAGAGAAGACGGAAGAACAGCCTTTTAAATTATCTGGGAACTATCCGACCTTCTGGGAATCGGAAGGTCATGGGATCCAATCCCGGCTCTGCCACTGGCCTGCTGTGTGACCTTGGGCAAGTCATTTCACTCCTCACGCCTCAGTTCCCTCATCTGTAAGACTGGGAACCCCACATGGGACAGGGACTGTGTCCAACCCAATTTGCCTGTATCCACCCCAGTGCTTAGTACCGTGCCTGGCACATATAGTAAGCAATTACCAAATAGCATCATTATTATTATCGTTCTTATTATTATTCCTAAGATCTAGATTCTACGTGCCCGGCAGTTCTGAAAGATGAGGCGGCGCTTTTAATAATAATAATAATGGCATTTATAAAGCTCTTACTATGTGCAAAGCACTGTTCTAAGCGCTGGGGAGGTTACAAGGTGATCAGGTTTCCCCACGGGGGGCTCACAGTCTTCATCCCCATTTTACAGATGAGGGAACCGAGGCACAGAGAAGTTGACACAGCTGACAATTGGCGGAGCCAGGATTTGAACCCATGACCTCTGACTCCAAAGCTCGTGGTCTTTCCACTGATCCACGCTGCTTCTGCCCTGATTTCTCCAAAGAAAAATCAATTCTATCGCCAAACTAACACTGCACGTGTCCTTCTTAACTTCCTGTGTTCAAAAATGTACCCATCTCAGGGACTGAAGTTAAAGGTTGTGGGAGAGGAGACCGCATAAGAGCCGAACTTCACACACTTTTTTTCTTTTCAGATTTGCTTCAGGATTCAAGGTTCTTCACCATTTCCTCCGAAAACATAGCAAACTGCTTCCTCGGCAGATTTTAGGGAAGGCATCCTCCAGGACAATCAGGCTCTAAAATTAGTTTTCTCTTGGCAACGCTCGTTAAAGGAAGGGCTCTTCAAGAAAAAGAATGGGAGCAATAACATCCCGTAGTATTAAACTCCGACAGATCTGTAGGAAACGGAACCGCTCTCCAAGACAATGGAAAGCATTTGTTGAAGACGAGCATCTCGTTAGGTTTACACTGAAGCACTCGAAGTTTGAAGGAAAAAGCAACTTGTGGAGATGGTTCTGGTGCCCAGATGACCCCGTCCGAGCTAGTCAAGGCTCAGATTTGAGGATGACAGAAATTTAATTTGAATTTTCTTAAAGCGGTCATCGTGATTATGCTGTTGTTTGCTTTTCCTAGGAACCGAGCTGTCAAGTGGCTTCGAAAACATCGAGTGCTAAAAACACAGGCTCCAGATGGCAACCAGGTTGAGCTTTGTCGTTTAGGTTTTAATGACTTTGGACGCGAGGGTGGGGAAAACGCGACGCCTACTCAACCGGTTCCACGGCTGAAATAATATTAGCTCACGGTGAGTTAGGCGACGGCTCTGATACCTAGTAAGTACTAAATCATCATCATCATCAATCGTATTTATTGAGCGCTTCCTGTGTGCAGAGCACTGTACTAAGCGCTTGGGAAGTACAAGTTGGCAACATATAGAGACAGTCCCTACCCAACAGTGGGCTCACAGTCGAAAAGGGGGAGACAGAGAACAAAACCAAACATACTAACAAAATAGAATAAATAGAATAGATATGTACAAGGAAAAGAAATGGAGTCATAAATATGTACAAACATATATACATATATACAGGTGCTGTGGGGAAGGGAAGGAGGTAAGATGGGGGGGATGGAAAGGGGGACGAGGGGGAGAGGAAGGAAGGGGCTCAGTCTGGGAAGGCCTCCTGGAGGAGGTGAGCTCTCAGCAGGACCTTGAAGGGAGGAAGAGAGAGAGCTTGGCGGGTGGGCAGAGGGATTGGGGGCATTCCAGGACCGGGGGATGACGTGGGCCGGGGGTCGATGGCGGGACAGGCGAGAACGAGGCCTAACGGTGAGGAGATTAGCGGCGGAGGACCGAGCTGTCAAGTGGCTTTGAAAACATCGAGTGCTAAAAACACAGGCTCCAGATGGCAACCAGGTTGAGCTTTGTCATTTAGGTTTTAATGACTTTGGACGCGAGGGTGGGGAAAACGCGACGCCTACTCAACCAGTTCCACGGCTGAAATAATATTAGCTCACGGTGAGTTAGGCGACGGTTCTGATACCTAGTAAGTACTAAATCATCATCATCATCAATCGTATTTATTGAGCGCTTCCTATGTGCAGAGCACTGTAGTAAGCGCTTGGGAAGTACAAGTTGGCAACATATAGAGACAGTCCCTACCCAACAGTGGGCTCACAGTCTAAAAGTGGGGAGACAGAGAACAAAACCAAACATACTAACAAAATAAAATAAATAGAATAGATATGTACAAGTAAAATAAATAGTCATAAATATGTACAAACATATATACATATATACAGGTGCTGTGGGGAAGGGGAGGAGGTAAGATGGGGGGGATGGAAAGGGGGACGAGGGGGAGAGGAAGGAAGGGGCTCAGTCTGGGAAGGCCTCCTGGAGGAGGTGAGCTCTCAGCAGGACCTTGAAGGGAGGAAGAGAGAGAGCTTGGCGGATGGGCAGAGGGATTGGGGGCATTCCAGGACTGGGGGATGATGTGGGCCGGGGGTCGACGGCGGGACAGGCGAGAACGAGGTACGCTGAGGAGATTAGCGGCGGAGGACCGAGCTGTCAAGTGGCTTTGAAAACATCGAGTGCTAAAAACACAGGCTCCAGATGGCAACCAGGTTGAGCTTTGTCATTTAGGTTTTAATAACTTTGGACGCGAGGGTGGGGAAAACGCGACGCCTACTCAACCGGTTCCACGGCTGAAATAATATTAGCTCACGGTGAGTTGGGCGACGGTTCGGATACCTAGTAAGTACTAAATAAGTACTAAATACTGGTACTTCTAGACTGTGATCCCGCTGTTGGGTAGGGACCGTCTCTATATGTTGCCAACTTGTACTTCCCAAGCGCTCAGTACGGTGCTCTGCACACAGTCAGCGCTCAATAAATACGATTGATTGATTACCTGGGCTGAGAAGTCAGCGAAACAGAATTAACAACAAAATCCAGAAGCACTGTGGCTTAGTGGCTTGAGCACGGGCCCTCGAATCAGAAGGATCTGGGGTCTACTCAGTGTGGCTCAGTGGAAAAGAGCACGGGCTCTTTGGAGTCAGAGGTCGCGGGTTCAAATCCCGGTTCCGCCAATTGTCGGCTGTGTGACTTTGGGCAAGTCGCTTAACTTCTCTGTGCCCCAGCTACCTCATCTGCAAAATGGGGATGAAGACTGTGAGCCCCCCGTGGGACAACCTGATCGCCTTGTAACCTCCCCAGCGCTTAGAACAGTGCTTTGCACATAGTAAGCGCTTAATAAATGCCATTATTATTATTAGGGACCGTCTCTATATGTTGCCAACTTGTACTTCCCAAGCGCTTAGTACAGTGCTCTGCACACAGTAAGCGCTCAATAAATACGATTGAATGAACGGAATCTGGACCCTTCTGACTCCCAGGACCGTGCTCTACCCACTAGACCACAATAGTAAGCGCTTAATAAATGCCATTATTATTATTATTATTATTGTAACCTCCCCAGCGCTTAGAACAGTTCTTTGCACATAGTAAGCACTTAATAAATGCCATTATTATTATTGTAACCTCCCCAGCGCATAGAACAGTTCTTTGCACATAGTAAGCGCTTAATAAATGCCATCATTATTATTATTATTACTCCCGGCTCCACCATTTACCTGCTGTATGACCTTAGGGAAGTCGCTTAGCTTCTCTGTGCCTCAGTTATCTCAGCTGTAAAATGGGGGTTAAGAATGTGAGCCCCACACGAGACAGTCAGTCAATCCTATTTATTGAGCACTTTGTGCAGAGCACCGTACTAAGAGTTTGGGAGATTATAATAAAACAATATAACGGCCCCACCCACAACTTCTCTGAGCCACAGTTACCTCACCTGTAAAATGGGGATTAAGACTGGGAGCCCCATGTGGGACAACCTGATCACCTCATATCCCCCCCAGGGCTTAGAACAGTGCTTTGCACATAGTAAGCGCTTAACAAATGCCATTGTTATTATTATCTCCCCAATCAATGGCATTCATTGAGCGCTGTGTGCAGGACACTGTACTGAGCACTTAGTACAATGCCATTATCGTGGGCCTGCTGGGGTCCTAAGAGCTCCTCACCCTAAGACAACTATGTGGACCTGTGCAAACTGTGACCCTTAAAGAGATGGGCCCATGGGTGACAGTCAATCCGTCCATCGTATTTATTGAGCGCTTACTGCGTGCAGAGCACTGTACTAAGCGCTCAGGAGAGTACGCTAAAACAATAAGCGGAGACGTTCCTTGCCCACAACGAGCTTACAGTCTCAAGCAGGGGACCCAGCTTTCCACAGGTTCCCACAAAACAAGTTCCAAGGCAGGAGTTGGATGGCTTGGGAATGCGGTTGCCCTCTAGACTGTAAGCTCATTGTGGGCAGGGAATGTGACTGTTTATTGTTCTATTGCCCTCTCCCAAGCACTTAGTACAGTGCTCTGAACGCAGTAAGCGCTCCATAAATACAGTTGAATTCTGGCTTAAGTCCCTCTCCTGATTTGGAGTTTGGCAGTTCCTCTATTTAGCCTCTCCTCCACAACGTTTCCCACTGTGGCCTCTAGACTGTAAGCTCACTGTGGGCAGGGAATGCGTCTGTTTGTTCTATCATACTCTCCCAAGTGCTTAGTACAGTGTTCTGCGCACAGTAAGTGCTCTGTAAATACGACCGGACGAAAGCCTCAGAATAAACCCGTTCACAAGTCGCAAACTTTTGATCCCAGTCTCCCTCTGAGCTCGGCTTTGAGAATTCCGGGTGGAGAAGAGGTTGGGCAGTGCCAGCAGGGATTCACGCTACGGTATTTATTATTTTCATAAGGATTTTTCGGGAGTGGCCAAGGTTGCGTGGTCATAGTCGTGGCAACATTTATTGGGCGCCCACTTGGTGCGGAGCACTGTAATAGGCCCTGGGAAAATATGGAATAACAAAGTGGCAGGTTTCCTGCCCACAAGGAGCTTACACTGAGATAAGCTCCTCTTCCCTGGCACATAAGAGGTTGAAGGCAGTGGAAATCAAGCGATCGATGAGTGGTATTTATTGAGCGCTTACTACGATCAATCAATCAATCAATCGTATTTATTGAGCGCTTACTATGTGCAGAGCACTGTACTAAGCGCTTGGGAAGTACAAATTGGCATCACATAGAGACAGTCCCTACCCAACAGTGGGCTCACAGTCTAAAAGGGGGAGACAGAGAACAGAACCAAACATACCAACAAAATAAAATAAGTAGGATAGAAATGTACAAGTAAAATAAATAAATAAATAAATAGAGTAATAAATATGTACAACCATATATACATATATACAGGTGCTGTGGGGAAGGGAAGGAGGTAAGATGGGGGGGATGGAGAGGGGGACGAAGGGGAGAGGAAAGAAGGGTCTGAGTCTGGGAAGGCCTCCTGGAGGAGGTGAGCTCTCTGCTGTGGGGAAGGGAAGGAGCACTGGGGATGTTAACATTTCTTGAGGTTTGCTGCAGACACTTGAGTTTTTGTTGCCTAGTGAGCAAGGCTAGGAGAGGGAAGAAGTGCCAGTGTGGCGGAGCGTCCGCCTCTTTGCCGGCCAACGAAAACATCCATTAGGGCCAAGACTTTTTGCGTCTGTCTGGGAGGCTGTTTCACGCACCACCTCTCCCCGAAATGCCTCGAGCTGAAACGCCGCAGTGTTTGAAAAATCTGGGAGTGGCGGCAAAGTATCCAAAATAAACGGCCTAAGCTAAGGCTGTCGGCATTTGTCTTCGCACCGGGCCAGAGATCTTCCAAGGCTTAGGGCAAAACCCAATTTTCCTACCTTGCCAGCGCTAAGGGTTTCATTTGGGCCAGAGGGCCCCTACTTTGAAACAGAAGGCTCATTGCTACGGCACGAAATATGACGCACGAGCTCAATAAATACGATTGAATGAATGAATGAATGAGTAGTTCATTTGCCTGGCAACAGCCTTTTCACGATTTCAACGTGAAATGCCTGGGATTAGGCCCTACTTGCTCAGTCCGTTGTGTTGAAAGATGAATTCTTTGTAGGATCATCATTGGCCGATTTTTAACAAGCCCTTGATGTTTAAATCTATGCACCCAGATGAAAAACACGTGTTTTTTTCAATGGCATTTGTCAAGTGGTTACTATGTGCCAAGCACTGTACTAAGCGTTAGTCGGTACGAACGAATCAGCTGGACAACTGATGTTGCATGTCCCCATTTTACAGACGAGGTAACTGGAGCACAGAGAAGTTAAGTGATTTGCCCCTGGTCCCACAGCAGACAAGTGGTGGAGTCGAAATTAATAATAATAATAATAATAATGATGGCATTTATTAAGTGCTTACTATGTGCAAAGCACTGTTCTAAGCACTGCGGAGGTTACAAGGTGATCAGGTTGTCCCGTGGGGGGCTCACAGTCTTCATCCCCATTTTACAGATGAGGTAACTGAGTCACAGAGAAGTGACTTGCCCAAAGTCACACAGCTGACAAGTGGTGGAGCCGGAATTTGAACCCATGACCCCCCGTTACGCGACCCCCCGAAGACCGAGCCCCCTCCTTCCTCTCCCCCTCATCCCCCTCTCCATCCCCCCATCTTACCTCCTTCCCTTCCCCACAGCACCTGTATATATGTGTTTTTACGTATTTATTACTCTATTTTATTTGTACATATCTATTCTATTTATTTTATTTTGTTAGTATGTTTGGTTTCGTTCTCTGTCTCCCCCTTTTAGACTGTGAGCCCACTGTTGGGTAGGGACTGTCTCTATATGTTGCCAATTTGTACTTCCCAAGCGCTTAGTACAGTGCTCTGCACATAGTAAGCGCTTAATAAATACGATTGATGATGATTGATGATGATGATGATGACCTCTGACTTCAAAGCCCGTGCTCTTTCCACTGAGCCATGCTGCTTCTCTTCGCTAAACTGCCTTTTTAAAATGGGAATTTCAAATTCTATCTAAACGCGGTGAGCACACAGTACTTCCCGGCAGCGTGGCTTAATGGAAAGAGCACGGGCTTGGGAGTCAGAGATCTTGGGTTCTAATCCTCCTCCAAGGGGCCTTCCCAGACTGAGCCCCCTTTTTCCTCTCCTCCTCCCCATCGCGCTCCCACCCTACCTCCTTCCCCTCCCCACAGCACTTGTATATATTTAAACAAATTTCTCTATTTATTTTCCTTGTACATATTTACTACTCTATTTTATTAATGATGTGCATATAGCTATAATTCTATTTATTCTGACGGTTCTGACACCTGTCTCCACGTTTTGTTTTGTTGTCTGTCTCCCCCTTCTAGACTGTGAGCCCGTTGTTGGGGAGGGACCGTCTCTATATGTTGCCAACTTGTACTTCCCAAGCGCTTAGTACAGTGCTCTGCACACAGTAGGCGCTCAATAAATACGATTGAATGAATGAATGAATGAATCCTGGCTCCACCGCTTGTCAGCTGGGTGACTTTGGGCAAGTCACTTAACTTCTCTGGGCCTCAGTTCCCTCATCTGTCAAATGGGGATTAAGACTGTGAGCCCCATGTGGGACAACCTGATTACCTTGTACCAACCCCAGCGCTTAGAACAGTGCTTTGCACATAGTAAGCACTTAAACACCATAATTATTATTAATCTACCTTATTAAGGGTCCATTGGTTTTCTACAGAATTTCCTCCGTAGACTGACCTTCAGGAAGGTGTGTGGATTAAGCGAAAAGTTTTCGACTGCTGCTCACACTACTACCAACCGCTAAGCTTGTATCCCCCCCACCGCTTACTACAGTGCCTGGCACAAAGTCCTTAATAAACACCATTATTATCATTATCCGGAGTCTGAGCCCTGGTCCGGAGGGAGGAGAGCCCGTTTGTGGAAAGGCAGGAATTCGTCAGTTGAGTGGCAAACTCATTTTCTCCAGACTGCCACCTGTTTCCATTGCTGTTCCGGGTCTACTTCATTTGATGTTGCCGAATTGTAATAATAATAATAATAATGGCATTTATTAAGTGCTTACTATGTGCAAAGCACTGTGCTAAGCGCAGGGGAGGTTACAAGGTGATCAGGTTGTCCCACAGGGGGCTCACAGTCTTCACCCCCATTTTACAGATGAGGGAACTGAGGCACAGAGAAGTGACTTGTCCAAAGTCACGCAGCTAAGTGGCGGAGTCGGGATTTGAACCCATGACCTCTGACTCCAAAGCCCGTGCTGTACTTTCCAAGCACTCAGTACTCTGCACACAGTAAATGCTCAATAAATATGATTGAATGAGTGAATGAATGAATTTGATGCCCGTCTCTTGACATTACACTCCTTTAGGAGAAGCAGCCTGGTGAAGTGGCTAGAGCCCGGGCCTGGGAATCAGAAGGACCTGGGTTCTAATCCTGCCTGTCACCACTGGCCTACCACCTCATCCGTCAAATGGGGATTGAGACTGAAAGCCCCACGTGGGACAGGGACTGTGGCCAACCCGATTTGCTTGGCTCCACCCCAGCGCTTAGTACAGAGCCTGGCATTTCCCCCTTTTAGACTGTGAGCCCACTGTTGTGTAGGGACTGTCTCTATGTGTTGCCAATTTGTACTTCCCAAGCACTTAGTACAGTGCTCTGCACATAGTAAGCACTCAATAAATACGATTGATTGATTGATTGATTGATGTATGAGTGTTTCACAATTATTAGTATTACTTCAACTTCCTTCCCCTTCTGGCTGAGGAGACCGTTGAGGTCCAGCTGGCCACAGTCCTCTTCATCCAGCTTATTTTCGGCATTCTCCATCTCTCCGAACCTCATTTCCCTTTCTCCGCTCTTGAAATCTGTTGGTCCCGTCCCGGACTTTGAGGGGTGGGTGGGGATTGAGAGGGGCCTCATGGAAACTCCCCCGTGCTGGGCAGCAGCGCCAAGGGACAGAGTCAAGGCTGGAGACTCAAGTTGACTGCGTGGAAGAAGGATTTTCACCCAGAAAACTCTGTGGATCCACTTTTGGAACGACTGCAGATGGAGGTGGGGATGTTCTGGGGGAGATGCGCCTACGGTGTCACTATGGGTCGGACACGACAACAGTGTAAGACAAAAACAACATGGAAACCTGCCTCCCTCCTACTGTGAGCTCCACTTGGGACGGGGGCTCAGAGGGATGGTGACCTCACTTTTCTTGTCTCTTTCTCAGCATTTAGTATACTGCTTGGGGCATAGCAAATGCTTAATACCGCAATTATTATTTTTTATAAGGGTGAAGCACCTCAGTCTCACAAAAGACCCCATTTTATCCTCTTGCCTGAAAACATCCTTCAAGATTTTCCCCGCAACAACTCAGTGTTCAAGGACCAACGGCAATCGCAAATAATAATACTGGTATGGCATTTGTTAAGCGCTTACTATGTGCCAGACACTGTTCTACGTTCTCAAGTAGATACAAGATAATTGGGTTGGACACAGTCCCTGTCCCACTCAGGGCTCACAGTCAATCCCCATTTTTCCAGATGAGGGAACTGAGGCCCAGGGAAGCGAAAGCAGTCGCCCAATTTCACACAGCAGGCAAGTGGCAGAGCTAGGATTAGAACCCACAACCTTCTGACTCCCAGCCCCTTGTTCTATCCACTAGGCCATGCATCAGTTCAAATAGACGGAACCGAACGAAGCTTTACGATCATGAAACAATTTAGCAGGAAGGCGTAAAAAAGAAAAAGTTCTGCATCAATGTTTATACTCTCCCTTGCTGAAGAATTCCAGGCATAAAAATGCTGGAACTTGGATGCAGACTTTGAGACCTAAAATCTTTAGCATCTCCTCTTTCAATTACACCCACATTTATTTACATCCAGATAACTGGGACCGTTTCCTTAATCAGAATATGATTATATGTTTCCATATAATGGCATGGATACAAAAGTGCCTTCATTTAATGTTGGTTCACCAGAGAATCCAGTGCTTAGAACAGTGCTTTGCACATAGTAAGCGCTTAATAAATGCCATTATTATTATTTGGAGGTTTGCAATATAGGGCAAACTCCTTCTAGTCCCAGGTTTGTAAGTGCAAATTTGTACAATTTTACAGGTTTGTTGGCATTTAATCCATGGATGTCCGATTTTTAAGAGTTCACGTCCCCGTAAGCTGTATGCAACTGCACAAATGGTATCTACTTGGAAAATGCCTTTTGTGCTGCTCCATTTAAAATAGGGTCCTCAGTACAAAGGAAAAAAAAACTGAAGAAAAAAACAAGTTTCATTGTTTTTATGGTATTTCTTAAGCACTTAACGTGCCACACACTGTATAAAGCGTGGGGATAGATACACGATCTTCAGGGTGCACGCTGTCCCCTGTCCTACATGGGTTTGGTCTAGGTAGGAGGGTGTAGGATCTAATCACCATTTTACAAATAAAGAAACTAAGGCTCGGAGATGTGAGATGACTTGCTCAAGGTTGCCCAGCAGACATGTAATGGAGTCGGCATTAGAATCCATGTCCTCTGACTCCACTACTTCTCCAAGTGCATTTTTAGGGGGCATTTTCTGCTCTTGCAATTATTTGCAAAACTGATGAGGCTATAAAAACAGCAAATCAAATTATGGGCGATGCCTTTAAGATTGACATCCCTGTAAATGGTGTGAGGCTAAAATGAACCAGATGGTGTGCCGAAGACTTTGGATGTGATTCTCCCTTTCCAGACTGCAAACTCATTGTGGGCAGGGAACCAATTCTGCTATATTGTAGTCTCGCAAGTATTTAGTACAGTGTTCTGCACAGTAAGCACTCAATAATTACGACTGATTGATTTTTGAGACCAAATCATAAGAAATTCATGCAAAGGAATTCATCTGAGTAAGGATTCAGGTTCCTTATTTTCAGTACAGTTCTTTACTTCTGGTCCTTTGCTCAAAAAAAAAAAGTTCCTTTGAAGTTAATGTATGTTCAAGAACAGCCCCACTTAACATAATCCTTTCAAATATTCACTCTGTACACTATTTCATTATTGCACAGAAATGACTATTCATTTGGGGACTCTCCATTATTTTATTATGATTATTATTGTTATTATTATGGTACTTAAGTGCTTACTATGTGCCAAGATAACATATGGATAAGAACAGCCCCACTTACGTAACCTTCACATATTCACTCTGCGTTTTTTTATTACTGCACAGATATGACCGTTCATTTGAGGACTCACCATTTTATTATTACTATTTCGGCACTTGTTGAGAGCTTACTATGTGCCAAGCACTTTACTAACTGCTGGGGCGGAAACACGATAACCAGGTTGGAAGCAGTTCCTATCCCACATGGGGCTCACAGGAAAGGGAGGACGGGTATTCCCCATTTTACAGAGGAAGAAACTGAGGCACAGAGAAGCAAAGTGATTTGCCCAAGCTCACACAGCAAACGGTGGAGATGGAATTAGAACTCAGGTCCTCTGACTCCGAGGCCAGTGCTCTATCCCCTAGGCCATGCTGCTTCCCATTTTGACTCAAGGATCAGCTCACTAAATCAATGTCAATCCAATCCATACTACAAATTTAGTTTCCCCAGCGAAAACCAAACTTTTTTTTTAAAAAAAAAGTTTCATTAATTTCAACTTGGAATTAATTTCTTAAACAGGAAATTCTTGAGCTTCCTGATTTCAGGCAGCTGTGGGCTACAAGGTTAGGGCAGATGAAAAACAACAGTTCCAGTAGCAGTAAATAAACTCTTCCGAGAAGCATTTGCCACTTTTTATCATTAACGCGCTTTCATTCCAGAACTTCCCTTCACAGAAGAGAGGGGCTACAACAGGCAAACTCATCTCTGCACCATGAAGCTACTGAAGATGTTCCAGAGACTGACAGTTTATGCTACCAGGGAAAATAGGAAGGTAGTGGGAGCCGAGAAACGGTCAGGAGGAAAAAAGAACACGCAACGTCAGTCCACTGTCCAACTTCCAGTATTGTCCTCAGGTCACTGTCCTCTCCAATTTTTGCAATTTGCCCTACGGGTCACAAGCCTCAGCTGCCTAACATCTGGAAATACTGAACTCACCCTTGAAAATGACATTTCTGCCTTTCACAAGAGCACTGTTTTTAACAGGAGTATGAAAAACCCATCACATTCCAGTTTGCTGATTTAAAAACCAAAGACGCAAAATACGCCTCGCTTCTAGTTCGCGGGCATCTACCACATGCGTTGGAGTACGAATGCTCTACGGTATGATGGGCGAAGCTAGGGTTTCAAGGGAAAACGTAATTTTTCTATTTCTTCTAAGTTGATGAAAAAACCTTACCCAAGTTAAGTGTATTAAAATGTTTTTGTCTCTTAAATTCCACTCTGATCTCCATATCGGCTTGAAACTCTGATCTCCACATCATTGGATCATGTAGTTGTGGGATGGTGGTAGTGTCAATGGGAGTCTTACACCAGGAATAAGGTAAGTAGTAAGTAATAGTAGCATTTATTGAGCACCCTGAGGGGGTGGTGTAATGGACTAAGTAAGCATTTGAGAAGTACACAGTGCAGGCAAGTGACAAATTTCCTGCCCACAAGGTGCTTACATTCTAACGGGGGGGGGAGGCCCCCTCCCAAAGTGCTGAAAGGAATACACGATCATTGATTGAGATGCAGAACACGGCCTGTGATCTAAAAGGGGAATGAGGAGGCCAGATACAATAGGTCACCTCACCCATTAACCAGAAAAAAATAACCCACGTAACACTAAATTACAAACTCACCCAAACAATTGCACTGCTATCATTTTTTAATGGTACTGGCTAAGCGCCAGGCACTACATTCAGCACTGGGGTAGATACAAGCTGATCGGGTTGGGCACAGTCCCTGTCCCACCTAGGGCTCACAATCTTAATCCCCATTTTACAGATGAAGTAACAGACACAGAGAAGCGACTTGCCCAAGGTGACACAGCAGACATGCGGCGGAGGCCGCGTCAGAACCCGGGTCCTCCCGACTCAAAGGCCTGTCCTCTCTGCTGCTTCTTAAAGAACGAGGCCGGTCAGACTCAAAGCTGGCCTTTTTAACTCAAAAGAAGCCTCTTCTCCTCCCACCCCTCAAAAGGTTGACAAAATACTTGACAGCAACAGATTACGCAAGATAACAGATGCAAAGTTGGGTAGGATAATGGAATTTTTCCCTTGACCCAAATAAGCAAGGGGTTCTCTCTGCCTACCACTGATTCGAAAGAAAAAAATCTAACACTTTCAAGGCTAATGCATTTGATTTGGTGGAGGGGGAGACGGACTCGATTTTTAATTTTAAATAGTTCAAGTCTTTAAAGAGCTGACCTGTCGTTAGTTGGAATGGCAACTGAAGGGAGATGACAAAATCGGGCTGTACTTCCAACAGAAAAAGGATAGACTGGTGCATATTCTCTCAGAATCACCCCCAACCTCACTGTGGCAATGGGAGGCGAGATAGCTGCAAGGGAGGGAAAACTGGCAGCTATCAAAATACGAGTGAATGAATGAATGAATGAATGATGAATTTCTTATTTTTATATAGAGTAGCCCCGAAGACTTCAGAGGCTACCAAGGAGGCTACACGCTGATGACCAGTAGGACCATATGGCACTGTATCAACCCTCTGCTATGGGTCCTTTGGCCATAAATTGATTTTATACTTCAAGTCTTGCAAACGCTTTGCCACGTGCCTGCCTGCCAGTTCACGGTGCTATAGGAAGATGACAAGCAGGAGGAACAGAAGCAGTGTGGCCTAATGGAAAGAGCACTGGCCTAGGAGTTGGAGGACCTGGGTTCTAAACCAAGCCTGCCAACTGCTTGCTTTCCGACCTTGGGCAAATTATTTCCCTTCCCTGTGCCTCAGTTTCCTCGACTGTAAAATGGGCACTCAATACCTGTTCTCCCTCCTACTTAAATTGTGAGCCCCGTGAGGGACAGGGAATGTGCCCGACCTAATTACTTTGGACCCACCCGAGCGCTTAGAATGGTGCTTGACGCGTGGTAAGCGCCTAACCAATACCATAGAAAACCACCCCGTTAAGACGATTATCCTTTCCTGAATGCAAGTCCAGAGTTCTCGTGTTTGGATTAGGACTTGGACTCCCCTTCGTCCTTAAGCACAATGTCGGCGATCTGAAAATGATTCTTTACGGCAACTTCAGGGATCTGAACCGTACAGGAGCATTAACGGAAACCGAATCAGAATTTTCGAGGACGTTTGGGATCATCCGTTTACTTCTAAATCCCTGAAACTGATCGTTAGCGCCAAAGCAGCTTTCACACTCTACTCTGAGCAACCCCCAAGAAAACCAACTCTCGTTTAAGTGACCATTAGAGCTTTAAGGCATTAAAGAATACCATTTAGCCTGCTTAAACTACATTTCTTTTCCTCCAAGAAGTACGGTGAGAATGGTAGAGATTGCGGGTTTGGCACCGGTGTGCTTTCTCTTGCATTTCTCGGTCCTCACTCTGTTCATGAAAATATACTCTTACCCGATTTAAAGGTGAGTTCCCACCTGTGTTGAGCAGTTTCAGAACTAATGGGCAACTCTCCTGGTCCTGTTCTCACCAACTAAGTCTATTTTCACTTGGAAAGACGTGAAGTCTGAGGTCGCGATCTCTAAGGGGCTCCCCTGGGCATCTCGGCTTCACCCCACGCCCCGCTTTAGGGGCCCACTCCGACTACACTCATTGAGCTGAATTAGTTCCACCTCTGGTGCAACTGCCTTCTTAAAGCTAGCGCTTAGAACAGTGCTTGGCATCTAGTAAGCGCTTAACAAATACCATCATCATCAAACCCAGCCTCTTCTCCCGTTACACACACTGTTGTAAGTCGCTGGGGTAGTTATAAGCTAGTCGGATTGGACGCGGGCCCTGTCCCACATGGGGCTCCCAGCCTCAATCCCCATTTTACAGATGAGGTACCTGAGGCATAGAGAGGTGGAGTGACTTGCTAAAGGTCACACAGCAGAGAAGCGATGGGATCGGAATTGGAATCCAGGGCCTACTGACTCTCAGGCCTATGCTCTATCTACGTCTCAATCTTAATCTCTCCTTGTCTTCATTCAGTAAAGCATAGCTATAATCATTTAATATTGAAATGATGCAAATGATTAGCAGATTGAATATCCTTGTCCCCTCAGCCTAATGCTCACTGTTAAGACTTAAGCATTTTATTCTTGTCCTTGACATAAGTAAGCTGGGCGTGGGCAGGGATCACCTCTTTATCGCTGAATTGTACGTTCCAAGTGCTTAGTACAGTGCTCCGCACACAGTGAACGTTCAATAAGTACGATCCAATGAATGACGGGACTCATTTTCTTGAAAGGTTTCCCGTTCACGGTTTGTTTACTTTGAAGGCGTCCTGGGAAGCGGAAGACGGTGAAATAGGTTCATGGCACTTCCTTTCCCCGGAGTCTGTTGGGCATCTCAAGTACACCTTGGAACCACACTTCTTAACCTGGACTTTTTACATCTCCCACTCTGTGTTTTTTTCTTTTTACTACAGCCAAGTTCCGTATTCAACCTACCCACCCTGTATGAAACGTTTCTACCTCCTCGCCTCTTTCTCGGCCTAGAAGGCCCTCCCTCATCATTCCTTTATCCACAGAGCCTTCCCCGCTCACCCCCAGCGCTCGGCTCTATCGCCGTAAAACTTTCTTTTTAAACGGCGTCTTTATTCCTTAGTCCGTCGGCCCCTCCTACTCGTACGAGAACACGCCGCGCAGGAATGACAGGGGTCCCCGAGCACCCCTGCTCCAAACGCTACCGCGAAAATCGATTCCGGCGCGCGGGTTTTCGGTCGTGCGGTGTCAGGACCGAGCCCCGTCCGTTGTCCTCGAAGAGAGGCGCCGGCGCATTTCTTTAAACCGCGTTTGTGTATTTGAACTCGTCCCGCCTCCCCCTTTCTGAATCCTTCCTGAGGCGGGGATCTGCTTCATCTGTTTTAACGCCCCCCCCCACCCCAGGGTACCCAGCTTCCCACTCTATGTACGACTACCCGCAGCTCAGTTAACAGGCACGTTTTTCGGGTCCGCATTTTAGCGTTATTACACGAGGAACTTAATAGACGCTTCTCCCCTCTCCGTTTATTTTTCATCTGGAGGCCTACTATGGTGAGCGAAAAGAAGCCAGCCTGGCGAGACGTCCCGAGAACCCCAAGAGGGGGAAGGAAGATCCGCCCCAGCGGCACGCGGAAGGGAGCCGCCGACGTTTTGCCTTATATCTAAACAGATTTTATCTTTCGACGCAGAGCCGGATGGGCTCTTTCTCGGGATGAGAGAAAAGAGCAGGAGGCTCTCCCTCCCGGGGCGGCGGGAGGGGCGGGGGGGAATAATCCCAGCCCCTAATCCTCTCCGGAACTACTGGAGCTGTCTTCTTCATCGGAGAGATCGGGGACGGGGAAGCGCAGGATGGCGGCCACTCCGGTCAGCTTGCCGAGCTGCTCTCCGGACACGTGGAGGCTGGAGAATATGTGCACCGTGCCCGCGTTCTCCTGCACGCTGTCCACCAGGCGCACGTACCGGCTGCGGGTGGCCACGTCCTGGTGCCGGAACAGTGCGTCGCTGATGAGCAGGACGTCGATGGCCAGGATTTCGTTGGCCTTCTCCACCTGCTTCACGCCGTAGAAAGCCCGGTCCGGCTCGTGCTGCAGCATCTTGTAGAAGTCATCCAGCGCCTTGACCTCCCCGGCGGCCTTGGTGTCCGACATGCGGCTGAGGACGACCGGGTCGCACAGGACCTCTTTCAGGGAGTATTTGTGCCCGGAGGAGGTGTGGACCTGGAAGCGGAATTCGGGGACATTTAGGGACCGATCTGTCAGGGGACGTGGGTTCTAATCCCGCCTCCGCCACTTGTCTGCTGTGGGACCCTGGGCAAGTCACTTCACTGTGCCTCAGTTCCCTCATCTGTAAAATGAGGGGGAAGACTGTAACCCGATTACCTTGTGTGCCTCCCCCCAGCGTTTAGAACAGTGCTTGGAACATAGTAAGCGCTTAACAAAAACCATCATCATCATCATTAAGATTACGAGAAGTGGCGTGGCCCTGGGGGGAAAGAGTACGGGCCCCAGAGTCAGAGAACTTGGGTTCTACTTCCGGCTCTGCCATCTGCCTGCTGGGTGACCACAGGCAAGTCGCTTCACTTCTCTGGGCCGCAGTTTCCTCAATTGCAAAATGGGGATTAAGTCCTACTCCCTCCTACTTAGACTGTGAGCTTCCCATGGGAGAGGGACTGCATCCAACGGGATAAACTTGCATCTACCTCAGAGCTTAGAACAGTGCCTGACACCCAGCAGGCATTTAACAAATAACACATATATATGTATACATCGTGTGCCAGGCACTGTACTAAGCACTGGGGTGGATACCTGCAAATCGGGTCGGACACAGCCCCTGTCCCATTGGGGCTCACAGGCTCAATCCCCATTTTACAAAGAAGGTCACTGAGGCACGGAGAAGTGAAGTGACTTGCCCAAGGTCACACAACAGACGAGTGGCGGAGCTGGGATTAGAACCTTCTGACTCTCAGGCCCGCGTTCTAGTCACTGTTGATTCAATCGTATTTATTGAGCGCTTACTGTGTGCAGAGCACTGTACTAAGTGCTGATACATATACATATATATATATATATATATATATAGCGCCAGCTGGCCTACTCTACCAAATCAAACGAAACCATTCCCTACCTTTGGAAAGTGGTCTGAGCGGTTGGTAAACAGTTTGCCGAGAACCTACTCGAGGCAGTGTTTGGTGGCATTTATTATTGTCCTCCAAAACAAAAAGGGGAGCCGTGTGGCCTAGTGGAAAGAGCACAGGCCCGGGAGTCGGGAGACCCGGGTGCTGATCCTGGCTCTGTCAACGGCCTACAGAGGGGCCCTGGACAAGGTCACTTAACTCTGTGCCTTAGTTTCCTCATCTGTAAAAATGTATCCAATCAATCAATCAATCAATTGTATTTACTGAGCGCTTACTGTGTGCAGAGCACTGTACTAAGCGCTTGGGAAGTACAAGTTGGCAACATGTAGAGACAGTCCCTACCCAACAGTGGGCTCACAGTCTAACCTGTACTCCCTTAGACTCTGAGTCCCACGTGGAACGGTGCTTTGTACAGCACTGGCTTGGCACGTAAGAAGTACTTAAATACCAGCATCGTTACCCCAATGCTTAGCAGAGTGCCTGCCCATAGTAAGCACTTCAGTAGCTCAATGACTGTTATTTAGAGCACAACGTCCTCCTTGGCATCAGCCTCGTTTAAAATATATCATACAAACGCAGCCTCAAATGCTTAAACCACTGACGAAGCACGCCCAGCAAATTTACCAGTTAAGGAGGTTTTGTTTTGTAAAATCTCATTTTCGTTATTCCTTAATGCTGTCGTGTCCCCACCTCTAGAATATTAGAGAATCTAAATATCCCCTCTTCCAGTACCAAGTAGGGTGCTCTATCTTGAGCAAGTGCTCAATAAATACCACTGACTGCTTCAACCCCAAACTAAGAGTGGCAGGACAGAAGCGGCACGGCCTACCGGAATGAATACGGGCCTGGGAGTTAGAGGATCCGGGTTTTGAATCTCAGCTCTGCCACCTGCCTACCTTGCGACCGTTTCCTTTACCTCTTCTGGGCCTCAGTTTCCTCATCTGGAAAATGGGGCTTCTGTATCTACTGAGCTCTCTCCACCCCTGATCGTGAGCCCCCTGGGGAGGCAGGAGCTGTGTCTGACCTGATTATCACATCCCTAACCCGGCATTTAGTACAGCACTTGGCACATAATAGGCATAATAAATAATAATAATAGGCATACATAAATACCACAGGGATCATTCCTGTTACAGTTCAAGTTTTTTTAAATGGTATCTGCTAAGTGTTTACTCTTTGCCATGTGCTGTACTTGGCAATGGGGTAGATATCCCCCCAGCCCTCCCGGCTCCCAGCCCCACAGCACCTATATGTACATATATGTATATACACATATAGGTGCTGTGGGGCTGGGCTATATATATATATATTTATATATATATATAGTTTTATTTCTTTGTATTGATGTCTATCTCCCCCACCCCCCAGACTGTGAAATCGTGGCGGGCAGGGCCTGTCACTGTTTCTTGCTGTATTGTACTTCCCCAAGCGCTTAGTACAGTGCTCTGCACACAGTAAGCGCTCAATAAATATGATTGAATCAACAGTGGCTAGAACGCGGGCCTCAGAGTCAGAAGGTTCTAATCCCAGCTCCGCCACTCGCCTGTTGTGCGACCTTGGGCAAGTCACTTCACTTCTCCGTGCCTCAGTGACCTTCTTTGTAAAATGGGGATTGAGCCTGTGAGCCCCAATGGGACAGGGGCTGTGTCCAACCCGATTTATTTTATTTGTATATATTTATTTTATTTAGTTAATATGTTTTGTTCTGTTGTCTGTCTCCCCCTTCTAGACTGTGAGCCCACTGTTGGGTAGGGACCATCTCTATATGTTGCCAACTTGGACTTCCCAAGGCTTAGTACAGTGCTCTGCACACAGTAAGTGCTCAATAAATACAACTGAATTAATGAATGAATGAATTTGCGGGTATCCACCCCAGTGCTTAGTACAGTGCCTGGCACACGGTAAGCGCCGAGAACAGGTACGATTATTAATACTTCACAAGCAGATTCCCCGCCCTGCTCCACCACTCGTCTGCTGCGTGGCCTTGGGCAAGTCACTTAGCTTCTCTGTGCCTCAGTTTCCTCATCTGTAAAACGGGGATGAAGACGGCGAGCCCTTCGTGGGCCCGAGGCTTGCATCCAACCTGATCACTTTCATTCAATTGTATTTATTGAGCGCTTACTGTGTGCAGAGCACTGTACTAAGCGCTTGGGAAGGACAAGTTGGCAACATATAGAGACAGTCCCTACCCAACAGTGGGCTCACAGTCTAGAAGACAGTCTAGAAGATCACCTTACCAGAATAGTGCCTGGCTCACAGTAAGTGCCTAACAAACACCATCTGGCAGCGTGGCTCATTGGAAAGAACACGGACTTTGGAGTCAGAGGTCATGGGTTCAAATCCCGGCTTCGCCACTTGTCAGCTGTGTGACTTTGGGCAAGTCATGTAACTTCTCTGGGCCTCAGTTACCTCATCTGTAAAATGGGGATGAAGACTGTGAGCCCCCCATGGGACAACCTGATCACCTTGTAATCTCCCCAGCGCTTAGAACAGTGCTTTGCACATAGTAGGCGCTTAATAAATGCTATCATTATTATTATTATTATTATTATCTTGGCTTGAGAGTCATAGGTTGTGAGTTCTAAAGCCGGCTCCGCCACTTGTCAGCTGGGTGACTCTGGGTGAGTCACCTCCCTTCTCTGGACCTCAGTTCCCTCATCTGGAAAATGGGGATGAAGACTGGGAGCCCCACGTGGGACAGCTTGATTCACCTGTACCTACCCCAGTGCTCAGAACAGTGCCTGGCACATAGTAAGAGCTTAACAAATACCATTATTATTATTAACGAGGTCGCGATGGAGAGGATAATACTACTAATGGTACTTGTTAAGCGCCTACTCTGCGCCGGGCATTGTACTGAGCGCTGGGGTAGATACAAGCCAATCAGGCTGGACACAGTCCGGGTTCCACATGGGGCTCAAAGCCTTAATCCCCATTTTCCAGAGGAGGGGACCGCGGCCCACAGAAGGGAAGTGACTTGGCTAAGGTCACCCGGCAGGCAAGCAGCGGAGCATGCATCGGATGCTACTGATGCCCGTTTATTTGTTTTGATGTCTGTCCCCACCCCCCACCCCTTCTAGACTGTGAGCCCACTGAGGGCTGGGATTGTCACCTTTGGCTGCTGAATTGTACTTCCCCAGCGCTTGGTGCAGTGCTTTGCACACAGTAATCGCTCAATTAACAGGACTGGAACGAATGAACCCAGCCCCGCTGCTTCTCCAGGATAATAATAATAATAAATAATAATAATAATAATAATAATGGCACTTGTCAAGCGCTTGATAATAATGGCACATTAAGCACTTACTATGTGCCAAGCACTGTTTTAAGCGCTTGGGGGGGGCGGGGGGGGAGGAGATACAATAATACTACTAATGATGACATTTGTTAAGCACTTACTATGTGCAAAGCACTGTTCTAAGCACGGGGGTGGGGATACAAGGTGATTAGGTTGTCCCACATGGGGCTCCCGGTCTTAATCCCCATTTCAATAATAATAATAATAATAATAATGGTATTTGTTAAGCAATTACTTTGTGCCCAGCACTGTTCTAAGCACTGGGGGGAGGGTGGGGGGGGAATACAAGGTCATCAGGTTGTTCCATGCGGGGCTCACAGTCTTCACCCCCATTTTAATAATAATAATACTGGTATTTGTAAAGCACTTACTATGTGCTGAGCACCGTACTAAGCACTGGGATAGATATAAGGTCATCAGGTTGCCCCACATGGGGCACGCAGTCTTCATGCCCATTTTAATAATAACAATAATAATGATGGCACCTGTTCAGCGCTTACTATATGCCAAGCACTGTTTTAAGTGCTGGGGTAAATACAAGATCCTCAGGTTGTCCCCCATGGGGCTCACGGTCTTAATCCCCATTTTAATAATAATAATAATAATAATAATAATAATAAATAATAGCAGCATTGGTTAACCGCTTACTATGTGCCCAGCACCATTCTAAGTGCTGGGGGGCGGGGGGGGGGGGGGGGGGGGGGGAGGAAGAACACAAGGTAATCAGGTTGTCCCCCATGGGGCTCCCGGTCTCAATCCCCATTTTAAAAATAATAATAATGGCATTTGTTAAGCGCTTACTATGTGCCGAGGACGGTTCTAAGCGCTGGGGGAGATATGAGGTAATGAGGTTGTCCCCCCATGAGGCTCACAGGCTTCATCCCCATTATAATAATAATAATAATAATAATGATACTTGTTAAGCTCATACTATGTGCCCAGCACTGTTCTAAGTGCTGGGGAGAATACAAGGAGATCAGGTTGTCCCACGTGGGGCTCACAGTCTTAATTCCCATTTTACAGATGCTGTAACTGAGGCCCAGAGAAGTGAAGTGACTTGCCCAGGGTCACCCAGCTGACAAGGGGTGGGGGCTCGGATTCGCACCCAGGACCTCTGACTCCCAAGCCCGGACTCTTCCCACTGAGCCGCGCTGCTTCTCTTAGAGAATAATGCTAAAGATGGCGTTTGTTATGCGCTTACTATGTGCATAGCACTGTTCTAAGCACTGGGGAAGTTACAAGGCGACCAGGTTGTCCCAAGGGGGGCTCATGGTGTTCACCCCCAGTTTCCAGATGAGGGAACTGAGGCCCAGAGAAGTGAAGTGACTTGCCCAAAGTCACCCAGCCGACGAGGGGCGGAGCCGGGATTGGAACCCACGACCTCCGACTCCCAAGCCGGGCTCTTTCCTCTGAGCCACGCTGCCTCTCTGTGATGACAACTGTGAGCCCCCGGGTGGGACAACCCGATCACCTTGTATCCTCCATAGCGCTTAGACCAGTGCTCTGCACAGATTAAGCGCTCAACAAATACGAAAATTATTATTATTCACCCCCATTTGACAGACGAGGTCACTGAGGCCCAGAGAAGCGACTGGCCCAGTCACCCAGACGAATGAGTTCACTGAGGCCCAGAGAAGCTAAGCGAGTGACCCAGCGCTGCCCGGCCGACAAGGGGCGGGGCTGAGATTCGAACCCACGACCTCTGATTCCCAAGCCCGGCCTCTTTCCACCGAGCCACGGTGCTTCTCCTAGAGAATAATGACGATGGCATTTACTAAGCACTTACTACGTGCCAAGCACCGTTCTGAGTGCTGGAGGGATACAAGGTGATCAGGTTGTCCCACGTGGGGCTCACAGGCTTAATCCCCATTTTAGAGATGAGGGAACTGAGGCACAGAGAAGTGAAGTGACTTGCCCCAAATCACGCAGCTGATTAGGGGCGGGGCTGGGATTCGCACCCACGACCTCTGACTCCCAATCCAGGGCTCTTTCCACCGAGCCACGCTGCTTCTCAGAGAAGTGAAGTGACTTGCCCCAAGTCCCAGGGCGGACAAAGGGGCGGGGCGGGATTCGCACCCAGGGCCTCTGACTCCCAAGCCCGGGCTCTTTCCACCGAGCCACGCTGCTTCTCTTAGAGAATAATAATAATAATAATGACTGCATTTGTTAGGCGCTTACTATGTGCACAGCACTGTTCTAACCAATGGGGAAATTACAAGGTGATCAGGTTGTCCCACGGCGGGCACACAGTGCTCACCCCCAATTTTCCAGGTGGGGGAACTGAGGCCCAGAGATGTGAAGTGACTTGCCCAAAGTCACACAGCTGACAAGGGATCGGGCCGGGATTAGAACCCAGGACCTCTGACTCCCAAGCCCAGGCTCTTTCCACCAAGCCAAGCTGCTTCTCTTAGAGCATAATAATAATACTGATGGCATTTATTATGCGTTTACTATGTGCCAAGCACTGTTCTGAGCACTGGGATAGATACAAGGTCATCAGATTGTCCCACACCGGGATCACAGTCTTAATCCCCATTTTGCAGGTGAGGTAACTGAGGCTCAGAGAATAATAATGATGATGATGATGGCATTTATTAAGCGCTTATTATGTGCAAAGCACTGTTCTAAGCGCTGGGGAGGTTACAAGGTGGTCAGGTTGTCCCACGCGGGGCTCACAGTCTTCACCCCCATTTTCCAAATGAGGGAACCGAGGCTCAGGGGAGCGAAGTGACTCGCCTAAAGTCACAGAGCTGACAAGTGGCGGAGCAGGGATTCGAACCCACGACCTCCGACTCCCAAGCCCGGGCTCTTTCCACTGAGCCACACCCCCTCTGTTACAGAAGCTAAGTGACTTGCCCAAAGTCACCCGGCCGACAAGGGGAGGGGTCGTGATTCGCACCCAGGACCTCCGAATCCCAAGCCCGGGCTCTTTCCACCGAGCCACGCTGCTTCTCTTTGGGAAGTGAAATGACCTGCCCCAAGTCCCGCAGCTGACAAGGGGAGGGGCGGGGATTCGCACCCAGGACCCCTGACTCTCAAGCCCGGGCTCTTTCCACTGAGCCACGCTGCTTCTTTTAGAGAATAATAATAATAATGACGGCATTTGTTAGGCGCTTACTATGTGCGCAGCACTGTTCCAACCGCTGGGGAAATTACAAGGTGACCAGGTTGTCCCACGGGGGGTGCTCACAGTGTTCACCCCCATTTTCCAGATGGGGGAACTGAGGCCCGGAGAAGTGACTTGCCCAAAGTCACACAGCTGACAAGGGGTGGGGCCGGGATTAGAACCCAGGACCTCTGACTCCCAAGCCCGGGCTCTTTCCACCGAGCCACGCTGCTCAGAGAAGCCAAGTGACTTGACTAAAGTCACAGAGCTGACAAGTGGTGGAGTGGGGATTCGAACCCAGGACCTCCGACTCCCAAGCCCGGGCTCTTTCCACTGAACCACGCTGCTTCTCTTAGAGAGTAATAATAATAATAATGATGGCATTTATTACACGCTTACTCTGTGCCAAGCGCTGTTCTAAGCCCCCTGGGGGGAAAACCTGATGAGCCCGGATCTCCCCCAGCCATCATCATTATTATTATCATCTCACTTCACTTCTCTGGGCCTCAGTTCCCTCAGCTGTAAAATGGGGGTGAAGACTGTGAGCCTCCTGTGGGGCCACCCGATCACCTGTATACATGCATATATGTTTGTACATATTTATTACTCTATTTATTTATTTATTTATTTTACTTGTACATATCTATTCTATTTATTTTATTTTGTTAGTATGTTTGGTTTGGTTCTCCGTCTCCCCCTTTTAGACCGTGAGCCCACTGTTGGGTAGGGACTGTCTCTGTATGTTGCCAATTTGTACTTCCCAAGTGCTTAGTACAGTGCTCTGCACATAGTAAGCGCTCAATAAATACGATTGATTGATTGATTGAGACAGAAAACAAAACATATTAACAAAACATAATAGAATATGTACAAATAAGAGTAATAAATACGTACATATATACATTCATTCATTCATTCAATCGTATTTATTGAGCGCTTATTGTGTGCAGAGCACTGGACTAAGCGCTTGCACTGGACTAACCACCCCAGCGCTTGGCACACAGTAGGCGCTTAACTAATGCCATCGTAATAATTTATTATTTTTATTATTTATTATTTTTTAGACTGTGAGCCCACTGTTGGGTAGGGACTGTCTCTATGGGTTGCCAATTTGTACTTCCCAAGCGCTTAGTACAGTGCTCTGCACATAGTACTATGTGATTGATTGATTGATTGATTATTATTATTATTATTACTATTATTAGGGACAGCGTCTGTAGCCGACCGGGCCCGTCCCAGGCGCTGGTCGCAGCGCTGGGCCCACAGTGGGTTGTCGGGGAAGACGAGTGACTGTGAACCTGCTGGTGGGTAGGGACCGTCTTTATACGTGGCCGCCTTGTCCTTCCCAAGCGCTTAGTACAGTGCTCCGCACACAGTAAGCGCTCAATAAATACGATTGAATGAATGACGATGACGATTATTATTATTAGGGACAGCGCCTGTTGCCGACCGGGCCTGTCCCGGGCGGTCGGGGAAGACTGTGAGGGACTGGGAGCCCGCTGGTGGGTAGGGACTGTCTCTATACGTTGCTGGCTTGCCCTTCCCAAGCGCTTAGTCCAGCGCTCCGCACGCAGTAAGCGCTCAATAAATACGGCTGAATGAATGAGGGACGGAGGGACCGTCTCTATACGTTGCCGACTTGTTCTTCCTAAGCCCTTAGTCCAGCGCTCCGCACACAGTAAGAGCTCAATAAATACGACTGAATGAATGAGGGACGGAGGGACCGTCTCTATATGTTGCCAGCTTGCCCTTCCAAAGCGCTTAGTCCAGCGCTCCGCACGCAGTAAGCGCTCAATAAATACGGCTGAATGAATGAGGGACGGAGGGACCGTCTCTATACGTTGCCGGCTTGCCCTTTCCAAGGGGTTAGTCCAGTGCTCCGCACGCAGTAAGTGCTCAATAAATACGACTGAATGAATGAGGGACGGAAGGACCGTCTCTATACGTTGCCGACTTGTCCTTCCCAAGCGCTTAGTCCAGCGCTCCGCACGCAGTAAGCGCTCAATAAATACGGCTGAATGAATGAGGGACGGAGGGACCGTCTCTATACGTTGCCGGCTTGCCCTTTCCAAGGGGTTAGTCCAGCGCTCCGCACGCAGTAAGTGCTCAATAAATACGATTGAATGGATGAGGGATGGAAGGACCATCTCTATACGTTGCCGACTTGCCCTTCCCAAGCGCTTAGTCCAGCGCTCCGCACGCAGTAAGCGCTCAATAAATACAACTGAATGAATGAGGGACGGAGGGACCGTCTCTATATGTTGCCGACTTGTCCTTCCCAAGCGCTTAGTCCAGCGCTCCGCACGCAGTAAGCGCTCAATAAATACGGCTGAATGAATGAGGGACGGAGGGACCGTCTCTATACGTTGCCGGCTTGCCCTTTCCAAGGGGTTAGTCCAGCGCTCCGCACGCAGTAAGTGCTCAATAAATACGATTGAATGAATGAGGGACGGAAGGACCGTCTCTATACGTTGCCGACTTGTCCTTCCCAAGCGCTTAGTCCAGCGCTCCGCATGCAGTAAGCGCTCAATAAATACGGCTGAATGAATGAGGGTCGGAGGGACCGTCTCTATACGTTGCCGGCTTGCCCTTCCCAAGCGCTTAGTCCAGCGCTCCGCACACAGTAAGAGCTCAATAAATACGACTGAATGAATGAGGGACGGAGGGACCGTCTCTATATGTTGCCAGCTTGCCCTTCCCAAGCGCTTAGTCCAGCGCTCCGCACGCAGTAAGCGCTCAATAAATACGACTGAATGAATGAGGGACCGTCTCTATACGTTGCCAACTTATCCTTTCCAAGGGGATAGCCCAGCGCTCCGCGCACAGTAAGCGCTCAATAAATACGACTGAATGAATGAGGGACGGAGGGACTGTCTCTATACGTTGCCGACTTGTCCTTCCCAAGCGCTTAGTCCAGCGCTCCGCACACAGTAAGCGCTCAATAAATACGACTGAATGAATGAGGGACGGAGGGACCGTCTCTATATGTTGCCAGCTTGCCCTTCCCAAGCGCTTAGTCCAGCGCTCCGCACACAGTAAGCGCTCAATAAATACGACTGAATGAATGAGGGACCGTCTCTATACGTTGCCAACTTATCCTTTCCAAGGGGATAGCCCAGCGCTCCGCGCACAGTAAGCGCTCAATAAATACGACTGAATGAATGAGGGACGGAGGGACTGTCTCTATACGTTGCCGACTTGTCCTTCCCAAGCGCTTAGTCCAGCGCTCCGCACGCAGTAAGCGCTCAATAAATACGACTGAATGAATGAGGGACGGAAGGACCGTCTCTATACGTTGCCGACTTGTCCTTCCCAAGCGCTTAGTCCAGCGCTCCGCACGCAGTAAGCGCTCAATAAATACGACTGAATGAATGAGGGACGGAGGGACCGTCTCTATACGTTGCCGGCTTGCCCTTTCCAAGGGGTTAGTCCAGCGCTCCGCACACAGTAAGCGCTCAATAAATACGACTGAATGAATGAGGGATCGTCTCTATACGTTGCCGACTTATCCTTTCCAAGGGGATAGCCCAGCGCTCCGCGCACAGTAAGCGCTCAATAAATACGACTGAATGAATGAGGGACGGAGGGACCGTCTCTATACATTGCCGGCTTGTCCTTCCCAAGCGCTTGGTCCAGCGCTCTGCACGCAGTAAGCGCTCAATAAATACGACTGAATGAATGAGGGACCGTCTCTATACGTTGCCGACATCCTTCCCAAGGGGATAGCCCAGCGCTCCGCACACAGTAAGCGCTCAATAAATACGACTGACTGATTGATTGACCGACCTGCCCTTCCCAAGCGTTTAGTCCAGCGCTCCGCACGCAGTAAGCGTTCAGTAAGTACGACTGACTGACTGAATGAATGACTGGGAGCCCCCCCACGGGAATGAATGAATCATCACCATCAATCGTATTTATTGAGCGCTTACTATGTGCAGAGCACTGTACTAAGCGCTTGGGAAGTACAAATTGGCAACATCTAGAGACAGTCCCTACCCAACAGTGGGCTCACCGTCTAAAAGGGGGAGACGGAGAACAAAACCAAACATACTAACAAAATAAAATAAATAGAATAGCTATGTGATTCATCGTGAATGAATCACGATGACGATTATTATTACTATTATTATTATTATTATTATTATTAGGGGAGGGGTCTGTAGCCGACCGGGCCTGTCCCAGGGCGCTGGGCCAGACTATGAGGGACCGTGAGCCCGTTGTTGGGTAGGAACCGTCTCTATACGTTGCCGACTTGTCATTCATTCATTCCGTCGTATTTATCGAGCGCTTACTGTGTGCGGAGCACTGTGCTAAGCGCTCGGGGAGCCCAAGTTGGCAACGTATAGAGACGGCCCCTACCCACCCTTCGCAAGCACGCGGTAGGCGCTCAATAAACACGATCAATCAATGTCAGAGGTCATGGGTTCAAATCCCGGCTCAACCGCTTGTCGGCTGTGTGACTTTGGGCAAGTCACTTCACTCCTCAGGGCCTCAGTGACCTCATCTGTCAAATGGGGATGAAGACCGTGAGCTCCCCTTGGGACAACCCGATCACCTTATAGCCTCCCCAGCTCTTGGCTCAGTGGAAAGGGCCCGGGCTTTGGAGTCAGAGGTCACGGGTTCGAATCCCAGCTCTACCGCTTGTCGGCTGTGCGGCTTTGGGCAAGTCACTTCTCTGGGCCTCAGTTCCCTCACCTGTCTAATGGGGACGAAGACTGCTAGCCCCCTCAGGACGACCCGATCACCTCGTAGCCTCCTCAGCGGAAAGGGCCGGGGCTTCGGAGTCAGAGGTCGCGGGTTCAAATCCCGGCTCTACAGCTTCAGGCAAGTCGCTTCACTCCTCCGGGCCCCAGTGACCTCATCGGTCAAATGGGGATGAAGACTGTGAGCCCCCCGTGGGACAACCCACTCACTTCGTAGCCTCCCCAGCTCGTGGCTCAATGGAAAGGGCCCTGGCTTTGGAGTCGGAGGTCACGGGTTCAAATCCCGTCTCTACCGCTTGTCGGCTGTGTGGCTTTGGGCAAGTCACTTCTCTGGGCCTCAGTTCCCTCACCCATGAAATGGGGACGAAGGCCGCGAGCCCCCTTGGGACGACCCGATCACCTCGTAGCCTCCTCAGCGGAAAGGCTTTGGAGTCGGAGGTCGTGGGTTCAAATCCCAGCTCTACCACTTGTCGGCGGTGTGGCTTTGGGCCAGTCACTCCTCTGGGCCTCAGTTCCCTCACCTGTCAAATGGGGACGAAGGCCGCGAGCCCCCTCGGGACGACCCGATCACCTCGTAGCCTCCTCAGCGGAAAGGCTTTGGAGTAGGAGGTCGCGGGTTCAAATCCCAGCTCTACAGCTTTGGGCAAGTCGCTTCACTCCTCCGGGCCTCGGTGACCTCACCCGCGCGCCCCCTCGGGACACCCCGACCACCTCGCGGCCTCCCCGGCGCCCCGCACGTAGTAAGCGCTTAATGGACGCCAACACCGCCGTCATCCTGAATTATCACTTATCATCACCATCTAGTAAACGCCGCCACTGTCATCGTTAATTGATGATGATGAGAAGCATCAATCATTCACGCTGAGAAGCAGCGTGGCTCAGTGGAAAGAGCCCGGGCTTTGGAGTCAGAGGTCATGGGTTCGAATCCTGGCTCCACCAATTGTCAGCTGGGTGACTTTGGGCAAGTCACTTGATTTCTCTGGGCCTCAGTTCCCTCATCTGTAAAATGGGGGTGAAGACGGTGAGCCCCCCGCGGGACAACCCAATCACCTTGTAACCTCCGCAGCATTTAGAACACACAATATTTGCACACAATAAGCACTTAATAAATGTCATTATTATTATTATTATTATTATTTTTGTTATTATCGGTCATCATCCCCGGCTCCGCCAATTGTCAGCTGTGTGCCTTTGGGCGAGTCACTTGATTTCTCTGGGCCTCAGTTCCCTCATCTGGAAAATGGGGGTGAAGACGGTGAGCCCCCCGCGGGACAACCCGATCACCTTGTAACCTCCGCAGCGCTTAGAACAGCGCTCTGCACGTAGTAAGCACTGAATAAATGCCATTATTATTATTATAATAATAATTGACTGACAATAGACTGAGCCCCTTCCTTCCTCTCCCCCTCGTCCCCCTCTCCGTCCCCCCCATCTTACCTCCTTCCCTTCCCCACAGCACCTGTACATATGGATATATGTCTGTACATATTTATTACTCTATTTACTTATTTATTTATTTTACTTGTACCTATCTATTCTATTTATTTTATTTTGTTAGTATGTTTGGTTTTGTTCTCCATCTCCCCCTTTTAGACTGTGAGCCCACTGTTGGGTAGGGACTGTCTCTATATGTTGCCAACTTGTACTTCCCAAGCACTTAGTCCAGTGCTCTGCACATAGTAAGCGCTCAATACGATTGATGATGATGATGATGATGATGATGTTGGGTAAGGACTGTCTCTCTATGTTGCCAATCTGTACTTCCCAAGCGCTTAGTCCAGTGCTCTGCACATAGTAAGCGCTCAATAAATACGATTGATGATGACGACGATGTTGGGTAAGGACTGTCTCTATATGCTGCCAACTTGTACTTCCCAAGCGCTTAGTCCAGTGCTCTGCACATAGTAAGCGCTCAATAAATACGACTGATGATGATGATGATGATGGGTAAGGACTGTCTCTCTATGTTGCCAATTTGTACTTCCCAAGCGCTTAGTCTAGTGCTCTGCACATAGTAAGCGCTCAATACGATTGATGATGATGATGATGTTGGGTAAGGACTGTCTATGTTGCCAATTTGTACTTCCCAAGCGCTTAGTCCAGTGCTCTGCACATAGTAAGCGCTCAATAAATACGATTGATGATGATGATGCTGGGTAAGGACTGTCTCTATATGCTGCCAACTTGTACTTCCCAAGCGCTTAGTCCAGTGCTCTGCGCATAGTAAGCGCTCAATAAATACGATTGATGATGATGATGGGTAAGGACTGTCTATGTTGCCAACTTGTACTTCCCAAGCGCTTAGTCCAGTGCTCTGCACATAGTAAGCGCTCAATAAATGCTTCTCTGCAGAGAAGCAGCGTGGCTCAGTGGAAAGAGCCCGGGCTTTGGAGTCAGAGGTCATGGGTTCGAATCCCGACCCCGCCACATGTCTGCTGTGTGACCTTGGGCAAGTCACTTCACTTCTCTGAGCCTCAGTGACCTCATCTGTAAAATGGGGATTACGACTGTGAGCCCCACGTGGGACAACTTGATCACCTTGTATCTCCCCCCCCCCCCCGCGCTTAGAACAGTGCTCTGCACATAGTAAGCGCTTGACAAATGCCATTATTATTATTATTATTATAATAAATACGACTGATGATGATGATGATGATGTTGGGTAAGGACTGTCTGTACTTCCCAAGCGCTTAGTCCAGTGCTCTGCGCATAGTAAGCGCTCAATAAATACGATTGACGATGATGACGATGTTGGGTAAGGACTGCCTCTATATGTTGCCAACTTGTACTTCCCAAGCGCTTAGTCCAGTGCTCTGCACACAGTAAGCGCTCAATAAATACGACTGATGATGACGACGATGATGATGTTGGGTAAGGACCATCTATGTTGCCAACTTGTACTTCCCAAGCGCTTAGTCCAGTGCTCTGCACATAGTAAGCGCTCAATAAATACGATTGATGATGATGATGATGTTGGGTAAGGACTGTCTGTACTTCCCAAGCGCTTAGTCCAGTGCTCTGCGCATAGTAAGCGCTCAATAAATACGACTGATGATGATGATGATGATGGGTAAGGACTGTCTCTATATGTTGCCAACTTGTACTTCCCAAGCGCTTAGTCCAGTGCTCTGCACATAGTAAGCGCTCAATAAATACGATTGATGATGATGATGATGTTGGGTAAGGACTGTCTGTACTTCCCAAGCGCTTAGTCCAGTGCTCTGCGCATAGTAAGCGCTCAATAAATACGACTGATGATGATGATGGGTAAGGACTGTCTCTATATGTTGCCAACTTGTACTTCCCAAGCGCTTAGTCCAGTGCTCTGCACATAGTAAGCGCTCAATAAATACGATTGATGATGATGATGATGATGTTGGGTAAGGACTGTCTATGTTGCCAACTAGTACTTCCCAAGCGCCTAGTCCAGTGCTCTGCGCATAGTAAGCGCTCAATAAATACGATTGATGATGATGATGATGTTGGGTAAGGCCTGTCTCTATATGTTGCCAACTTGTACTTCCCAAGCGCTTAGTCCAGTGCTCTGCTCATAGTAAGTGCTCAATAAATACGACTGATGATGATGATGATGGGTAAGGACTGTCTCTCTATGTTGCCAACTAGTACTTCCTAAGCGCTTAGTCCAGTGCTCTGCACTTAGTAAGCACTTGACAAATGCCACTATTATTATTATTATAATAAATACGATTGATGATGATGATGTTGGGTAAGGACTGTCTGTACTTCCCAAGCGCTTAGTCCGGCGCTCTGCGCATAGTAAGCGCTCGATAAATACGATTGACGATGATGATGATGTTGGGTAAGGACTGCCCGTACTTCCCAAGCGCTTAGTCCAGCGCTCTGCACACAGTAAGCGCTCAATAAATACGATTGATGATGATGATGTTGGGTAAGAAACGCCTGTACTTCCCAAGCGCCTAGTCCAGCGCTCTGCACACAGTAAGCGCTCGATAAATACGATTGACGATGATGATGATGTTGGGTAAGGACTGCCCGTACTTCCCAAGCGCTTAGTCCAGTGCTCTGCACATAGTAAGCGCTTGACAAATACCATTATTATTATCATTATAATAAATACGATTGATGACGATGATGATGATGTTGGGTAAGGACCGCCTGTACTTCCCAAGCGCTTAGTCCGGCGCTCTGCGCATAGTAAGCGCTCGATAAATACGATTGACGATGATGATGATGTTGGGTAAGGACCGCCTGTACTTCCCAGGCGCTTAGTCCAGCGCTCTGCACACAGTAAGCGCTCACTAAATACGGTTGATGATGATGATGTTGGGTAAGGACTGCCTGTACTTCCCAAGCGCTTAGTCCGGCGCTCTGCGCATAGTAAGTGCTCAATAAATACGATTGATGATGATGATGGGTAAGGACTGTCTCTATAAGTTGCCAATTTGTACTTCCCAAGCGCTTAGTCCGGTGCTCTGCACCTAGTAAGCGCTTGACAAATGCCATTATTATTATTATTGAAATAAATACGATTGACGATGACGATGATGCTGGGTAAGGACCGTCTGTACTTCCCAAGCGCCTAGTCCAGTGCTCTGCACATAGTAAGCGCTTGACAAATGCCATTATTATTATTATTATTATAATAAATACGATTGATGATGATGACAATGTTGGGTAAGGACCGCCTGTACTTCCCAAGCGCCTAGTCCAGCGCTCTGCACACAGTAAGCGCTCGATAAATACGATTGACGACGATGATGATGATGTTGGGTAAGGACTGTCTGTACTTCCCAAGCGCCTAGTCCAGTGCTCTGCGCATAGTAAGCGCTTGACAAATGCCATTATTATTATCATTATAATAAATACGATTGATGACGATGATGATGATGTTGGGTAAGGACCGCCTGTACTTCCCAGGCGGTTAGTCCGGCGCTCTGCGCATAGTAAGCGCTCGATAAATACGATTGACGATGATGATGATGTTGGGTAAGGACTGTCTCTATAGGTTGCCAATTTGTACTTCCCAAGCGCTTAGTCCAGCGCTCTGCACACAGTAAGCGCTCGATAAATACGATTGACGATGATGATGATGTTGGGTAAGGACTGCCTGTACTTCCCAAGCGCTTAGTCCAGCGCTCTGCGCATAGTAAGAGCTTGACAAATGCCATTATCATTATTATTGTAATAAATACGATTGATGATGATGATGATGATGTTGGGTAAGGACTGCCCGTACTTCCCAAGCGCTTAGTCCAGTGCTCTGCACACAGTGAGCGCTCAATAAATACGATTGATGATGATGATGATGATGATGTTGGGTAAGAAACGTCTGTACTTCCCAAGCGCCTAGTCCAGCGCTCTACACACAGTAAGCGCTCGATAAATACGATTGATGATGATGATGGGTAGGGCCCGTCTCTATATGTTGCCAACTAGTACTTCCCAAGCGCTTAGTCCGGCGCTCTGCACACAGTAAGCGCTCGATAAATACGATTGACGATGATGACGATGTTGGGTAAGGACCGCCTGTACTTCCCAAGCGCTTAGTCCGGCGCTCTGCACACAGTAAGCGCCCGATAAATACGATTGACGATGACGACGATGTTGGGTAAGGACCGCCCGTACTTCCCAAGCGCTTAGCCCAGCGCTCTGCACCTAGTAAGCGCTTGACAAACGCCATTGTTATTATCATTATAATAAATACGACTGATGGCGACGATGATGACGTTGGGTAAGGACTGTGGGTACTTCCCAAGCGCTCTGCACCTAGTAAGCGCTCACTGAATACGATGGATGGATCGATTGTTACCGCGCACCTCGTGAGCGCTCGCTGAATACGATCGATCGATCGGTTATCGTTAGTCACGGGTCCCCACCCCCGCCGCCCGCCCGCCGGACGGCCCGACCGACCTGCAGGAACTTGTCCCTGTTGTCGAGCACGTTCCTGTCGCCGTCGCGGAGGGCCTTCTGGAAGAGGCGGCGGCAGAAGCGTTCGCGGAGGAATCCGGGGCTGCCCACCAGCACGCACTTGACGGCGGCCAGCGGCACGTGGCGCAGCAGGGCGGCGCCCGCCAGGTCGAGGAAGCGGTCGAGGGCCCGCTGGTGCTGGGCGGCGCGGCCGCGGCGCTTGCGCGGGACGGCCGCCTCCACGCGGGCCCGGGTCAGCGTCATGGCGGGCGTCAGCAGGCAGACGGTGGCCAGCCCCTCCTGCAGCAGCACGGCGGCGGCCGCCGCCTCGGCCGCCCCGGCCCAGCCCGGCCGGCAGGCCCGCTCCACCCGCGCCAGCGCCACGCTGTCCCAGCCGGCCTTGGCCAGCGTGAAGGGCCGGTGCGGCGCCAGCTCCAGCGTGTGGTAGGCGCCCAGCCGCACCCAGGCGTTCTCCTCCGCCGTGGGCCCGCCCACCCGCAGCCGCCGGGACCCCGGCTCCAGCTCCACCGCCGACACGCACAGCGTCAGCGTCGTCCGCACCCGCCGGCTGCCGCCCACGCTGCCCGTCGACGACTCCGGCTGCACCTTGCGGAACGTGGCCGCCCGCAGACGGTCGCCCGCCTGCACCAGGTTGTACGCGTGCCACAGGTCCTCCGCCTCCTCGGGCACCAGCGTCACCTCGCCCGAGCTGTCCTTCTCCAGCGTCTTGCTCACCAGCTTCATGATGGCGGGCCGACGAAGGACCGACCGATCGACGGACGACGGACGCTTCCCTCAGCGGCCGGAGGGAGCCTCTGCGCCTGCGCGGAGGCGGATTCGGGCGGGGCGCCTCCCCTCTGCGCCTGCGCGGCGGTGGGGATGACAGGGGCGCCTCCCCTCTGCGCCTGCGCGGCGGTGGGGATGACAGGGGCGCGTCCCCTCTGCGCCTGCGCGGCGGCGGAATCGGGAGGGGCGCGTCCCCTCTGCGCCTGCGCGGCGACGGAGGGGGGGAGGGGGGGCGCGTTCACGCGCACGGAGCGAAAAGCGACCTAAGGGAGAAGGAGGGGGGACGGGAGGGGCGAGCCCCCTCTGCGCCTGCGCGGCGACGGTAGGGGGGGGGGGGGTGTGGGGGCGCGTTCACGCGCACGGAGCGAAAAGCGACCTAAGGGAGAAGGAGGGGGGACGGGAGGGGCGCGTTCCCTCTGCGCCTGCGCGGCGGCGGAATCGGGAGGGGCGCCTCCCCTCTGCGCCTGCGCGGCGGTGGGGATGAGAGGGGCGCGTCCCCTCTGCGCCTGCGCGGCGGCGGAATCAGGGGGGGGCGCGTCCCCTCTGCGCCTGCGCGGCGACGGGGGATGGAGGGGGGGCGCGTTCACGCGCACGGAGCGAAAAGCGACCTAAGGGAGAAGGAGGGGGGACGGGAGGGGCGCGTTCCCTCTGCGCCTGCGCGGCAGCGGGATCGGGAGGGGCGCCTCCCCTCTGCGCCTGCGCGGCGGTGGGGACGGGAGGGCCGCGTTTCGCGCGCACGGAGCGAAGACTGACGTGTCGGGGGGGGAACGGAGGCCCTTCCCTCTGCGCCTGCGCGGCGGCGGAATCGAGAGGGGCGCGTCCCCTCTGCGCCTGCGCGGCGGCGGTAGGGGGGGGGGGGGGGCCGTTCACGCGCACGGAGCGAAAAGCGACCTAAGGGAGAAGGAGGGGGGACGGGAGGGGCGCATTCCCTCTGCGCCTGCGCGGCGGCGGGATCAGGAGGGGCGCCTCCCCTCTGCGCCTGCGCGGCGGCGGGGACGGGAGGGGCGCGTTTCGCGCGCACGGAGCGAAGACTGACGTGTCGGGGGGGGAACGGAGGCCCTTCCCTCTGCGCCTGCGCGGCGGCGGAATCGGGAGGGGCGCGTCCCCTCTGCGCCTGCGCGGCGGCGGGGACGGGAGGGGCGCGTTCGCGCGCACGGAGCGAAGAGTGACGTGTCGGGGGGGGGGAATGGAGGCCCTTCCCTCTGCGCCTGCGCGGCGGCGGAATCGGGAGGGGCGCGTCCCCTCTGCGCCTGCGCGGTGGCGGAGACGGAGGAGGGGCGCGTTTGCGCGCACGGAGCGAAGAGCGACCGGGGGGAAGGGGGGGAGGGAGCCCCTTCTCTCTGCGCCTGCGCGGGAGCGGGTGGGGCGCGCCCGGAGCGAAGAGCGACCTAAGGGGGAAGGGGGCGGGGGGGGGGGGAGCCCCTTCCCTCGGCGCCTGCGCGGTGGCGGGGACGGGCGGGGCACGGTCGCGCGCACGGAGCGAAGAGCGACCTAAAGAGGGGGAAGCGGGGGCCCTTCCCCTCAGCGCCGGCGCCTGCGCAGTAGCGAGGATGGGCGAGGCACATCTGCACGCACGCGCGGAGCGAAGAGCGACGCGAAGGGGGGGAGAAGGGGGCCCCTTCCCTCAGTGCCGAAGCGCGAGCCCCGCGGGGCCACGGCGCCTGCGCGTGGGGGCCCGCAGCCTCATTCAGTCAGTCATTCATTCATTCATTCATCCAATCGTATTTATTGAGCGCTTACTGTGTGCGAAGCACTGTACTAAGCGCTTGGGAAGGACAAGTTGGCAACGTATAGAGACGGCCCCTACCCAACAACGGGCTCACAGTCTAGAAGGGGGAGGCAGACAACAAAACATATTAACAAAATAAAATAAAGAGAATAAATATGTACCTTCACCTCCTCCAGGAGGCCTTCCCAGACTGAGCCCCTTCCTTCCTCTCCCCCTCGTCCCCCTCTCCATCCCCCCCCATCTTACCTCCTTCCCTTCCCCACAGCACCTGTATATATGGATATATGTTTGTACATATTTATTACTCTATTATTTATTTATTTTACTTGTACATATCTATTCTATTTCTTTTATTTTGTTAGAATGTTTGGTTTTGTTCTCTGTCTCCCCCTTTTAGACTGCGAGCCCGTTGTTGGGTAGGGACTGTCTCTATACGTTGCCAATTTGTACTTCCCAAGCGCTTAGTGCAGTGCTCTGCACACAGTAAGCGCTCAATAAATACGATTGATGATGATGTTGATGATGTACAAGTAAAATAAATAATTAGCCTCGAATTCCTCAACACCAACGCTCCCCTCGACCCCCTCCAATGTGGCTTCCGTCCCCTACACTCCACCCAAACTGCCCTCTCAGAGGTCACCGGTGACCTCCTTCTTGCCAAATCCAACGGCTCCTACTCTATCCTAATAATAATAATCTATTCTATTTATTTTATCATCTATTCTATTTATTTTATTTTGTTAGTATGTTTGGTTTTGTTCTCTGTCTCCCCCTTTTAGACTGTGAGCCCACTGTTGGGTAGGGACTGGCTCTATACGTTGCCAACTTGTACTTCCCAAGCGCTTAGTACAGTGCTCTGCACATAGCGCTCAATAAATACGATTGATGATGATGATGATGATAATGGCATTTGTTAAGCGCTTACTATGTGCAAAGCACTGTTCTGAGCCTCTTCGACCTCTCATCTGCCTTGGACACTGTGGACCACCCCCTTCTCCTCAACACGCTATCCATCCTTGGCTTCACAAGACTCTGTCCTCTCCTGATTCTCCTCTTATAATAATAATCATAATGATGGCATTTGTTAAGCACTTACTATGTGCAAAGCACTGTTCTAAGCGCTGCGGGGGGATACAAGGTGATCAGGGTGTCCCACGTGGGGCTCACAGTCTTAATCCCCATTTTACAGATGAGGGAACTGAGGCTCCGAGAAGTGAAGTGATTTGCCCAAGGTCACACAGCAGACGTGGCAGAGCTGGGATTCGAACCCATGACCTCTGGCTCCAAAGCCCATGCTGTTTTCCACTGAGCCACGCTGCTTCTCTTATTCATTCAGTCGTATTTATTGAGCGCTTACTGTGCGCACAGCTCTGTACTATCTTATCTCTCCGGCCATTCATTCATTCAGTCGTATTTATTGAGCGCTTACTGTGAGCAGAGCACTGTACTAAGCGCTTGGGAAGTCCAAGTCGGCAACATCTAGAGACGGTCCCTACACAACAGTGGGCTCACAATCTTGAAGGGGGAGACGGACAACAAAACAAAGCCTGGAGACAGGTGTCAAAATCGTCAGAACAAATAGAATTACAGCTATATTCATTCATTCATTCATTCAATCGTATTCATTCATTCAATCGTATTTATTGAGCGCTTACTGTGTGCAGAGCACTGGACTAAGCGCTTGGAAAGTACAAGTTGGCAACATATACAGACGGTCCCTACCCAACAGCGGGTTCACAGTCTAGAAGGGGGAGACAGAGAACAAAACAAAACGTATTAAAATAAATAAAATAAATAGAATAAATATGTACAAATAAAATAGCGCTTACTGTGTGCAGAACACTGTACTAAGCGCTTGGGAAGTACAAGTTGGCAACATATACAGACGGTCCCTACCCAACAGCGGGGTTCACAGTCTAGAAGGGGGAGACAGACAACAAAACAAAACGTATTAAAATAAACTAAATAGAATAGTAAATATGTACAAGTAAAATAGAGTACATCATTAACAAAATAGTAACCTTTGCGGGCTCCTCCTCCCCCGCCCAGCCCCTCACTGTAGGGGTTCCTCAAGGGTCAGTTCTCGGTCCCCTTCTGTTCTCGATCTACACGCACTCCCTCGGTGACCTCATTCGCTCCCACGGCTTCAACTATCACCTCTACTCTGATGACACCCAGATCTCCATCTCTGCCCCTGCTCTCTCCCCCTCCCTTCAGGCTCGGGTCTCCTCCTGCTTTCAGGGCATCTCCATCTGGATGTCTGCCCGCCACCTAAAACTCAACATGTCCAAGACTGAACTCCTTATCTTCCCTCCCAAACCCTGCCCTCTCCCTGACTTTCCCGTCACTGTAGACGGCACTACCGTCCTTCCCACCTCACAGGCCCTCAACCTCGGTGTCATCCTCGACTTCGCTCTCTCGTTCACCCCTCACATCCAAGCCATCACCAAAACCTGCCGCTCTCACCTCCGCAATATCGCCAAGATCCGCCCTTTCCTCTCCATCCAAACCGCTACCCTGCTCATTCAATCTCTTATCCTCTGCCGACTGGATTACTGCATCGGCCTCCTCTCTAATCTCCCATCCTCCTGTCTCTCCCCACTTCAATCTATACTTCACGATGCTGTCCGGATCATCTTTGTGCAGAAACGCTCTGGGCATATTACTCCTCTCCTCAAAAATCTCCAGTGGCTACCAATCAACCTACGCATCAGGCAAAAACTCCTCACTTTCGGCTTCAAGGCTGTCCATCCCCTCGCCCCCTCCTACCTCACCTCCCTTCTCTCCTTCTCCAGCCCAGCCATCGACCCCCGGCCCACGTCATCCCCCGGGCCTGGAATGCCCCCAATCCCTCTGCCCATCCGCCAAGCTAGCTCTCTTCCTCCCTTCAAGGCCCTACTGAGAGCTCACCTCCTCCAGGAGGCCTTCCCACACTGAGCCCCCTCCTTCCTCTCCCCCTCCTTCCCCTCCCCACAGCACCTGTATATATGTTTGTACAGATTTACTACTCTATTTATTTTACTTGTACATATTTACTATTCTATTTATTTTATTTTGTTAATATGTTTTGTTTTGTTGCCTGTCTCCCCCTTCTAGACCGTGAGCCCGCTGTTGGGTAGGGACCGTCTCCATATGTCACCAACTTGTACTTCCCAAGCGCTTAGTCCAGTGCTCTGCATACAGTAAGTGCTCAATAAATACGATTGAATGAATGAATCCCCCGCCCCTCCTCCTTCCCCTCCCCACAGCACCTGTATATGTATCTGTACAGCTTTATCACTCTGTTTATTTTACTTGTACCTATTTACTATTCTCTTTCTTTTGTTAATGATGCGCATCTAGCTTCTTAATTCTATCTGTTCTGACGATTTTGACACCCGTCTCCACATTCTGTGTTGTTGTCAAGCAGCGTGGCTCGGTGGAAAGAGCCCGGGCTTTGGAGTCAGAGGTCATGGGTTCTAATCCCGGCTCCGCCACTTGTCAGCTGTGTGATTTTGGGTAAGTCGCTTCACTTCTCTGGGCCTCAGTGACCTCATCTGTAAAAGGGGGATGAAGACTGCGAGCCCCCCTTGGGACAGCCGGATCACCTGGTAACCACCCCAGCGCTTAGAATGGTGCTTTGCATATAGTAAGCGCTTAATAAATGCCATTATTATTATTATTGTTATTAATCCCGATTTTACAGATGAGGTGACTGAGGCTCAGAGAAGTTAAGTGACTTGCCCCAGGTCACTCAGCTGACAAGTGGCAGAGTTGGAATTTGAACCCACGACCTCTGACGCCAAAGCCTGGGCTCTTTCCACTGAGCCACGCTGTAGCCAGGCGTCAATACCATCAAAATAAATAGAATTATAGCTATATGCACATCAGTAAAATAAAGTAATGAATCTGTACAAATATATATATACAAGTGCTGTGGGGAGGTGGAGGTAGGGCAGGGGGAATGGGGAGGAGGAGAGGAAAAAGGGGGCTCAGTCTGGGAAGGCCTCCTGGAGGAGGTGAGCTCTCAGTAGGGCTTTGAAGGGAGGAAGAGAGCTAGCTCCAGGCGCTGTACTAAGCGCCGGGATGGAGGCATCATTTTACAGAATGCCTCCTCTACTCTTTCTTTCTTCCTTCCTTCCTTCCTTCCTTCCTTCTTTCTTCCTTCCTTCCTTCCTTCCTTCCTTCCTTCCTTCCTTCCTTCCTTCCTTTTTTCTTCCTTTCTTTCATTCATTCATTCATTCATAATAAATAATTAAGAATATAAATAATAAATAATGATGGCATTTGTTAAGCGCTTCCTATGCGCAAAGCACTGTTCCAAGCGCTGGGGGAGATGATACAACATAATCAGGTTATCCCATGAGGGGCTCACAGTCTTCATCCCCATTTAACAGATGAGGTAACTGAGGTACACAGAAGTGAAGTGACTTGCCCAAGGTCACACAGCCGACAAGCGGTAGAGTCGGGATCCGAACCCATGACCTCTGACTCCCGAGCCTGGGCTGTTTCCACTGAGCCACGCTGCTTCTCATTCATTCATTCATCCATTCATCCATCCGTATTTATTGAGCGCTTACTGTGTGCAGAGCACTGGACTAAGCGCTTCAATCGTATTTACTGAGCACCTACTGCGTGCAGAGCACTCAAAGCTCTGCTCGCCTCAGCAGCTTCTTAAAGGGTATTAATGGTGGTGTTTGTTAAGCGCTGACTATGTGATAGGCACTGTTCTAAGCGCTGAGATGGATACAAGGTGCTCAGGTTGTCCCACTTGGGGCTCACACGTCTCGATCCCCATTTTACAGATGAGGGAACTGAGGCCCAGAGAAGTGAAGCGACTCGCCCAGGGTGACACAGCCGACAAGTCGGCATTAGAACCCACAACCTCTGACTCTCAAGCCTGGGCTCTTGCCACTGAGCCACGCTGCTCGTCCAAGCGTATTTTTGAAGCGCTCACTAAGTGGCCAGACTCCGGGCTTGGGAGTCAGAAGGACCTGGGTTCTAATCCGGCCTCCGCCACTTGCCCGCTGGGTGAGAAGCAGCGTGGCTCAGTGGAAAGAGCACGGGCTTTGGAGTCGGAGGTCACGGGTTCGAATCCCGACTCCGCCACATGTCTGCTGTGTGACCTTGGGCAAGTCACTTAACTTCTCTGAGCCTCAGTTACCTCATCTGTAAAATGGGGATTAAGACTGTGAGCCCCACGTGGGACAACTTGATCACCTTGTATCCCCCCAACGCTTAGAACAGTGCTCTGCACCTAGTAAGCGCTTAACGAATGCCATCATCAAGTCACTTCACTTCTCTGCGCCTCAGTTACTTCATCTGGAAAATGGGGATGAAGACTGTGAGCCCCACGTGGGACAACCTGATCACCTTATATCTTCCCCAGTGCTTAGGATAGTGCTTGGCACATAGTAAGCGCTTAACAAATGCCATTATCATTATTATTATTATTATATAGCATTTTACAGACCACCCCTTCTCTCCCTCACAAGAACAGTGCTTGGCACATGGTAAGCGCTTAACAAATGCCAAATTATTATTATTATTATAATTATTATAATTTTACAGACCACCCCTTCTCTCCCTCACAAGAACAGGGCTTGGCATATAGTAAGCGCTTAACAAATGCCATTATTATTATTATTATTATTATTATTATATATCATTTTACAGATCACCCCTTCTCTTCTTCACAAGAACAGTGCTTGGCACAGAGTAAGCTCTTAACAAATGCCATTATCATCATTATTATTATTATTATTATTATATAGCATTTTACAGACCACCCCTTCTCTCCCTCACAAGAACAGTGCTTGGCACATGGTAAGCGCTTAACAAATGCCAAATTATTATTATTATTATAATTATTATAATTTTACAGACCACCCCTTCTCTCCCTCACAAGAACAGGGCTTGGCATATAGTAAGCGCTTAACAAATGCCATTATTATTATTATTATTATTATATATCATTTTACAGATCACCCCTTCTCTTCTTCACAAGAACAGTGCTTGGCACAGAGTAAGCTCTTAACAAATGCCATTATCATCATTATTATTATTATTATTATTATTATTATTATTATATAGCATTTTACAGACCACCCCTTCTCTCCCTCACAAGAACAGTGCTTGGCACCTGGTAAGCGCTTAACAAATGCCAAATTATTATTATTATTATTATAATTATTATCATTTTACAGACCACCCCTTCTCTCCCTCACAAGAACAGGGCTTGGCATATAGTAAGCGCTTAACAAATGCCATTATTATTATTATTATTATTATATATCATTTTACAGACCACCCCTTCTCTTCTTCACAAGAACAGTGCTTGGCACAGAGTAAGCGCTTAACAAATGCCATTATCATTATTATTATTATTATTATATAGCATTTTACAGACCACCCCTTCTCTCCCTCACAAGAACAGTGCTTGGCACATGGTAAGCGCTTAACAAATGCCAAATTATTATTATTATAACAATTATTATCATTTTACAGACCACCCCTTCTCTCCCTCACAAGGACAGGGCTTGGCATATAGTAAGCACTTAACAAATGCCATTATTATTATTATTATTATATATCATTTAACAGACCACCCCTTCTTCACAAGAACAGTGTTTGGCACAGAGTAAGCGCTTAACAAATGCCATTATTATTATTATTACATATCATTTTACAGACCACCCCTTCTTCACAAGAACAGTGCTTGGCACAGAGTAAGCGCTTAACAAATGTCATTATTATTATTATTATTATTATTATTATTATTATTATCCTATATCATTTTACAGCCCGCCCCTTCTCTCCCTCACAAGGCTCCGCTGGCTTCAGCAGTTTTTTAATGGTATTTGTTAAGCGCTTACTATGTGCCAGACACTGTACTGAGCACTGGGGTAGATACAACCTAATCAGGTCGGACACAGTCCCTGTCCCACGTGGGGCTCACAGTCTTCACCCCCATTTTGCAGACGAGGTTACCGAGGCACAGAGAAGCGTGACAGTGTGACTGGCCTCTATTTATTCTATTTATTTTATTCTGTTAATATGTTTTGTTTTGTCCTCTGTCTCCCCCTGCTAGACTGTGAGCCCACTGTTGGGTAGGGACCATCTCTATATGTTGCCAACCTGTACTTCCCAAGCGCTTAGTACGGTGCTCTGCACACAGTAAGCGCTCAATAAATACGATTGAATCAATGAATGAATGAATGAACATATTTATTACTCTATTTATTTATTTATTTATTTATTTTACTAGTACATTTCTATCCTATTTATTTTATTTTGTTGGTATGTTTGGTTCTGTTCTCTGTCTCCCCCTTTTAGACTGTGAGCCCACTGTTGGGTAGGGACTGTCTCTCTGTGTTGCCAATTTGTACTTCCCAAGCGCTTAGTACAGTGCTCTGCATATAGTAAGCGCTCAATAAATACAATTGATTGATTGATTGATTGAATGAATGGGCCAGGGTCACACAGCAGACAAGGGGCCGAACGGAGATTAGAACCCAGATCCTTCCACTCCTAAGCCTGTCCTCTATGCACTAGGACACGCTGCTTCTCTGATTACTTGGAAGTGACAACAGTTAGACCCTTTTTGACAAATAACATTATTATTATTATTATTTTAGAGAATTTGCCCGCCACAGAGAGTGCACAGGGAAGAAGCTGTCAGCTGGTCCATCCCGTTCATTCATTCAATTGTCTTTATTGAGCGCTTACTGTGTGCAGAGCACTGTACTGAGCGCTTGGGAAGTACAAATAGGCAACAGATAGAGACGGTCCCTGCCCAACAACGGGCTCGCTCTGTGCTCCAGCCTTGAGTCATTTTTCTAGCCCAGCTGAGTTTAGACATGGTGCAATTCTCCTTGTAAAGAGGGGAAGACGGGAGACAAAACGCCCTTCCCTCATTCATTCACTCAATCGCATTTAGCGAGCGCTTACTGTGTGCTAAGCACTGCTCTAAGCGCTTGGGAGAGTACGGTACACGTGGCTCGGTGGAAAGAGCACGGCCTTTGGAGTCAGAGGTCGTGGGTTCAAATCTCGGCCCCGCCAACCGTCAGCTGGGTGACTCTGGGCAGGTCACTTCGCTTCTCTGGGCCTCAGTTACCTCAGCTGTAAAATGGGGATTGAGACTGTGAGTCCCCTCCCACCGCGGGACAACCTGATCACCTTGTAACCTCCCCAGCGCTTAGAACGGTGCTTTGCACAAGTAAGCGCTTAACAAATACCATCGTTATTATTATTACAACAACAGACACGTTCCCCGCCCACACGGGCTCATCGTCTAGAGGGGGGCACAGATAGACATAAATAAATAAATGATGTATACAGATAAATAAAATAACACCTATATAGCAGTAAGAGCTCAATAAATACAAATGAATGAATTAATGAATAGCCTTCCCTTTCCCCCGCCTCTTCCTCAATCCCGACCTTGGAGCGGGGCTTGTAAGGATGTTTCGGGAATCCTTATAAATGCTTCTAACAGACGGACGCCTTCAGCGCCTGGGAGTTATAAAACCAGGTTCAACATATCATCAATCGTATTTATTGAGCGCTTACTGTGTGCAGAGCACTGTACTAAGCGCTTGGGAAGTACAAATTGGCAACATATAGAGACAGTCCCTACCCAACAGTGGGCTCACAGTCTCCATCCTGTCCATATCTTGTCACATATCCATCTTGTCCAAAACGTACAGATAATTTCATCACATAAACTATTCCCGGGAACATGAGCTTATAAATCTCACCGGCTCTGTCGTCTCTGAGCCTCCTGTGGGACACGGACGGGGTCTGAATTGTTTTTATTTTATAATCACCCTCCCAATCAGCATAGTGCTCCGCACGCAGTAATACCTCAACATACCGTTTCAAAAATACATTAATCACAACTTCAAGTACCTATTCAGGCTTCTATTTTTAGCTGCAAAACCCGAAAAGACACGACGGGTATGATGTCCCTTCCCTTCCCCACAGCACCTGTATATATGTTTGTACATATTTATTACTCTATTTATTCATTTATTTATTTTACTTGTACATATCTATTCTATTTATTTTATTTTGTTAGTATGTTCGGTTTTGTTCTCTGTCTCCCCCTTTTAGACTGTGAGCCCGCTGTTGGGTAGGGACCGTCTCTATATGTTGCCAGTTTGTACTTCCCAAGCGCTTAGTCCAGTGCTCTGCACATAGTAAGCGCTCAATAAATACGATTGATGATGATGATGATCTCTATATGTTGCCAACTTGTACTTCCCAAGCGCTTAGCACAGTGCTCTGCACACAGTAAGCGCCCAATAAATACGATTGAACGAATGTAAATCCTGACTGTAAAAGAATTCCCTCGGTTTAACTCGCAAGAAAGCACCTTTGGCTGAGCGATTATTCGGAGGGCAGGGCAAGGATTTCTAGTGAGAAGCACAGTTATCCAAGGACGGGTTCATTCTCCTTTGAATTACCCAGATATTTTAAAGTAATTGAAGGTTTTTGCTTTGGCTTTGCCGGAGGAAACCTCCCCGGAAAACGTGCTTTGATACCGTCTACACTGATTGATATATCGATGCTATATTTCCCACTATCTGAAATGACCACTCATCTGTGGCATTTTAGCTGAGGAACACTTGCATCTTCCAGACCGTGTTGCCAACTTGTACTTCCCAAGCGTTTAGTACAGTGCTCTGCACACAGTAAGCTCTCAATAAATACGATTGATTGATTGATTGACTGATTGATTTGAGCAGATGCTGATATTTAGAAGGCTTGCCGTCACAGATATCACGCCTTAACCCGACGGGAGTAGTCTGCTGCTTGACTCACGTAGGGACTATGCCCAAGGAATGATTACGCATTCGGCATGAAATTCAGAAGACTAGGCGGGATGGAAAGGTTCTCTTCTTCCATTTTCCATAATCGTTCGTGTATGGCAGGTTATATAAAAAGTCAGGAAGATTGGGGAACAGAAAGGAGTCAACAGAGACTGCATTGCTAAACTGTACATTATTTTTTAAAAGGTTTTTGTACATGGCCCTCTCTGCGAAGGCACCTGACGGTACTGTTCCTCTTCCCACCTCCTCCTGGAAGACTTCTCCGATTAATCTGAACCAATTCAGGCTGTGTCATCCCAAAAGCCGCCCAATCCATCGGTCAATGGGTGGCATTTATTGGGCATTTGGGTGTGTATACAGCCGTCTTTCATTAATCAGTCCATTAATCGGGGGTATTGATTGAGCGCTTACCGCGTGCAGAGCACCGTACTAAGGTATGTTGGAGAGATAACAGTACCACAGACTAGAAAGAAGCAGCGTGGCTCCGTGGAAAGAGCCCGGGCTTTGGAGTCAGAGGTCGTGGGTTCAAATCCCGGCTCCGCCCCTTGTCAGCTGTGGGACTTTGAGCAAGTCACTTCACTTCTCTGAGCCTCAGTTCCCTCATCTGTAAAATGGGGATTATGACTGTGAGCCCCCGTGGGACAACCTGATCACCTTGTAACCTCCCCAGCGCTTAGAACAGTGCTTTGCACATAGTAAGCGCTTAATAAATGCCATCATTATTATTATTATCTCTGCCCGCAGGCAGGTTATAATCTAGTGGATTGTAGGCTCCTTGGACACTAATCATATGCCACTCCTGATGGGCAGGGAATGTGTCTACCGACTCTGTCGTACTGTCGTCTCCCAAGCGCTTAGTACAGTGCTCTGCATGCAGTAAGCACTCAAAAAATACCATTAAATTGATTGATAAATGCATCGTACCTGCTTACTGATTTATTTTATTTATTTATTTTATTTTGTTAGTATGTTTGGTTTTGTTCTCTGTCTCCCCCTTTTAGACTGTGAGCCCACTGTTGGGTATGGACTGTCTCTATATGTTGCCAATTTGTACTTCCCAAGCGCTTAGTACAGTGCTCTGCACATAGTAAGCGCTCAATAAATACGATTGATGATGATGATGAATCTATTCATCTATTTATCGTCCCGGACTCTTATTTTTACCGGTCGTCACCATTCTTCCTCCTATTCTTATTATTCGTATGATCATTTCTGAATATTATCTGTAAATAAGGTTTGACCTCTCCGTTAGATTTTAAATTCCTTAGGGGCAGGGAAGGTATCATTCGCCTCTATTATAGCCCGAAAGTGTTCGGTCAGCAGGGCATTTGATAATTCGGATTAGATCATCTCTTATTCCTTAAAATAACCCACCAAAAATGAGGACAGAAATAGTTAACGGAAGGCAATAACCTAGATCACCAACATGCATCCGTTTGGTGGAACTTCAAAGGGATAATTCGGGACACTCAAGTTCTTTGAAAGTCTTGTCATTTTTCCATCCTTCGTGCCAATCCAATTCAACTCATTTAATAATAATAAAAATAATAATGATGGCATTTATTAAGGCTTACCATGTGCCAAGCACCGTTCTAAACGCTGGGGGGGTTACAGGGTGATCAAGTTGTCCCACGGGGGGCTCACAGTCTTCATCCCCATTTGACAGATGAGGGAACTGAGGCAGAGAGAAGTGAAGTGACTTGCCCAAAGTCACAACGCTGACAAGTGGCAGAGCCGGGATTTGAACCCGTGACCTCTGACTCCAAAGCCCAGAGCCACGCTGCTTCTCATTTCCATTCCACTTGCTTTTATTCTCTGAATCTTGTTCTCTATTTTATTTTATTTTATTATATTATATTATATTTTATTTTATTTTATTTTGTCAGTATGTTTGGTTTTGTTCTCTGTCTCCCCCTTCGAGACTGTGAGCCCGCTGTTGGGTAGGGACTGTCTCTATATGTTGCCAACTTGTACTTCCCAAGCGCTTAGTACAGTGCTCTGCTACACAGTAAGCGCTCAATAAATACGATTGATTAATAATGCCTCCTAGGTAATCTGTGCAGAAGATTTGGTCCGCAGATGAGGAAAATGGAGAAGCCCGATCTTTGCTCCAGCCAAATTCACGCTCCCCGGTGTCAAAAAGCAACTGGAGCTCACCCAGTTGGAAACCCAGCTTCCTTCTGAAAACTCAACCCTTTCCCGGTTTGGTTCTCTGTTCTGGTGGAAGGAGGAGTGATGGTGGGACAAAACAATATGGAAATCGCCCGTCTCCGTATCATTAGAAGCAACGTGGCTCAGCGGGAAGAGCGGGGGGCTTTGGAGTCAGAGGTCCTGGGTTCAAATCCCGGCTCTGCCGATTGTCAGCTTTGTGACATTTAAGGAGAACTTCCTTAAAGGAGAACTTCCATAACACCGTCATCGAAACAGCATGGCTCAGTGGAAAGAGCCTGGGCTTTGGAGTCAGAGGTCGGGGTTCAAATCCCGGCTCCGCCAATTGTCAGCTGGGTGACTTCGGGCAAGTCACTTAACTTCTCTGTGCCTCAGTTACCTCATCTGTAAAATGGGGATTAAGACTGGGAGCCCCCCGTGGGACAACCTGATCACCTTGTAACCTCCCCAGCGCTTGGAACGGTGCTTTGCACAGAGTAAGCGCTTAATAAATGCTATCATTATAAGTCACTTCACTTCTCTGGGCCTCAGTTCCCTCATCTGTAAAATGGGGATTAAGACTGGGAGCCCCCTGTGGGACAACCTGATCGCCTTGTAACCTCCCCAGCGCTTGGAACGGTGCTTTGCACAGAGTAAGCGCTTAATAAATGCTATCATTATAAGTCACTTCACTTCTCTGGGCCTCAGTTCCCTCATCTGTAAAATGGGGATTAAGACCGGGAGCCCCCCGTGGGACAACCTGAGCACCTTGTAACCTCCCCAGCGCTTAGAACGGTGCTTTGCACAGAGTAAGCGCTTAATAAATGCTATCATTATAAGTCACTTCACTTCTCTGGGCCTCAGTTCCCTCATCTGTAAAATGGGGATTAAGACTGGGAGCCCCACGTGGGACAGCCTGATCACCATGTAACCTCCCCAGCGCTTAGAACAGTGCTTTGCACGTAGTAAGCGCTTAATAAATGCCATCATTATTAGTATTATTATTATTACAGTGTCTGACACATAGTAATCGCTTAACAAATACCATAGAAAAAAAGACCCACTGTGAAACTACTATACATAGAGAAACAGTGTGGCTTAGTGGAAAGAGCCCGGGCTTGGGAGTTGGAGGACTTGGGTTCTAATCCTGGCTCTGCCACTTGTCTGCTGTGTGACCTTGTACAAGCCACTTCACTTCTCTGTGCCTCAGTTACCTCATCTGGAAAATGGGGATTAAGACCATGAGCCCTTTGTGGGACACGTACTGTGTCTCATCTCAGTGTGGCTCAGCTGAAAGAGCCCGGGCTTTGGATTCAGAAGTCATGGGTTCAAATCCCGGCTCCGCCAATTGTCAGCTGTGTGACTTTGGGCAAGTCACTTCACTTCTCTGTGCCTCAGTCACCTCATCTGTAAAATGGGGATGAAGACTGTGAGCCCCCCGTGGGTCTACCTGAGTACCTTGTAACCTCCCCAGCGCTTAGAACAGTGCTTTGCACATAGTAAGCACTTAACAAATACCATCATTATGATTATTATTATTATAAGTGAATTAGCAGTGGGATATTAGGCTGAATTCACCTTAGCCAAGTGTGGGTTTTAAGGACCGGAGAAGGGAAGGGAAGGCTGATTCATCCAACCTTTTCACCACCGTGGTGCATTAGGAAAGCAGGTGTGTGATTCCCAAGGCTGTAGATCTAGTTTGTATTTCCCAAGCACTTAGTACAGTGCTCTGCACACAGTAAGCGCTCAATAAATATGATTGATGATGATGATAATAAATACGATTGAATGAATGAATGAATCTAGTAGGCCCAAGATGGCCACAGAGGCACAGGGAGTAGAGTAGTAGCGTTTATTAATAATGATAATAATAATGATGGCATTTGTTAAGCACTTGCTATGTGCAAAGCACTGTTCTAAGCGCTGGGGGGATACAAGGTGATCAGGTTGTCCCACGGGGGGCTCACAGTCTTAATCCCTATTTTACAGATGAGAGAACTGAGGCACAGAGAAGTGAAGTGACTTCATCATCATCAATCGTATTTATTGAGCGCTTACTATGTGCAGAGCACTGTACTAAGCGCTTGGGAAATACAAATTGGGCAACATATAGAGACAGTCCCTACCCAACAGCGGGCTCACAGTCTAGAAGGGGGAGACAGAGAACAAAACCAAACATGCTAACAAAATCAAATAAATAGAATAGATATGTACAAGTAAAATAAATAAATAAATAAATCGAGTAATAAATATGTACAAACATCTATACAGAAGGACTTGCCCAAAGTCACCCAGCTGACAATTGGCGGAGCCGGGATTTGAACCCATGACCTCTGACTCCAAAGCCCGGGCTCTTTCCACTGAGCCACACTGCTTCTCTATGTGCCCGCTTGGTGCAGTGCATGTTACTAGACAGTTGGGAGGAAAATAGAATAACGAAGCGTCACATTTCCTGCCCTCGAGGAGAGCTTCTCCTCTGAAAGAGACAAATCGGTTGGCTAGAATACCCTTTTGGCGCTTGTGCCCGTCATCACAGACTGTGAGCCCATTGTTGGGTAGGGACCGTCTCTATATGTTGCCGAATTGTGCTCTCCAAGCGCTTAGTACAGTGCTCTGCACACTGTAAGCGCTCAATAGCGCTCAATAAATGCGATTGAATGAATGAATGAATGAATAAATACAATTGAATGAATGAATCATCAGCTGGTGAATAACTATGGTACTTGTTGAGTGCGGTACTTGTCGGGCAAGTCACACAGCTGACGGAGCGGGATTTGAACCCATGACCTCTGACTCCAAAGCCCGGGCCCTTTCCGCGGAGCCACGCTGCTTCTCCAGCGTGGCTCCAACTTATGAGACTGTGTGAACTCCATCAAACACCGGTGACTATTGCTAGATTCACTCATTCATTCGATCATATATACCGAGCGCTTACTGTGTGCAGAGCACTGTACTAAGCGCTTGGAAAGTACAGTTCGGCAACAAATCGGCTAGATCGCTAGAGCGGCTGAAAAACAAAGCTATTAACCTAGTATAGAGCTCGACACATAGCGAGTGCTCAAAAAATGCCGCCGATTGATTAAAATCAGTCACTTCTCCATAGCTCAGTGTGACGTCCTGAATGTTCCTTGGAGACTTTGAAGAATTAATTAATTCATTCAATCGTATTTATTGAGCGCTTACTGTGTGCAGAGCACTGTACTAAGCGCTTGGAAGGTACAATTCAGCAACAGATAGAGACAAAATCCCTACCCAACGACCGGCTCACAGTCTAGAATTCACTTCCCTAAGTGAACTATCCTATAACATGACTTCAGGTGCTATCGGCTACCTAAGGATCTCGGGGAGAATTTAGTCCGTTGAAACTAAATTCAGGACGGAGGTGCTTTCTACTTTATTACAGACACAACCTCTCTACCTGCTTTTGCTTCATTATGTATTGTCTTCACGTCTTTAGTCCGTTTTATCCAAAATGCCAGACTAGAAATTCAGCTGTATGGTCATTCACTGCTTATCCATTGAAAAACAGTAACAATAACAACAACAATGATGACATCCCCCTCGTCTCCCTCTCCATCCCCCCATCTTACCTCCTTCCCTTCCCCACAGCACCTGTATATATGTTTGTACATATTTATTATGCTATTTCTTTATTTTACTTGTACATATCTATTCTATTTATTTTATTTTGTTAGTATGTTTGGTTTTGTTCTCCATCTCCCCCTTTTAGACTGTGAGCCCACTGTTGGGTAGGGACTGTCTCTATATGTTGCCAACTTGTACTTCCCAAGCGCTTAGTACAGTGCTCTGCACACAGTAAGCGCTCAATAAATATGATTGATGATGATGATTTGTTAAGCGCTTACTATGTGCAAAGCACTGTTCTAAGCCCCGGCGGGGATACAAGGTGATCAGGTTGTCCCGCGTGGGGCTCACAGTCTTAATCCTCATTTTACAGATGAGGTCACTGAGGCACAGAGAAGTGACTTGCCCAAGGTCACACAGCAGACATGTGGTGGAGTCGGGATTAGAACCCGTGACCTCTGACTGCCAAGCCCGGGCTCTTTCCACTGAGCCACGCTGCTTCTCTAAAAAAGAGGGCCTTCTCAGAAAGCTTTCAGGGCTCTCCGTAACACCTTGGCTCTTTATTTTTCATAGGATTGAGTAAAATGAGAGCCTTTTTTTAATGGGACTTATGAAATGCTTACTCTGTGCCAGGCACTGTACTAAGCGCTGGGGGAGATCCGGTTAATCAGGTTGGATACAGTCCCTGCCCCACCTAAGGCTCACAGTCTCAATAGGAGAGAGAAAGATTTAATCCCCATTTTACAGATGAGGCACAGGGAAGTGAAATCATCATCATCATCAATCGCATTTATTGAGCGCTTACTATGTGCAGAGCACTGTACTAAGCGCTTGGGAAGTACAAATTGGCAACATATAGAGACAGTCCCTACCCAACAGTGGGCTTGTTGGGAATTGGAAGCCTTGGAAATGACTTCTCCAAGGTCAAGAGGGTGGAGCTGGGATTTGAACCCAGGCCCGACCTCTTTCCGCTAGGCCACCCTGCCTCCCTGGTAAGGAGCTGATAAAGTAATGAACACTAACTCGTCAATGAGGGCTAGACACAGTGACCTCTGGGAGCCTCCCCCTCTAGACGGAAAACTCCTTGTGGGCAGGGAACGTGTCTATCAGCTATTGTATGGTACTCTCCCGAGCGCTTAGCAAAGTGTTCTGCTCCCTGAAAGCGCTCAATAAGTACAATTGCTTGCTAGAGAAGCAGCGTGGCTCAGTGGAAAGAGCCCGGGTTTGGGAGCCCTCCTTCCCCTCCCCACAGCACCTGTATATATGTTTGTACATACTTATTACTCTATTTTATTTGTGCATATTTACTATTCTACTTATTTTATTTGTTTTGTTTTGTTGTCTGTCTCCCCCTTCTAATAATAATAATAATAATAATGGCATTTATTAAGCGCTTACTATGTGCAAAGCACTGTTCTAAGCGCTGGGGAGGATACAAGGTGATCAGGTTGTCCCATGGGGGGCTCCCAGTCTTAATCCCCATTTTACAGATGAGGGAACTCAGGCCCAGAGAAGTGAAGTGACTTGCCCAAAGTCACACAGCTGACTTCTAGACTGTGAGCCCGCTGTTGGGTAGGGACCGTCTCTATATGTCGCCGACTTGTACTTCCCAAGCGCTTAGTACAGTGCTCTGCACACAGTAAGCGCTCAATAAATATGACTGAATGAATGAATGAATGAATGAATGGGTTCTAATCCCGACTCTGCCACTTGTCAGCTGTGTGACTTTGGGCAAGTCACTTCACTTCCCTGGGCCTCAGTTCCCTCATCTGTAAAACGGGGATGAAGACTGTGAGCCCCCCGTGGGACAACCTGATCACCTTGTATCCCTCCCAGCGCTTAGAACAGTGCTTGGCACATAGTAAGCGCTTAACAAATGCCGTCATTATCATTACTATTATTGATTGATTGATTGGAGATAACCCCTCTGTCCCGTAAACTCGTTGTGGGCAGGGAACGTGTCCACCAACCCTGTGAGAGAAGCAGCGCGGCTCAGTGGAAAGAGCACGGACTTTGGAGTCGGAGGTCATGGGTTCGAATCCCGGCTCCGCCACAAGTCTGCTGTGTGACCTTGGGCAAGTCACTTAACTTCTCTGAGCCTCATCATCATCATCATCAATCGTATTTACTGAGCGCTTACTATGTGCAGAGCACTGTACTAAGTGCTTGGGAAGTACAAATTGGCAACGTATAGAGATAGTCCCTACCCAACAGTGGGCTCACAGTCTAGAAGGGGGAGACAGACAACAAAACAAAACAAAACATATTAACAAAATAAAATAAATAGAATAGTAAATATGTACAAATAAAATAGAGTAATAAATATGTACCAACATATATACAGGTGCTGTGAGGAGGGGAAGGAGGGCTCCCCCCCATGCCCCCCAGCGCTTAGAACAGTGCTTTGCACATAGTAAGCGCTTAACAAATGCCATTATTATTATTATTATTATTATTATTATCATCATCATCATCATCATCAATCGTATTTATTGAGCGCTTACTATGTGCAGAACACTGTACTAAGCGCTTGGGAAGTACAAATTGGCAACATATAGAGACAGTCCCTACCCAACAGTGGGCTCACAGTCTAAAAGGGGGAGACAGAGAACAAAACCAAACATGCTGACAAAATAAAATAAATAGAATAGATAGGTACAAATAAAATAAATAAATAAATAAATAAATAAATAAATAAATAAATAAATAGAGTAAAAAAATATGTACAAACATATATACATATATACAGGTGCTGTGGGGAAGGGAAGGAGGTAAGATGGGGGGGATGGAGAGGGGGGCGAGGGGGACCCTCCCAAGCACTTAGCACTGTGCTCTGTACGTAGTCAGCGCTCAGTAAATAGCACCGATTGATTTCACTGTGCTCTGAGGCCGTGTGAGCACAGTTTTTGGAAACCGGCAAGGCATCCTCAAAGGTTAACGGCTCCACATGAATCCTCAATTCCCCCAGCTTTCAACACCAAGAACAGAGGATCTGTTTGTTATTAAATCACTTCGACTGGACAGACTGTTCAGACAGGCTAGCAATGTTCCGTCATCTGATTACCCCGGTATTCTAAATATCCATCGTGGTATTTATTGAACGCTCGCGGTGCTGCAGGGCACCGTCCTAAGCGCTTGGGAAAACCCGGGAGAGTCGGTAGACACATTCCTGGCCCACGGGTTAATAATAAAGATAACGTTCAGGAGCGTTAATACCATCGTATTTTTCAAACACCAACTTTGGCTTGGGCCGGGTCCTTCTTAGAGAAATTCAGTCTCAACGGTCTTGGCAATCCTGGGTGGTAAATCATCATCATCAATCGTATTTATTGAGCGCTTACTATGTGCAGAGCACTGTACTAAGCGCTTGGGAAGTACAAATTGGCAACATATAGAGACAGTCCCTACCCAACAGTGGGCTCACAGTCTAAAAGGGGGAGACAGAGAACAAAACCAAACATACTAACAAAATAAAATAAAGAGAATAGATATGTACAAATAAAATAAATAAATAAATAGAGTAAAAAAAATATGTACAAACATATATACATATATACAGGTGCTGTGGGGAAGGGAAGGAGGTAAGATGGGGGGGATGGAGAGGGGGACGAGGGGATCCCGTCAAATCAATCAATCAGTCGTATTTATTGAGTGCTCACCCTGTGCAGAACAGTGTGCTGAGTGCTTGGGCAAATACCAAGCCCGCTGATGGGTAGGGGCCGTCTCTATATGTTGCCAGCTTGTACCTCCCAAGCGCTTAGTACAGTGCTCTGCATGCAGTAAGCGCTCAATAAATATGATTGAGTGAATGAATGCCATACGACAGTATAACGGAATTTGCAAACACATTCCCTGTCCACAACGAGCTACGGTCTAGAGAGGAGAGAAAGAGTGTTTGGAGCTACTATTCAGGAAAGACCCTTGCAGGTCTCAATTATTGCTGTGTTGTCGCTTAGTACGGTGCTCTGCATGCAGTAAGCGCTCAATAAATACGATTGAATGAATGAATACCATACGACAGTATAACGGAATTTGTAAACACATTCCCTGTCCACAACGAGCTACAGTCTAGAGAGGAGAGAAAGAGTGTTTGGAGCTACTATTCAGGAAAGACCCCTGCAAGTCTCAATTACTGCTGTGTTGTACTTTCCAAGCGCTTAGTACAGTGCTCTGCACGCAGTAAGCACTCAATAAATACGATTGAATGAATGAATGAATTAATGAATAAATAGCCCTTCTACTTCTTCTTCCCCTCTAAAAAGCTACTCATTCAGTAGCAAGTGAATCAATCAGTCAATCAATGATATGGATCGAGTGGTCTCCGGGCACGGAGCGCTCTATTAATCAATCAATCAATCAATCAATCAATCGTATTTATTGAGCGTTTACTGTGTGCAGAGCACTGTACTAAGCACTTGGGAAGTACAAGTACTAAGCACTTGAGGAAATAAATACAGCAGAGTTGGAAGACACTTTCCCGGTCCCCAGTGAGCTTACCGTCTAGAGGGTTGCCCAGCGTCTACTGACACCCTAGGAGGACTTGGGTTCTAATCCCACCCTAGGAGAACCTGGGTTCTAATCCCAGCTCCGCCGCTTGTCTGCTGTGTGACCTAGAGGAAGTCATTTCACTTCTCTGAGCCTCAATGACCTCATCTGTAAAATGGGGATTGAGACTGCGAGCTCCATGCGGGACAGGGACGGTGTCTGTCCAACCTGATGACCTCGTCCTTACCCCAGGACTTCGTCGCGTAGTAAGCGCTTCTCAAATCTAGAAGACAGAAACCTCTGGGTTCTAGCCCCCGGCTCCACCCCTTGTCTGCTGTGCGACCTTGAATAAGTCATTTCACTTCTCTGGGCCTCAGTTCCCTCACCCGCAAAATGGGGAGGAAGACTGCGTGTCCAACCGCGTCAGTTTACCGCAGCACTTTAGGACAGTGCCTGGCAAGGAGTAAGCGCTTAACAAAGACCACAATTCTTGTAGTATATAAAATATATTTAAAGTATACATATATACACTTAAAGTTTATGAAATATAAAATATAAAATACCGTCCGAGGTGCCCCTTCTGGACCTGATGGGCTTTCAGTGAACCGCCCAGCCTTCTCGCCTGTATTTTCCCAGCTGTGGCCTTGCTCCTTAAATCACTGTACTCTTCCTTTCCACTGCACAGAGAGTTTTTCAAAATTTTTCCACCCCCGGTGCCCTGGCTGCCGGAGAAACGCGAGCCAGGGGCACCCAAGCCAATGCCAGCTCAGGTCCCTCCTCCCTTCTTCCCGAGCTCGAGTCGTTCTTCAAACCAAAATCCGCAAAACCCCACCATTCATTCATTCAATCGTATTTATTGAGCGCCTGCTGTGTGCAGAGCACTGTACTAAGCGCTTGGGAAGTACAAGTTGGCAGCATATAGAGACGGTGCCTTCCCAGAAACAGGCTCACAGTCTCTGCTGCCGAGTCCAGAAAAGCCGCGTGGCTTACTGGAAAGAGCCCGGGCTTGAGAGTCTGAGGTCATGGGTTCAAATCCCGACGCGGCCAATTGCCAGCTGGGTGACTCTGGGCAAGTCACTTCACTTCTCTGGGCCTCCCTCATCTGGAAAATGGGGATGAAGACTGTGAGCCCCCCGTGGGACAACCTGATCAACTTGTATTTACCCCCGTGCTTAGAACGGTGCTTGACACATAGCGCTCCACAAATCCCATCAGTACTATTATTCTCTGTGCCTCGGTTCCCTCATCTGTAAAATGGGGATGAAGGCTGGGAGCCTCATGTGGGACAACCTGATGACCTTGCATCTCCCCCAGCACTTAGAACAATGCTTGGCACATAGTGGGGGCTTGACAAACACCATACTACTACTACTACTACTACTACTACTACTACTACTACTACTTATAATTACAATACTAATTATTATTAATACAAATCTTCCCAAAGAGGGTGGTGAGGGACGCTGTGCCCCTCCTCCCTGCCCCCTCCCCCCCATGGCGGGCAAAGCCGGCCCTCTTCTGCTGCTGCTGCCCGGAGTCGGCGCGTTTCCCAGGCGTGTAGGCCCCCCACAGACGCCCCCCGACCCCCGGCCCCTTCCCGCTCCCCACGCCGCCTTCCCCCCGACCCCCAAGTCCCTCGGGGCCGGCCGGGATTGGGGGGAGGGCGCACAGCACAGGAGCACAGGGGCACAAGGCGCACAGCACAGGGGACACAGGGCGCACAGAGGGTACAGGGCTCACAGGACAGGGGCACAGGGCGCACAGGGCACACAGCACAGAGGACACAGGGCGCACAGAGGGTACAGGGCTCACAGGACAGGGGCACAGGGCGCACAGGGCACACAGCACAGAGGACACAGGGCGCCCAGAGGGCACAGGGAGCACAGGGCGCACAGCACAGAGGGCACCGGACACAGGGCGCACAGAGGGCACAGGGCGCACAGCACAGAGGGAACAGGGTGCACAGGGCGCACGGCACAGGGTGCACAGAGGGTAACAGGGCGCACAGCACAGGGGCACAGGGCGCACGGTACACGGGAGGGACACAGGGCGCACAGCACAAGGTACAGGGCGCACAGCACAGGGGCCCAGGCCGCACAGCACAGAGGACACAGGGCGCACAGTACACGGGAGGGACACAGGGCGCACAGAAGGCACAGGGCGCACAGCACAGGGGCACAGGGCGCATAGCCCAGAGGACACAGGGCGCACAGAGGGCACAGGGCGCCCAGCCCAGAGGACACAGGGCGCCCAGACGTTACAGGGCGCCCAGCCCAGAGGGCCCAGGGCCCAGGGCGCCCAGCATAGGGGGCACAGCGGACCCAGGGCGCCCAGCAGAGGCGGCCCCGGGATGGCCAGGGTCCCGGCGGTAAGAGGGCTCCCCGGCTGAGGGCAGAGGGGGCAGAGGGCGGGGGGGCGGGGGGGGCTCCTCACCTGACAGCAGCAGCAGCAGCAGCGGCGGCAGCAGCAGCAGCAGGCCGGGGGGGGCCGGGGCGGGCCATGGGCTCCGGGGCAGGGGCCGGGGCCGGGGGGCCTGCGCCGGGGGGCCTGCGCCGGGGGGCCCGTCCGGCAGGGGCTCAGGGCCGCTCAGGGGCTCCCAGGGGCTCTCCTCAGGGGCGGGATCCGCCTGCTCCGTTCTCTCCAAATCCCCCAAATCCGTTCCGACCTCCCGGCTTGCAGCCACAGCACAGCCCGACCCTGCTCCGGGGGACACTCCCCACTCCAGGCTCCTCCTCTCCCTCCTCCTCCTCCTCTTCCTCCTCCTCCTTTCCCCTCCTCCTCTTCTTCCTCTCCCTCCCCCTCCTCCTCCTCCTCCTCCTCCTCCTTTCCCCTCCTCCTCTTCTTCCTCTCCCTCCCCCTCCTCTTTCCCCTCCTCTCCCTTCTTCCCCTTTCCCTCCTCCTCCCCCTTTCCCTCCTCTTTCCCCTCCTCTCCCTCGTCCTCCTCCTCTCCCTCCTCCCCCTTTCCCTTCTCTTCCCCCTCCTCCTCTTTCCCTCCTCTTCTTTCCCTCCTTTTCCCCCTCCTCCTCCTCTTCCCCTCCCCCCTCCTGCCCTTCCTCCCCCACTCCCTCTGCCTCCTCCTCCTCTTCCCCTTCTCCCTTCCCCTCCCCCTTTCCCTCCTCTTCCCCTCCTCCTCTTTCCCCTCCCCCTCTACCTTCTCCCTTCCCCTCCCCCTTTCCCTCCTCTTCCCCTCCTCCTCCTTCCCCTCCCCCTCAACCTTCTCCCTTCCCCTCCCCCTTTCCCTCCTCTTCCCCCTCCTCGTCTTTCCCCTCCACCTCTCAATCAATCAATCAATCAATCAATCGTATTTATTGAGCGCTTACTGTGTGCAGAGCACTGTACTAAGCGCTTGGAAATTACAAGTCGGCAACATATAGAGACGGTCCCTACCCAACACCGGGCTCACAGTCTAGAAGGGGGAGACAGACAACAAAACCAAACATATTAACAAAATAAAATAAATAGAATAGTTACGTACAACTAAAATAAATAAATAAATAGAGTAATAAATCCGTACAAACATGTATACATATATACAGGTGCTGTGGGGAAGGGAAGGAGGTAAGACGGGGGGATGGAGAGGGGGACGAGGGGGAGAGGAAGGTGGGGGCTCAGTCTGGGAAGGCCTCCTGGAGGAGGTGAGCTCTCAGTAGGGCCTTGAAGGGAGGAAGAGAGCTAGCTTGGCGGATATGGGGAGGGAGGGCATTCCAGGCCAGGGGGATGACGTGGGCCGGGGGTCGATGGCGGGACAGGCGAGAGCGAGGTGCAGTGAGGAGATTAGTGGTGGAGGAGCGGAGGGTGCGGGCTGGGCTGGAGAAGGACAGAAGGGAGGTGAGGGAGGAGGGGGCGAGGGGATGGATGGACAGCCTTGAAGCCCAGGGTGAGGAGTTTCTGCCTGATGCGCAGATTGATTGGTAGCCATTGGAGGTTTTTGAGGAGGGAAGTACTATGCCCAGAGCGTTTCTGGACAAAGATAATCCGGGCAGCAGCATGAAGTATGGATTGAAGTGGAGAGAGACACGAGGATGGGAGATCAGAGAGAAGGCTGGTGCAGTAGTCCAGACGGGATAGGATGACAGCTTGAACGAGCAGGGTAGCGGTTTGGGTGGAGAGGAAAGGGCGGATCTTGGCAATGTTGCGGAGCTGAGGCCGGCAGGTTTTGGTGACGCCTTGGACGTGAGGGGTGAACGAGAGAGCGGAGTCGAGGATGACACCAAGGTTGCGGGCCTGTGAGACGGGAAGGACGGTAGTGCCGTCAACAGTGATGGGAAAGTCAGGGAGAAGGGAGGGTTTGGGAGGGAAGATAAGGAGTTCAGTCTCCCCCTCTCCTCTCCCTCCTCCCCCTCCCTCCTCCTCCTCTTTCCCTTCTCCCTCCTCTCCCTCCTCCTCCTCCCCCCTCCCTGTCCCGCAGGGCTAATCCATCCATCCATCCATCCATCCATCCATCCATCCATCCATCCATCCATCCACCCTTCCATCCATTCATTCATTCAATCGTTTTTATCATTCATTCATTCATTCAATTGTATTAATTGAGCGCTTACTGTCTGCAGAGCACTGTACTAAATGCTTGGGAATTACAAGTTATCGAGCACTTACTGTGTGCAGAGCACTGTACTAAGCGCTTGGAAAGTCCAATTCGGCAACAATTGCTGAGATAATCCCTGCCCACAACAGGCTCACAGTCTAGAAGGGGGGAGACAGACAACAAAACAAAACAAGTAGACAGGCATCAATAGTATCAAAATAAATAAATAGAATCAACAGATGATATATACCCATCATTCATAAAATAAATAGAATAATAAATGTGAGTGCTTGGTAGAACAGTGCACATAGTGCACATAGTAAGCGCTTAACAAATACCATCATAATTATCATTACTACTATTATGAGCATTATTCTTATTAATCTCATTTATGGAGTGCTTACTGTATGCCAAGCACTGTCTTACAGAACGTCAGGTGCATTCCCTGCCCACAATGAGCTCACAGTCTAGAGGGGGAGACAGACATTAATTGAAATAAATCATTAGATAATAAATAGGTTACAGATCTATACAGAGAGATACATATGCACTGTGGGGAAGGGAGGGAGGATGAATACGGAAGCAAGTAGGAGCAGAAGGGAATGGGAGACACAGGCTGTGTGGGGGCTATTTTATTTAAGAAGGGGTCGGGCCTGAGACAGTGAGCACTTTGTTGGGCAAGGATTGTCTCTGTTGCCGAATTGCACTTTCCAACCACTTAGTACAGTGCTCTGCACACAGTAAGCACTCAATAAATATGACTGAACGAATGTTTATATCCACTGGGGGCTGGGGTTGCCCTCCAGAGATGAAGGGAAATCATGCTTTCACTTAGCGGTTCTCCTGCTTCACACGGGATTACAGAAGTCTTCACCTGCTGCTTCTCTCAATACCTTCTTGTCCAGTGTCAGCGGGGGAAACTGAGTCACTTATCCCCAAGCACCCAGCTCCTTAGGGGTACTTCTGGAACCGGCACAGGTAGCTGCGGGCTTTTCATCTGTCGCTTAATGAAATAAATGGATGATGATGATGGTTATGGTATTGGTTAAGCGCTTACTATGTGCCGAGCACGGTTCTAAGCCCCGGGGTAGATACAAAGTAATCAGGTTGTCCTACGTGGGGCTCACAATCTTAATCCTCATTTTACAGATGAGGTAACTGAGGCACAGATAGATTAGGTGGCTTGCCCAAGGTCACAAAGCTGACGAGTGGTGGAGCCAGGATTAGAACCCAAGTCCTCTGGCTCCCAAGCCTGGGCTCTTCCCACTAAACCACACTGCTTCTCTCCCTCTCATTCATTCATTCATTCAATTGTATTTATTGAGCGCTTACTTTGTGTAGAGCACTGTACTAAGCGCTTGGGAAGTACAAGTTGGCAGTATATACAGACAGTCCCTACCCAACAGTGGGCTCACAGTCTAGAAGGGGGAGACTTTGCCCGAAACTTCCTCTCTCTCTCTCTCTCTCTCTCTCTCTGTCCCTCTCCAATATATATGGGTGCATATCCAGAAGTCTATGATGCATCATTTATTTCTCTTTTTTTTTCCATCTAGCAGAGTGGCAAAGGGGTCATGAGAGTCACCAAAGATGGATAGTTTGCCCAGGTGAGATGGGAATTTTGAACTGGGGGCTGGGGAGCGAAAGATTTTTTGCCGTCACTTCTTACGCTGGATACTTCTTTACCAAAAAAAAAAAAAATGAATTTCCTGCAAATGATGATCATCACCTCTGCTTAAGAAGAGTTGAAATCATCGTTAAGATGCACTCAAGTTTATAGGACATTTATCATAATAGGCTGTATCGATTTCCCTCAGGACTGAAATCTGGGCAAATGCAGAGGTTTTAATAAGACTTAATTGGCAAGAACTAAATTCCATGTATATTCTTATTTTCAAAGCTCCTTACCCTTGCCTCTAAACCTAAGGAGCCTTATGTTCACCGTGTTAAAATAAGCCAAAAATGAAGCAGTCCATAAAGAGAATCATTGGAGCATCAGAAGAGGCATGAACTGCACTCTTTTTTTTAAGGTCAGATGGGGTAAATCAGCTTCTAATATGTGTTGTAAAATTCAAACCAACATAATAATGATAATAATAATAATAAAATAATAATCCCAATCGCTTAGTACAGTGCTCTGCACACAGTAAGTGCTCAATAAATACGATTGAATGAATGAATAATGGTTCCAGTGACAATGAATGGATCCAAAAGTTGGACAGTGAAAAAACAGGATAGAAAGAACATCAATTCTTTTGAAATGTGGTGTTGGAGAGGGCTTTTGTGAATACCATGGACTGCCCGAAAGACAAACACATGGATTTTAGAGCAAATTAAACCAAAGTGATCTTTGGAAGGCCACATGACTCGACTTAGATTAGCATATTTCGGACACCTCATCAGGAGGACTGATTCTCTGGAGAAGACACCAGCGTTAAGAAAAGTCCAGGGAAAACCTGGAAGCAGCTAGACGGCTAGAGACCATAACAACGATAACGGAAGAACCATTAGAAAGGTTGTGGATCATGGCAGAGGACAGGGCATTCTGGAGAAAGTATATCCATGGAGCCGCTATGAATCGGAAATGACTTGATGGCACGTAATAATAATAATAAACATAATTTGTTGGGCACTTACTATGAACCAAGTAGTTTTGTAGATACATGATAATCATGACAGTCCTTCTCTGATAGGGCTTCACAGCCTAAGGGGAAGGAAGGATAGGTATCAAATCTTCAATTTACATATAAGGAAACGGAGGCACAAAGAAGTTAAATAATTTCCCTCACCTGCCTCTTCTCCCACACTCCTCCACCCCACAAATGATAGTAATAATTATGGCATTTGATAAGCACTTATTATGGGCCAAGCACAGTTCTAAGTACTGGGGTAGATATATAACAATATATCGTACTCTCCCGAGCGCTTAGTGTAGTGCTCTGCACACGGAAAGCACTCAATAAAATGATTGATTGATTGACTGATTGATTGATTTGCCCAAGGTCACACTGAAGAGGTGGCAGAGTCAGAATTAGAACACAGGTCCTCTGCTCCCATAGCCATGTTCTTTCCACTAGCTCAAATGATTCATCAGGAGCTACTTATTAAGGCTAATTAAACCAAGATTTTACATATTGTCTACAAATTCATGTTTCTATAAGGGGGAGGGGAGCTTAAAAAATTTCGAACAGGAACTATTTCCTGGCGGGGGCGGGGGGGGGGGGTTGCAAATATTTGTGTTTAATTGGACCTTTCACATCAGACGGTTGTCTCTGTTGATGGTTGTCTATATTTTTTTTTTTGAACTTCATTTAACCATCTGCTGACAGCTGGGGAGATCGGAAAAAGCAACATTTCATCTGTTGTGCATGAAGTTTGTCCAAACAAATTAGGGCTAAGACGAAACAAGGAATTTCTTTCCAAGTCCTACATCCTACTTCTTTCGCTGTTGTTATTACCCTGAGCTCTGCGATGCCCAGTTTAAGCTCTGATAGTAATTTGAAACTCTGAGAAGGCCATTAACTCTTTCATACCACTCTGAAGGGAACATTCAGAGCGTGAAGACCAAAGACGGGAAGCGTCTCTCTCCAAAGTGCCCATTTATTTGGGGGAATAATTTAGGCCTTAGGAGAATGGTGGCATTGTATTTATCGCTCCCTTTTTACTCCGTTATTGGGGTTGTTTTCTCATTTTGTTAATATGCTTGGTTATGTTGTCTGTCTCCCCCTTCTAGACTGTGAGCCCACTGTTGGGTAGGGACTGTCTCTATATGTTGCCAACTTGTACTTCCCAAGCGCTTAGTACAATGTTCTGCACACAGTAAGTGCTCAATAAATACGATTGATTGATTGATTGATTTTGTTGATCCTTCAAAACCTTTTCCTGCTCTTTAAGTTTTCATTTCCTTGCCACACACTTCCCCCTTCTAATGCTAATAATAATAGTAATAATAATGATGATGGTATTTGTTAAGCGCTTACTATGTGCCAGGCACCGTTCTAAGCACTGAGGAAGCATTGGAGGCCTTCCCAGACTGAGCCCCTTCCTTCCTCTCCCCCTCGTCCCTCTCTCCATCCCCCCCATCTTACCTCATTCCCTTCCCCACAGCACCTGTATATATATATGTGTATATATATATATATATATGTATATATGTTTGTACATATTTATTACTCTATTTATTTATTTATTTATTTTATTTGTACATATCTATTCTATTTATTTTATTTTGTTAGTATGTTTGGTTTGTTCTCTGTCTCTCCCTTTTAGACTGTGAGCCCACTGTTGGGTAGGGACTGTCTCAATATGTTGCCAATTTGTACTTCCCAAGCACTTAGTACAGTGCTCTGCACATAGTAAGCGCTCAGTAAATACGATTGATGAAGCACTGGGGTAGATACAAGTTAACCAGGTTGTCCCACGTGGGGTTCACAGTCTGCATCCCCAATTTACGGATGAAGTAACTGAGGCACAGAGAAGTTAAGTGACTTGCCCTAAATCACACAGCTGACAAGTGGTGGAGCCGAGATTAGAATCCACGTCCTCTGTTTCCCAAGCCAGGGTTCTTTCCACTGAGCCATGCTGCTTCTTTCTCACTTTACCTCCATCTCGTCTACCTCGCCATCGACCTCTTTCCCACATCTTATCTCTGACCTGGAATGCCCTTCCTCCTCATATCTGACAGACAATAACTTCCCACCTTCAAAGCCTTACTGAAGGCCCGTCTTCTCCAACATTCCTTCCCTAAGTCCTGCTTTCCTCTTTTCCCATTCCCTTCTGCATTGCTCGGACTTGCTCTCTTTATTCATCTCCTCCTCCCAACCCCTCAGCACTTTCGTCCGTATCTGTAATTTCTTTATTTATACTAAAGTCCGTCTCCCCCTCAAGACCGTTAGCTCGTGTGGGCAGGGGACGTGTCGATTGTTGTATCATACTCGCCCAAGCGCTTATTACGGTGCTCCGCACACAGTCAGTGCTCAATAAACGCGACTGAATGAATGAATGAATCCTTCCCTTAGAATGTTCTAACTTCAACTCATGTTTAGTTTTTTCTATTTCTTTGGTTTCTGAGACCACCGTTATCATTTTCCCCCACACCCTTTCCCTCCGTCCATCAGTTAATCAGTCATCGTATTTATTGAACACTTGATCTGTGCAAAAGTCTCAACTAAACGCTTGGGAGACCATGATAGAATTAGTAGATAGGACCCTGCACTCATTCATTCATTCAATCGTATTTATTGAGAGCTTACTATGCGCAGAGCACTGTACTAAGCGCTTGGGAAGTACAAGTCGGCAACATATAGAGACGGTCCCTACCCAACAATGGGCTCTCAGAGTTTACAGTCTAGGGCGTGAAGGGGAAAGACCGATACTCAAACAAATCTTACCCTGCATAACATTTCTGCATCGAGGTGTCAACTGGCCAATTTGGAACAGCACTGTGTAAGTTTTGAGACCCTAAGGGGATTTACTCTCTCAAATCAATCAATTGTATTTATTGAAAACTTACTGTGTCCAGAGGACCGTACTAAGTATTTGGGAGAGTACAGTATAACAGAGGTGGTAGTCACATTCCCTGCTCACAAGGAGCTGACAGTTTAAAGAAGGAGTTTACAGTCTGGAGGAAAGATCTCTATCTGATTTGATTACCTTATAATAATAATAATAATGATGATGACATTTATTAAATGCTTACTATGTGCAAAGCACTATCCTAAGCGCTGGGGAGGTTACAAGGTGATCAGGTTGTCCCATGGGGGCTCACAGTCTTAATCCCCATTTTTACAGATGAGGTAACTGAGGCCCAGAGAAGTGAAGTGACTTGCCCAAAGTCACACAGCCGACAATTGACGGAGTGGGATTTGAACCCATGACCTCTGACTCCAAACCCCGGGCTCATTCCACTGAGCCACGCTGCTTCCCCTATAGTCATTATAGCCATTCCTGTGCTTAGCAAAATGTTTGGTACATAATAATGCTAATTATAGTGATGATTGTGGCATTTGTTAAGCGCTTACTATGTACCAGCCACTGTTCTAAGCGCTGGGGTAGATCCAAGGCGACTGGGTTGGACACAGTCCCTGTTCCACATGAGGCTCACAGTCTTAACCCCCATTTTACAGATGAGGGAACTGAGGCCCAGAGAAGTGAAATGACTTGTCCAAGGTCACACAGCAAAGTGCAGGAGCTGGGATTAGAACCCAGGACCTTCTGACTCCCAGGCACTAACAACCATTCACTAAATGCCCTGCTTAAGTGAAAAATCTAAAGAGATTTCAGAAGAATTGTACTTTCCAAGCACTCAGCGCAGTGCTCTGCACACATTAAGCGGTCAACAAATACGATTGAATGAACGAATAACAATAAATAATGATGGCATTTGTTAAGCGCTTACTATGTGCAAAGCACTGCTCTAAGCTCTGGGAGGGATACAAGGTGATCAGGTTGTCCCACGTGGGGCTCACAGTTTTAATCCCCATTTTACAAATGAGGGAACTGAGGCACAGAGAAGTGATGTGACTTGCCCAAGGCCACACGGCAGACATGTGACGGAGCCGGGATTAGAACCCATGACCGTGAGCCACGCTGCTTCTCTATGAACAAAGAAACCTTAGTGAAACTTACAACATGGGTGTAAAATCGGGTTGATGGAACCATTCATTTCATTCAATTTATTCAATCGTATTTACTGAGCGCTTACTGTGTGCAGAGCACTGTACTACGCGCTTGGGAAGTACAAGCTGGCAACATATAGAGACGGTCCCTATCCAAACCAGTTAAAAAGACGAAAGAGAGACAAGTAGATGGCAAAGAATGATTATTAGGCTGAGAACAGTGACTTCTTGCTTTTCATCCCTTCCTAGCTAAAGGAATTTTACATTTCCTCAGGAAATTAAACATTGCAAGAGAAAGACCACCTATAGAGAGAGAAGGTAAACAATTTACTAAGGCCTTTTTACTAAGGGAAATTGTTGTGGTATACATGAAGTGCTTACTAAACGCCTGGCATCGTGCCAAGGCCTGGGGTAGCTATAAACTTATCAGTTGAGTCACCATCTATGTCCCACACAAGGTTTACAGTCTAAGAGGCAAGGAGAACAAGCTGTGGAGCGTCACTGTCTCTGATACGTAGAAAAACTGTCCCCCTTTAAGCCCTAAAATAGAATCAGACCAGCTTGGACGATCATGGCACTGGCGTATGTTAAGCACTCGAAGCAGCGTGGCTCAGTGGAAAGAGCCCGGGCTTTGGAGTCAGAGGTCATGGGTTCAAATCCCGGCTCCACCAATTAATAATAATAACGATAATGACATTTATTAAGCGCTTACTATGTGCAAAGCAGTGTTCTAAGCGCTGGAGGGGTTACAAAGTGATCAGCTTGTCCCCCGTGGGGCTCACAGTCTTCATCCCCATTTTACAGATGAGGTGACTGAGGCCCAGAGAAGTGAAGTGACTTGCCCAAAGTCACCAAGCTGACAATAGGCGGAGCTGGGATTTGAACCCATGACCTCTGACTCCAAATCCCGGGCTCTTCCCATTGAGCCACGCTGCTTCCTGACCGATTGTCAGCTGGGTGACTTTGGGAAAGTCACTTCACTTCTCTGAGCCTCCGTTACCTCATCTGTAAAATGGGGATTGACTGCGAGCCCCACGTGGGACAACCTGGTCACCCTGTATCACCCCCAACACTTAGAACAGTGCTTTGCACATAGTAAGTGCTTAACAAATCCCATCATCATTATTATTATTATTACTTAACTTCTCTGGGCCTCAGTTACCTCATCTGTAAAATGGGGATTGCCTGCGATCCCCACATGGGACAACCTGGTCACCTTGTATCCCCCGCAACACTTAGAACAGTGCTTTGCACATAGTAAGCGCTTATCAAATCCCATCATTATGATTATTATTATTACTTAACTTCTCTGGGCCTCAGTTACCTCATCTGTAAAATGGGGATTAAGACTTTGAGCCCCCAGTGGGAGAACCTGCTCACCTTGTAACCTTCCCAGTGCTTAGAACAGTGCTTTGTACATAGTATGCGCTTAATAAATGCCATTATTATTATTATTATTATTATTAGGTATCAGGTTCTCTACTAAGCACTGGTGTATGTACAAGCTAATTGGGTCGGACAAAGACTGTGAGCCCGTTGTTGGGAAGGATTGTCTCTATTTGGTGCCAAATTGTATTTTCCAAGCACTTAGTACAGTGCTCTGCACACAGTAAGCACTAAGTAAATACAATTGAATGAATGAATGAACGTGAGGCTCACAGTCATAATTCCCATTTTACAGGTGAGTTAATTGAGGCACAGAGAAAAAGTCACACAGCAGACAGGTGGTGGAGCCGGGATTAAGGAACTCTCCCAAGGTCGTACGGCAGGCAAGTAGCAGAACCAGTAATGTGTCATTATTGTTATTATTATTGCATTTGTTAAGCAGTGTCCTAAGTGCAGGGGTAGATCCAAATTGTTGTTTTTTTGAGGTATTTGTTAAGTGCTTATTACGTGCCGGGCACTGTACTAATCACTGAGCACCTACTATTCGTTCATTCATTCAGTCAGTTGTATTTATTGAGTGCTTACTGTGTGCAGAGCACTGGACTAAGCGCTTGGGAAGTCCAAGTTGGCAACGTATAGAGACGGACCCTACCCAACATCAGGCTCACAGTCTAGAAGAGGGAGACAGACAACAAAAACAAAACATGTAGACAGGTGACAAAACATTTAGACAGGTACTATGCTCAGAGCGCTGTATTAAGCATTTGGGAAAGCACAATACAACAGAGTTAGTGGGCATGTTCCCTGCCCATAAGGAGCTTATGGTGTAATAATAATAATAATGATAATGACATTTATTAAGCGCTTACTATGTGCAAAGCACTGTTCTAAGTGCTGGGGAGGTTACAAGGTGATCAGGTTGTCCCAGGAGGGCTCACAGTCTTAATCCCCATTTTACAGATGAGGTAACTGAGGCCTAGAGAAGTTAAGTGACTTGCCCAAAGTCACACAGCTGACAATCGGCGGAGCCAGGATTTGAACCCATGATCTCTGACTCCAAAGCCCGGGCTCTTTTCCACTGAGCCACGCTGGTGTAGAGAATGAATTTACAGTCTAGAGGATTTCTTATGTAGAGGTAAAACTGTACACAGATACTTCATGGCCAAAGATATTTAGAATTTCAGTGAAACACACAATGTTTCTAAATGTGCATCCTATTTCTGATTTTCAACGCATCCATTTCAACTTTCTGACACTGTATTCCTTTAGGGTTCTTAGCTTCACTTCCACCTGCAGAGCAGTATTTCAAAGGCGGTAGATATATATGTCGAATTCTTTGAGAGCAAGAATCATGTCTACTTATATTTTTGTGCCCTCTTAAGAGTTTATTCATTCATTCATTCATTCATTCATTAGATTGTATTTATTGAGTGCTTACTGTGTGCAGAGCACTGCACTTTCAGTATAATCTCTGCACCCAGTAAGCGCTCAATAAATACCATTGATTGGTTGACTGATTGATTGATTGACTCTCCCTTGTGACTCTCCCTGGAGATCAAGGAATCGTGGAAAAATGGGGAAACCGTTTTAAAAGTCAGAGTGATGGCAAGGAAAGTCAGGCAGTCAGTCAGTCAATCCTATTAAGGAGTGCTTATGGTGTGCAGAGCCCTGTACTAAGCGCTGGGAGAGAATGCTAGAACACTTCTAGACTGTGAGCCCACTGTTGGGTAGGGACCGTCTCTATATGTTGCCAACTTGTACTTCCCGAGCGCTTAGTACAGTGCTCTGCACACAGTAAGCGCTCAATAAATGTGATTGAATGAATGAATGAATAACAGACACATTCCCTGTCCACAATGAGCTTACAGTCTAGAGGGGGAGACAGACAGACAGACATTAATAACAGACATTAATAATAATAATAATAATAACGGCATTTATTAATCAATCAATCAATCAATAGTATTTATTGAGTGCTTACTATGTGCAGAGCACTGTACTAAGCGCTTGGGAAGTACAAATTGGCAACACATAGAGACAGTCCCTACCCAACAGTGGGCTCACAGTCTATTAAGCGCTTACTATGTGCAAAGCACTGTTCTAAGCACTCTCCATCCCCCCCAATCTTACCTCCTTCCCTTTCCCACAGCACCTGTATATATGTATATATGCTTGTACATATTTATTACTCTATTTATTTATTTATCTTACTTGTACATATCTATTCTATTTATTTTATTTTGTTAGTATGTTTGGTTTTGTTCTCTGTCTCCCCCTTCTAGACTGTGAGCCCGCTGTTGGGTAGGGACCGTCTCTATGTGTTGCCTACTTATACTTCCCAAGCGCTTAGTACAGTGCTCTGCACACAGTAAGTGCTCAATAAATACAATTGATTGATTGATTGATTGATCAGTTTGTCCCATGTGGGGCTCACGGTTTTAATCCCCATTTTACAGATAAGGGAACTGAGGCACAGAGAAGTTAAGTGACTTGCCCGAAGTCACACAGCTGACAATGGGAGCCGGGATTTGAACCCACGACCTCGGACTCCAAAGCCCGGGCTCTTTCCACTGAGCCATGCTGCTTCTCCACTTTATTAATATAAATAACTACAATTATAGGTAGGTACATAAGTACCCTGGGGCTGGGAGGTGGGGAACGAATGAAAGGAGCAAGTCAGGGTGACACAGAAGGGAACTGAAGAAAAGGAAAAGAGGGCTTAGTCTGGGAAGGCCTCTTGGAGGAGATCATCATCAATCGTATTTATTGAGCGCTTACTGTGTGCAGAGCACTGTACTAAGCACTTGGGAAGTACAAGTTGGCAACATATAGAGACAGTCCCTACCCAACAGTGGACTCACAGTCTAAAAGGGGGAGACAGAGAACAAAACCAAACATACTAACAAAATAAAACAAATAGAATAGATATGTACAAGTAAAATAAATAAATAAATAAATAAATAGAGTAACAAATATGTACAAACATATATACATATATACAGGTGCTGTGACTTCAGTAAGGCTTTGAATGCCGGGAGAGTCATTGTCAGTTGGATTTGAAGAGCGAGGGCATTCCAGGCCAGAGGCAGGATGTGGGATGTGGGAGAGGTCAGCGGAGAGATAGATGAGGTCAAAGTACAACGAGAAAGTTAGCATTAGAGGAGCAAAGTGTTCATCATCATCAATCGTATTTATTGAGCGCTTACTATGTGCAGAGCACTGTACTAAGCCCTTGGGAAGTACAAATTGGCAACATACAGAGACAGTCCCTACCCAACAGTGGGCTCACAGTCTAAAATTCAGGCTGGTTTGGAGTAGGAGAGTAGTGAGGTGAGGTAGGAGGGGGCGAGGGGATTGACTGCTTCGAAGCCAATGGTGAGGAGTTTTTGTTCGATGCAGAGGTGGATGGGCAACCACTGGAGTTTTTTGAGGAGCGGGGAAAACACATCCTGAACGTTTTTGTAGAAAAATGATCTGGGCAGCGGACTGAAGTAGGGACTGGAGTGGGAAGAGACAAGAGGCTGGGAGGTCAGCAAGGAGGCTGATTCTGTATATATGTATATATATTTGTACATATTTATTACTCTATTTATTTATTTATTTATTTATTTTACTTGTACTTATCTATCCTATTTATTTTATTTTGTTAGTATGTTTGGTTTTGTTCTCTGTCTCCCCCTTTTAGACTGTGAGCCCACTGTTGGGTAGGGACTGTCTTTATACGTTGCCAATTTGTACTTCCCAAGCGCTTAGTACAGTGCTCTGCACCTAGTAAGCGCTCAATAAATACGATTGATGATGATGATGATGATTCAGTAAGCCTCTTCCGCCCCACCAGAGACATCATCATGTCCATTTTGCTTCAGACGGAGTAAAAGTTGGTTACCCTCACATGGAAGTTTTCTGACTCACCGTAGCTATGTTAATGAGGTTACATTGCTTATCTAGCTTTATTTCTATTTGTCTGACGACTGGACACCTGTCCACGTGTTTTGTTTTGTTGTCTGTCTCCCCCTTCTAGACTGTGAGCCCGTTGGTGGATAGGGATCGTCGCCGACTTATACTTCCCAAGCGCTTAGTACAGTGCTCTGCACACAGTAAGCGCTCAATAAATATGACTGAATGAATGAATCTAGGATTGATTTCAGGTAAAATAGCATATCTGAGCTTTGGTTCAGAAACCAATTCCCTATTGATAGTGCTGTTCCTCTGAGAAAAAGTGTTCTGATTCGCGTTTCCATTTAGGGTGTAGTTTTCACAGACCAGTTTGTGTTGCAAATATGAGGACAGACTATAATAATTGTAATATCTGATAAGCACTACAGCGCCGTACTAAGCGCTGGAATGGAGAAGCAGCGTGGCTCAGTGGAAAGAGCTTGGGCTTTGGAGTCCGAGGTCATGGGTTCAAATCCTGTCTCTGCCAACTGTCAGCTGTGTGAGTTTGGGCAAGTCACTTAAATTCTCTGTGCCTCAGTTGCCTCCTCTGTAAAATGGGGATGAAGATTGTGAGCCCCCCCGTGGGACAACCTGATCATCTTGTAACCTCCCCAGCACTTAGAACAGTGCTTTGCACACAGTAAGCACTTAAGTACCATTATTATTATTGTTATTATTATTCTAATTATGAATACAAGATAATCAGATCCCACATGGGCCTCACAGCCTGAGTAGGAGTACAATTTGTACACTTGTACAAAAGTACAGATTGCCAAATTGCACTTTCCCAGTGCTTAGTACAGTGCTCTGCACGCAGTAAGCGCTCAATAAATACAATTGAGTGAATGAACAGTTGAAGAGGAGGGAGAACGAGTATTGAATCCCCATTTGCAGGTGAGGGAATTGAGGACTGGAGAAGTTCAATGATTTGCCCAAGGTCATGCGGCAGACAGGTGATAGGGGCAGGATTAGAACCCAGGTCTTCTAACTCCCAAGCCTGTGCTCTTTCCCCTGGCTAAACTCCTTCTCATGTACAAACACCCACGCAACCCCAGTCACATAAACACCCAGTAAGCTCCCTGTGGGCAGTGAATTTGTCTATCCACTCTGATGTATTTCAGTCTTCCAAGTGCTTAGTACAGTGCTGTGCACACAGTATGCTCTCAATGAATACCACTGATGATGATATATATGTAGCAAATATACATATACATACATATACAGAGTCCAGGCCCGCGAATTAGAAGAACCTGCGTTCTAATCCCAGCTCTGCTACTTGTCTGCTGTGAGACCCTGGGCAAGTCACTTCATTTCTCTGTGTCTCAGTTACCTCATCTTTAAAATGAGGATTAAGACTGTGAGCCCCATATGGTAACAATAATAATAATAATAATAATAATAGCATTTATTAAGCGCTTACTATGTGCAAAGCACTGTTCTAAGCACTGGGGAGGTTACAAGGTGATCAGGGTCTCACAGTCTTAATCCTCATTTTACAGATGAGGTAACTGAGGCAAAGAGAAGTTAAGTGACTTGCCCAAAGCCACACAGCTGACAATTGGCAGAGCCGGGATTTGAACCCCTGACCTCTGACTCCAAAGCCCGGGCTCTTTCCACTGAGCCACGCTGTCTTACCTAGCTGTTTTATAGCCACACCAGCACTTAGTACAGTGCCTGGCACATAATAAGTGTTTAACAAACACCAAATTTAACAAATACCAAATACCATAACATATATATATATAGCATAATCTGGTATATATGTATATAATAATTTGGCACTATATGTTTTAATTCAATTTTATTATTTACTAGTTCATAGTTCTTTGTAAGAACTCTGCAAGGTAGAAGGATATAGTGTCCTTCTACAACGGAAAAGGAAAGCTAAACCACTGCCAAGGTCGCAAAGCCCAAGATTCCCTCTCCCCAACTAGGTTTTCACACAATGGCTCTTTAGGGAAAAGGTAAATGAGAATCGCAGCACTTGTAATCATTATCACGGCTCATGAGTGTGGCTAGCGTCAACGATCGTGACCTCAGAAAGAGCGCTCTCAATCCTGCATGGAATTCTCCCTTCTGACCACAGGATCTGGAGGAATAATAGCTGAAAGGAAAGCTGGAAGACAGGGACACCTGGGCTCCTCCAAAGGGACTTGACGCAGAGACTGAATCAACAGGGTGGCTGGGAAAAGAAAAAGGGAGGCCAAAGTCAGAGTGTCAGTCTAAGGCAAGATTAAGTTGGAGGATGAGAATAGCAGTTGTCTAATAAGGGGAATAGCAGTTGTCGGATATTAGACAGCCAAACACGGAATCGATGTGGCAGCATTGAAGGAAACAAAACTTCCTGATGAAGTCCGTGTCGTAGAGGCAGGTGCCAGATACCACTATTTTTTTTTATAATATTTGTAAGTGCTTACTATGGGCCAGACATCCATTCATTCAATCAGTCTAGCTAGTTCTTTTCCTCCCTTCAAGGCCCTACTGAGAGCTCATCTCCTCCAGGAGGCCTTCCCAGACTGAGACCCTTCCTTCCTCTCCCCCTCGTCCCCCTCTCCATCCCCCACATCTTACCTCCTTCCCTTCCCCACAGCACCTGTATATATGTATATATGTTTGTATATATTTATTACTCTATTTATTTTGCTTGTACCTATCTATTCTATTTATTTTATTTTGTTAGTATGTTTGGTTTTGTTCTCTGTCTCCCCCTTCTAGACTGTGAGCCCACTGTTGGGTAGGGACTGTCTCTATATGTTGCCAGCTTGTACTTCCCAAGCGCTTAGTACAGTGCTCTGCACACAGTAAGCGCTCAATAAATACGATTGATTGATTGATCAGTCATATTTACTGAGTGCATACTGTGTGCAGAGCATTCTACTAAGCACGTGGAAGAGTACAATACGATAAACAGGGACATTCCCTACCCACAGCTAGCTTCCAGTCTAGGTGGAGGGGGAAGACAGACATAATATAAATAAATAAATGACAGTTGTGCGGGGCTGGGAGCGGGGAAGAACAAAGGGAGCAAGGCAGGGCGATGCAGAAGAGAGTGGGAGATGAGGAAAGGGGGGCTTAAGTCAGGGAAGGCCTCCTGGAGGAGATGGGCCTTCATTAAGGCATTGAAGTGGGGGAGAGTCATTGTGTATGTTGCCAACTTGTACTTCCCAAGCGCTTAGTACAGTGCTCTGCACACAGTAAGTGCTCAATAAATACGATTGATTGATTGATTGATTGATTTGAGGAGGGAGGGCGTTCCAGGCCAGAGGCAGGATGAGGGCGATGGGTCGGCAGTGAGATAGTCGAGATGGAGGTACAGTGAGAAGGTTAGCATTTGAGGAGCCAACTGTTTGGGCTGGGCTGAGGTAGAAGAGTGTTCAGTACAGTGCTCTGTACACAGAAAGCGCTCAATAAATACGATTGAATGAATGAATGAAGAGTGGCGAAGTGAGGTAGGAGGGGACAAGGGGATTGAGGGCTTTAAATAATAATAATGGCATTTATTAAGCGCTTACTATGTGCAAAGCACAGTTCTAAGTGCTGGAAGCCAACAGTGAGGAGTTTCTGTTTGATGCAGAGGTGGATGGGCAACCACCGGAGTTTCTTGAGAGGGGAAGCACGGTCTCAGTGTTTTTGTAGAAAAATGATCCGGGCAGCAGAATGAAGGATGGACTGGAGTGGGGAGAGACAGGAAGGAGGCTGATACGGTAATCTATAATCATTATCATCATTCATTTATTCATTCCTTCAATCGTATTTATTGAGCGCTTATTGTACGCAGAGCACTGCATTACGCCCTATACTCACCTCCAAAACAGAAGTGCTATGCTTTCTGGATGACCTTGGGCAAGTCACTTAACTTCTCTGTGCCTCAATTTCCCCCTCTGCAAAATGGAAATTCAATAACTCATCTTCCTTCCCTTTATAACGTGAACTCCACTTGGGACAGAAACTGCATCCAAACTGATCATCTTGCATCGACTCCAGTGCTTAGTACCGTGTTTGGCACACAGTAAGCACTCAATAAATTGACTGAATGACTGATTGATAATAAGCAGCCGATAGAAAGCAGCATGCATGACCTAGCTGAAACAGCATAAGGCTGGGAGTCAGAGGACCTGGGTTCTAATCCCAGCTCCAACAATTACTGGCTATTGTGTTTTTGGGCAAGTTAATTTCTCTGTGTTTCAGTTTCCTCACTGTAAAATGGGGGATTCGATACCTGTTCTCCCTCTTAGACTGTGAGCCCCACGTGGGACAGGGACTGTGTCCAACCCGATTAACTTGTATCTACCCCAGCGCTTAGAACAGTGCTTGACAGATAGTAAATGCGTAACAAATACCTTAATAAATCAACTGTCATCCATGTACACGTTCCCCATAATTGACACCAGTAAAGAGAAAGAGAATTTCTAAAGGGATGAAGTCAGACCCAATGTCTGGATGGCATTGTCTAATACTCCAGGGTCGAATGGAATGAACTGGCCTTGCTCTAGTCCTGTGCTGCACCGCAGGACTGTGCTAGCCTTCTGGGAGACATTGGGCAAGTCAATTAACTTCAGTGCCTCGGTTTCCTTAGCTGTAAAACAGATGCCAAATGGTCTAATGGAAAGAGCCCAGGCCCGAGAGTCAGAAAACCCAGGTTCTAATCCCGCCTCTACCACTTGTCGGCTGTGTGACTTTGGTCAAATCACTTAATTTCTCTGTACTTTAGTTTCCTCATCTGCAAAATGGGGATAAAATAAATACCTGTTTTGTTTTGTTTTTCCCCCTCTCTCTCCTCTCTGCTGCATATGAGACAGGGAATGAGTCCAATCTGATTATTTTCTCTATCTCACAGTGATTGGCACATGGAATGCTGAATGGAATTGTAGATTGATAGGATGGAGCAGTCCTTAAATAACTCTCCAGTTCAGAAATCTCTACAATGTCTTGAGTTTTTGTTTTCTGAAGTAGAGAAAGATTTCAACCTGAAATAATGCTGAACTATTTACAGATGCGGCTGCTGAGGCTGCTGTCCGCCTTCGGTTTGTCTAAGCCTTTGGGCATTCACTCCCTCCTCCAGGCCCCAATCAATCACTCCTATTTATCGAGCGCTTCCTGTGCAAAGAGCGCTACACTAAGCTCCTTCTAGACTGTAAGCTCGTCGAGGGCAGGGAATGTGTCCATTTATTCATTCATTCAATCATATTTATTGAGCGCTTTCTGTGTGCAGAGCACTGTACTAAGCACTGGGGAAGTACAAGTTGGCAACATATAGAGATGGTCCCTACCCAACAGCGGGCTCACAGTCTAGATTTGCTTGTATCCATCCCAGGACTCTCCCAAGCGTTTAGTACAGTGCTCTGCACACAGTAAGTGCTCAATAAATACGACTGAATGACTGACTGAATGAGCTAAGCACCTGGGAGACCACAATGCAATAGAGTTGGCCCGTGTGTTCATTGACCACCCACCTATCCAGGATCATATTTTAAAACTCTGTTGCTTTCCCTTTCTTGTAATATATTTTAGTGTCAGACCTTTTCTCTAGACTGGAAACTCCTTGTGGTCTGGGAATCTATCTTCCAACTCTTGTATCGTGCTCTTCCAAG